>NC_079297.1:3717931-4027758 GCF_023638135.1 Falco biarmicus
GTTCATACAGCTCTTCCTTTGCTGTTCAGCCTTCCCTTCCATGGCACCACCACCCTTACTATGGGCAGGGTCATGGGAAGGAACAGCACAGTCCGTGACTACAGGATGAAATAAGCTAAAATGGAGCATTTCTGGATTTCCAGCATTTGCCTCCTCCTGGTCTCGGCGACCACCACTCCTCAGCCAAGACACTTTATTCCCACCTATTGCTAGGAACCAAAGCCCTACCACGTCTTAAAAAAGAACATGAAATTTGAAGAACAGAATCACCCACCTACCCCCCAGAAACACCACACCTTTCTACTCAGAGCAGCTCTCAAACAGATGTCTCTAGCCCCATCCCGCACCCCAGGTGCTGAGCCCTGCCCACGCGCTGCCTCCAGCCCCGGCCACGCTCCCCACCTCTCCCAGCCACGGCAGTGAGGGGCTGTTCTCCTCCGAGGCTGCCTGAAAGCAGATACCAGAGGAGGTCTTAAATTTGACCTTTCAAGTCTTCCTGATGCAGCAGCCTCAAGTTCAGCTGTGGTGGTAAAAATTTCTGAAGTCAAGCAGATCCTGCCGTGAGCTGCCTGCTGCTGGGGTGGCAGCATCCCTGCTCGGCAGCATACGGCTCACAAGCAGCAGAGTGTGGAAGGGGCAGAAGGGCAGGGAAAGTTAAAAGAAAAAGTGAAAAGCACCACTACAAAATGGCCTTTTATAAGCCCCCAATCATGCACAGAAGCAAGCCTTGATAAACCAACTGCAGCCTTGCCGTAACAGAAACCTGCAGCAACCTGACACGGAGCCCTGGCGTAGGCTGTTACACCTGAGCAGAAATGAGCAGCAACCACAGCATTTATGCACTAGTGCAAGCAGTCCACAACCACTTCATGCAGCAGCACCCGGGCCTTTGGCAAACTCCAGCTTCTGCCACCCAAATGGTTTTCAGCCAGTTCCAACAAAGGTGAAAAACTCCAGCAAAGTTACCCCTTAGAGATACATCACGGTGCCTGCAAAAAACACGGTGCCTTTGCTAGCCCTGTACCTGCTCCATGAATGAGGAAAGAGCTGCAGCCATCCACGGCTGCCACTCTGCTGCCTTTCAGAAACGTAGAATTCACTCGATACACAATTAAAGAAGAAATGTTCATTTTTGTCTGAATTCTTCCCTAGTTAGGTTGTTATGTTTTGCTCCATTTTATTTAAGGCATAAAAAAAAGTATTAATTACATGCTGCCAAGATCTTTGGAGAAAAATTCAATATTATCTTTTACCATGAAGAAGAAATGAATCAAGGCTCCATTCCAAATCCAGCAGCAGTCCTGACTTTGACGTGCCGAGGAAAATAATAACTTTCAGCACATACTAATTGTCTTGTTAACATGGATTATGCAGCCAGCCAAATAAATGTCATTCACACTTTTATGAGGAAGGGCATAAATCTAAAAATCGGAAATGCATAATATTTTTTAATCTTTTCTTTTCTCCCCATTCTGCATTCATAGCCTAAATATATTTACATTTTTAATCCATATAAACAAAGCAAGACTCTGCTGGAGACTTTCAAAGCCTCCCGGGGGGTCCCAAGCTCAAGGTGATCAGATTTTTAAAATAACAAGCCTGGTTCCCATGTAGCCTTAAAGCCAGTTTACACTTTCTTGGCACTGCAAAGCGGTTTTGAAATAAGGATAATTTACACTCTATTTAATTTACACCAAGTTCCCTTCGCACTGCTGGCACAGCACAAACAAGCATGGGGCTAGCCGGCGTAGGGAAGCGAGTGTGCTGAATGTTCATTTTGTTCCTCGGCTGGGGAGGGATGGGTCCAGGGACCAGGAGCAAAGCGGAGCCCCCAGGGTGGTCGATGTGGTGGTGATGGTCCCCAGCCAAGACGATTGCCTGAGCCCACCGGGCTGGTATCTCTCTTGGTTTAATCCATCTCCCTCCCAGCAATGCAATAGCTACTGCCACTTACATGCTTAATGGTGAATTTTCTCTCTCAAAGCCCTCGTCATAACTTCATCTTTGCTTCATGACAGGAGAAGGGGGGAGGCAGAGGTGACGTGACTTGCAAGCCCCCAGCAGTGCAGGTCTGGTGGGCAATGCTGCCCGGGACTCCTGGCTCTGGCACGGCACACCAGCAGCCAGAGCCTCCTGAAAGGCAAAAAGGTTGTTTAAGTGGAGGGAGGAATGGCCGAACAAGGAGACTGAGGCTAACGCAGGACACTGATACACTTCGCTCGTTACATTGCCGCTGTAATTACTAAAATTCAGCATTCATCTCTCCCACATAGATGGAGCCCTGGAAAAACAGCACCCACCAAGAGCACCCACAGCGCAGCCTGGTTTCTGACCTCCCCGGCATGAACCAGGTTCCTCAACAGGGATCATTCCTTGGCCTTTCTTTGATCCTACAGAGCCTGGCAAACAGCAGGGCCCTGGCCCGACCTGAAGCCTGCAGCCATGAGCCCTGGCTGCCTCTCACCAGCCTGTTCCCACGCAGGATTATCCGCTCCCCAGCCCCCTGTTGCCACAGCCACCCCCGGGCTGGCAGCGCACTAATCCGGCCTCCGACTTGGTATCTCTTCTAACACTGCTCCCATCACCCCGGTCTGCTGGGATTGCTTTAATCACTAGCATCCCATTTTTCCTGATCTCTTCTGCCCTGGCCGGCCCACATCAGCAGCGACAGCACTGCCAGCAGTGAAGCAGGACAGACCGTCCCATGCTCTGCACCACACAGCCACACTTCTCCATCTCGTCCACTGTCCCACTCCGGACACACGGTACTGCCACTAACCGAGTCCAAACCCACCACACAAGTGCCGGACCCCCAGACTGGCTCCAAGCTTGTGCATCTCAGCGCTGCGGCGCTCAGGGATGGTGTCTCTGCACTCAGGGGATGAACAGCCTCAGCAAAGCCCCCAGTCTGGATTACTGAGCACCAAAACCAGCGCCGTGATGCTGTTCTCCCGCGGGGCATGAAGCAAGCTGGCTCAGAGTGGAGATGAGATGCTCTGCAGGCTGGAGAAAAAGCCCCAGGCCATAACACCCAACATGGAAAGCAGAAGACATCCCTGCCTTTCCACAGGAAAGAGGGTGAGAGAGGGATCGATTTTTGTGCAGCAATGAAGCCCTGCTGCACTTCCTAAAAGTAAATCCAAATCTGTTGTAAAAAGCAGTGACACTGTAGCATCACCCAGCCCAGGAGCAGAGCTAGCAGATCTGGGAAGCAACCTCGACAGAGCAATTCGAGCAAAAGCTTACAGACAGACGCAATTAAAATAAGCACTATAGTTTCAATTAACTGTTCTCCCCAGCAGCACAGGCTTGGAAAGGACTCTTAATAGATCTCTTCCACCGCAGTGCACAAACTCTATTGCCATTGCTTCACCGATTATTGAAAGTTAGCAGAGTGAGGCAGTTCTCTCACAACACCTTCAATAGCGATTTGAGGATCTGTCTGTTATTAGCTGGCCATTTCGTGTATGGAGAGGCTAAACAGGGTACGGAGTGTAACCGTTTTTCAGATAGTTTATCTACGCAGGCCCCTGCCCGCTGCCTTCGGGACATGCATTTGCCCTGCTGCCGCTGCCGTACCCGTACCCGAACACGGAGCAGCATCCCAGCAGCTGGACCATGCTGCGTCTGTCTTGATTAAATCACAGGAGCATACAATTCTCCCATTGCCTCGGGTTGATTGGGAACAAGGCTCAGAATAATCTCTGATAGATTTTCTTTCTCAGACAGAGAGACATCCTGATGGTTTTAAGCTTTCTTTTTTAGCTTGCAAAATACTCCCCGAGGAGGGCAGGCTCCTGCCAGCCCCACCATGGAGCTTTTGCATGTGAGCTCCTAATGGGGCAGGGAGTGCAGAAGGGATACATTTAGTCAGGTATGAAGGTCAGCCACCTGCATGTCTGGACATTTGGGAGCAATATTAAATTTAGCATCCACAGTGTTGGTATGCAGAGGCTCTGGAAGAAATTCTGGCTTTAGCAGTCAGCAAAGAGCATCAAGGAAAGCAGGGCCATGCATTCATTCCCCATCTCAAAACATTCTGTAAGAAGCACAGGGTTATTTTTAATAGAAATTATTAACCTTTGGAACAACTGACCTAGAGATGTCAGAGGTTCTCTAATTCTACAGTTTTGAAATTAATCCTGGCAGAGTTTCTAAAAAACCTATTATAAAAATAGATAATACCATTCAAGTTTTTCACAAAAAGTGACAGCTACCAATAGCTTCTTCATTTCCTTTTCCTCTGGCTTCTCCTTGACTACGAGAAAATGAATTGTCCTGTGACTGAGGCTCAGAGACCACATCTTGTCCTGGCACAGTCTTTCCATGCCTTTGTGTGTCCACTTCTGTACTTGCAAAAAACTGATGGAAGTACCCACCAATTTCTACAAAGGTACCACAGTGTCCTTGAATGGGAAGTGTTATAAAACTGCAAGTTATTTATTTTCCCCTAGAATTTGCCATACCCGTTATTTCCTTCAAGTCCTGCTGAACACAGTTCTTGTCCCTTCTTGATCCTTCTTCCTATCAATGTCTACTTTAATTTAGGTTAATTCCAATGGTCACCAAGGCCCCCAGGCATGGGACACCATGAACAACCAGACCCCCGTTTCCCTGCCTTTCTTTTCTTTTAGCTGAAAAACAAAGGCCAACACACTTTAAGTTCCTGCATAGCCAGGAGAATTACCAAGCCTCACTTTCTTATGGACAGCACTCAGCAGATTTTTTTTTACATGCCCCAAATTGCACGTTCTTGCTGTAGGTTCTCTCAGCTGAACCCATAGACTAGCCTCTTCTTCATCTCTCCAGCTATTTTTACAGAGCTTTTCAGAAATCTATTACCTTCCGAAGCTCTTGTCTGTCAAATTGCATTGAAATTGGCCAATTCTTCAAAAGTTTAACAAGAACAGTCTGACAGGCAGACTCACATGCGTTTGGTATTCCCACAGCCCTTGTTCTCGCCAGTAAAGCGGCACACAAAACCCAGCAAACGTACCTCCTTCCTCCCAGCCAGTCTGGAGAGGCTGGTGCCCCTGGGATTAATGACCCCCAAGCCAGCACAGGCTGCCCCAGACCACGGGAAAAGGTCCAGGTGGAGGCCAAGATCTGGAATCACCCCTCAGGGGCTCTACTCCAAATCAGAGGGAGGCACAGGAGGCAGAGAGGGCTTTGAGATATCAGCAGCACTAAAAGAGAGAAGCCACCTTTCCAGTTTGGATCCTGACCTGGATCTCATTGGGTTTTGCACTCTGAATCAGATACCCTGGCTCCATCTGCCTGCTCCCATAGGGACATCGTGCCACACCATGGGGAGCTGGAAATCACTGGCAGCTTCTGAGCAAGTTTGCACACATTGCTGCATGCCTCAACTGTGACCTATGTTGACTTTGTTTGCAGATAGCCTGTGTCCTGCTGCTCCCTGTTCTGGGGAAGGCCTCCAAGATTGAAAGGGCTTTGACAGCAATCCAGACACACCGGAGACCTGCAGCTTTGGTCTGTATATAGCAGAGGCCAGTGGACACTGAGCATCATACTGTTTTGGGGTAGTTACCCCCAAAGCAAAGCCAAACCCAGGGAAGGAACACATTTCTGAACATTAGGTAGCCATGGCTGGATACCTCCAACAAACATTTCACATTGCTTCCAGGTACCCAGAGGGGAAAAATGAACAAGAGAAATTAAGTGTGTTGGGAGAGAAAAGGCTTTCTCTTTGCATGAAGGAAGGTGACATTAAGGGCAATCAAATGTAGTTTGATCCTCTTGTAGATAGAGCCTCTCTCCTACAAATATCCCAACACAGATGCACAAAATTGCTGAGGCGTTGTTGATGAAACTTTGGTTTCTTTCCTCTGAAATACCCACCTGTGGTCAGGTGAAATTCCTACATAAATCCCACCTTGCAGTATTTAATTCAAGTTCTCCTGATGTAAGCCCTTTCTGAACAGGATCAGTACCCCTCCAGGCTGCCTGCACCCCTCTGTTTCACATCAGTGCCCCACTCCCTTTGCTTCTCTCCTCTAAAAAACTGTAATGGGTGTTCTCCCCCACTTGGTCGGGATCTATATCTCATCTTTCTCCAGGGGTTTTCAAATATTGGATAACACAAGACAAAACTCCTGTCTTCTTTTTTTTCTAGCTTGAAAGAAATAATTTCACCTGGATGGCTACAGTGAACATGTTGCAATAACAAAAAGTTTTTCTAGAAGGGTAAATTACTTAGTGGTGGTACCAACTGGGAATGATGCTGGTTTATAACATCAGATGTAATCTGTCAGCAACAGGGGGAAAAAATGCTTTCAGAAAAATGCTTTTTGTCATTGGCCACCATGGTGGTAGATCCAATTACACTGCTTTCATTTCAGATCCAGGGTACACAGGTCATAGGAGAAATCAACAGCCACAATAAACACGTGTGGCAGGGACCCAGCCAGCAGGAATTGGAAGTTGTGTGTGCCCTGCTCCATGACACAGGGCACAAAGTCTATCTTATTTCTCCTCAGCCCCTTTTGGGCTCCTTGGAGAAATCTTGAGGCTTTTAGTACCCAAGGAGATGCACACAAAGCAGACAAGTGAAAAGGAGAGAGCCACATCATGTCCTTTATTTGGCAAACTGAGTCAGCACATCAAATGCTGTCTGGAGCCAACAGAAATCTGACCTAAAGACTGTAAGTGTGTTCTGAATCCTGCTGGTCCACTGGCCTTAGAATTTTTTGTTGTTGTTGTTTTAATCTTAAACTCAATAGATGCTCTGCCTGGCAAGGAGCTGATGCAGCACACAGAGGCTGGGCATGCACCGGACGTCCTCATGAGACCCACCATCTCCATTATGAACTGCCTCATCGATTATTCCTCCTCTTCCCACTCCATTGCTCTCCCGTCTGCCAATATTATCTATTATCTTTTCTGTCGTTCTGAGTGATTTCCCCAGATTTCTTCCCCTGCTCCAGACTGGCTGTCAGCATGTAGGAATTGGGTTTGCCAGGTGCAAGTTTCCCTTATGTGGCCACGGAGCCACTGCTGTTGCTCACAGCGAGGTGGCCAGTGCTCATCTCTGGGGCACGTGACACACTGTGCACACAAGTGATATCAACCTGGTGATGTCATCTGCAGCCTTTTTACGTCAGTTGGCAAATGCAGGCTCTGATACCTGTGTTCACAGATATAACCCTCTCTTGGAAAGCAGCATCCTATCTGCTGCAGCAAGAGACCTTCCAGCTCACACCACATCCATGGGTCTCTGGCTTGGGCAAACCAGATGTGAAATGGTGCTGTGCAGCCCCGTAATCCAAAAAGAGGTGTGTGCCCTTGGGGACACACTCATGTGTAACTTATAAAGAGCAGAGGGAGCTATGGGGAGCCTCTTGCAGCCTGCCTGCCCCATCAGCACACCTCCCTGTCTTGCAGAGCGCCTGGGGAGCCGCAGATGGAGGTTTTGCTTTTGAATCCGCTCCAACTTTAGGAAGCATTTGCTTCTGTAGATACATAATGGAGCAATTTGTGGGGGAAACTGTTGCATAATGTTAATTTCTTTCTTTTCTGCCAATTACTATGATACATTTGCAAAAACATTTTTCCAGTGTTCAGCCAGCTTAACAGGTGACTGAATAATGTACACCAACTACATCATTTGTAATATTTTCCTGTCAGTCATCAACTAATGTATTCAGAAATGAATTCCCTTTCTCCTAGGCCGGCTTTAAGTCAAATTTAGCGACTGAAAACAACATTAGCCTTATTGACTCTTTTATCAGAATCCCACTTGGTGGGGAGAGACATCCCAGATTTTCATGACTAATAAGGCTGATCATACTTTAAAATCACAAGAATCAAGGGGATAGCAGAGCAGGGGCAGAGGCAGCAATTTCCATGGCCAGATTGGGCAGCAATAAGGTCCAAGCCCTTTTGCCCCACAGCTGAGTTTAGGTCTGGGTTTGAACTTTCCCCCTGATACACAGAAGCAAAGTTCTGATAACAACACTTGTTATGTCCCACCATGGCCTCCAACTACTCAGTTGTGCCTTCAGACCACAAAGCAAATCCCTGTTAAAATCCTTTCCTTAGCTGCTGCACAACAATTTCCCCATTCTGCATTTGCAGGACTTTCCCTGCATTTAAAATCATAATAATACCTGACTACCCCCAGACCCCCACCCCTTCCCTGGGGCTGCAGGTACTCAGCAAACACCTGGCAAGGGCAAGACAAGAGCTCAGGTCTCCTCATTCACAACTACCAGCCCTATCCACCAGCCCATGCACCACCCTATTTTTCTCCTTGATAAGCAAGACTATCAGGTTCTGCTCTCTGAAGAGTAATGCCTGCCTGCCCAGCAGTCAAAGCTGACGTTCTGCTCGATAAGTCATAGCCACAGCACATTTATCTGCCTTCAGCACGGGTAATCTTCTGTTTGCTGTGCACTGCACCCTTCCTTGGCAATGCAGATGCAAATCAACATACACACAGCTCTGAAGAACAGAAACAAATCATTTACATGTGGTTCCTAACCAGTAGCATTCTCATTTAATTTCCTAGCACCTTATTGTAATCACCCTCTGCACAATTTCAATCAAATCACATCCATCAATCTGCCCAGCCCAAAGCTTAACAAGGGTAACACTCTCCTGTGTGTTCCCAAACGTGGTATGTAATTGCACATTGCAGCAGGCATCAGTTACCTGACCCATGCTCGCTCTTCACTGATAACCTTCTGATCCAGAGATGACTTGCTGTATGAATTTATCTCTGGGAGAAGCTCTCTGCTGTAGGTAAAGCCATCACGTAAATTCTCATATGCACGTAAACTGCAAAAGGAGAGAATTCTCCCACTTTTGAATGTGGAGAGCTGGCAGGAGGAGAATTTGTATCTCCAATTGCACCTCTGCTTCCCCCTGTACACCTGGCTTGGCACTACCTCTTCACTCCAGAGCCACATTTTGCTAGGCAGCTTGCTAGACTTACATCCCTGTGAAGACCAAGGCAGGCCACTTCTACCCCAGACTTCTCCAGGCACCTCCAGGTGCCAGCCTAGGGGTCAGGACCACCTCTGCCTTGTCTCCTCCAGATCCTGCAGTGCCTCAGCTATGGCAGGTCTCCTGGTTTGACCCAAACACAAGCTTTATGCAGCAGACACAACCTGTGCTAGCAGGCCTATGAGATCTCCAAGGAGGTACTTTGTGCTGCATTCAAGACAGTGAAGACAAACTCTATCAGTATCATTCAGATGAGCCAAACCAGAAGCAGCCTCATCTGGGATGGTTTCCTGGGAGAAACAAGGGATCCTCAGGGTCTGATTCATACCTAAGCCTCAGCTAGCTGAGCAACTTCATGGAAACCACCTTCACCCAGCACGTGCCTGAGGATACATGTGCCCACCACAGCCAAGGATGGTTCTGCTCCCTAATAAGAATGGAGACTAAGCTGCACTTGGAACGGCTCTGATGTGTTATTCCGCCCTGGTTAGGAGTGCTGAGGAAAAGAACGGAACAAATTAAGAGCCACATACCAGACTTGCACATGTCCTTGCCCTCTGCGCCCAGACCACCATGTCCATGCCAAGTGGGCCACACCACCTGAATTATACTAACAGAGGTTCAAGCAGTGCCACCTTCCAGCACAGACATGACCCTGGGACACTAGGATCTAGCCCAGAGGATTGCTGCCATGGTTTGCCTTTCCTATGACCCTGCAGGCTTTGGCAAGCACTGTATGCAGAAGCGCAAATCACACAGTCTGATCTGTACATGGATGTATCCCTCTCCTGCCAAGACTGCAAATCACCCCCAAAACTGTCCTGTGAGGAGCAGCCACAAGAAGGAAGCATGTCTGGGCACACAATGTCCAGGCCCCACCATGTATGGACCCAAGAGTATCCTAAAGCAAGAGTAGGGGTGACCAACCCACATCCCCAGAGCTCTTCAAGGGTGGCTCGCTCTGGCATGGGGCTGAACCTCCTGCCATGGCTTTGAATCTCCTAGAAACACCTGCCACAGCTTCTCAGAGCAGAAAAAGCTGGCCATCGCTCTGCTGAAAACAGCACTTCTCAAAATCAGCCCAGCGTTAGGAGAGAAATCAACTCACTTTGCGATTTTGACAGCTTCAGGTCTTGGCTGCACCTGGACCCAGCACAGTCCCTCCTCCACCCACCACCAGCACGTTCAACACCAACAGGGAGCAGATCTGGCTCTGCAGTAGCACAGCAGCCTGCTGCTAACAACAGGGCATTATACTGCATACAAGTAATGAGAAAACTGGGAATAGTGTGGAAGATAAGAGATTATTAGATAATAAATTATCGATGCACCAAAAACTTCTCTGTACATATTTTTTCACCCTTACAGCTTCCCTAATGTCCTGGGAAAGTGACAATTACACAATTTAAGGAGGTTAAGTTTATTAAAATCCTTTTTTTATTACTTTTCTTTTAATATATGGTCGAGATAAAGCATCTGATTAGAGGAGGGTCACAAAATAAAATATTTAATACTCATGGAAAGAGCCATCCATCCTCCCCTCTGCACGCAGCAGAGGCAGGGTGTCCCGGGGACAACTCGCTGCAGAGGCTGCTCTGCAGAGACCACGAGCAAGCAAGGAAGCGCTGCCAGCAGCCCGGCCCGCTCGTCCACGTTGGCTTTGCCACATTCTGGCAGCCCTTTGAAATGGGAAAATGGGCCACATGCACAACAAAAGAGACAGGCATCTCTAAAGAGGGCTTACATGGGGCTCGCTAGCATCTCCCTGACCTCAATATCACTTACAAAGACATGAAAAATTACATTCAACAGGCTGGAGGCACGGTGTCCACTCCAGCTCCACACAGACACGGCACCCAGTATAAGAACAAGTGTTTAAAACTACTTCTGTGCCCCAGCCCAGCGTGTACTCACCCCCCAGTGAGACACCTCACTTCCCTGCACCGAAACTGCATATCACACATCCCTGAATCCTGTGCTTTCTCTGGCCACAAGATTACAGTCTATGTCAATGCCTTTGGGAACCATTTGCACAACAAACTTCATTTATTTTTCTCCCTTTCAAGCATTTAGGGCATTGAAGTTGCTACTCAACAGCATATAACCCTGTCTTAGGAGCTCCTGAGAGGCAGGGAGAAGTTTAGCTTCTAAATCCCCACAGGAGCAGGTCAGGTCACACCATGGGACGAGGGACCAGTCTCACTTTTCTTTTCCACCAGGAAACAGACAAAATCACTGTTCGTAGATGGTCCTGCTGTGCAGATCCCAGGGACGGACCTGATTTCCTACAGGAAAAAGTGCCTGTGAGCCCACCCAGCACCCTGCTACTCCTCCCCACCAGCGTCTGCCTGCTCCACCACCTGCTGCCCTCTGCCCTCTCTCCCCCAGCAGAAACCCTTACCCTAAATTAAATGCTTGTGACATGCAGCCTGACCAAATGGAGAAGGCAACTGCTGTTTATGTCATAGAGCCGTATGTATAGCATAAAGCAGCAGAAGACATTACCTCTGGTTTAGACAGGGCTCCAGTCAGTGAGCGCGATGTGACAGGAGAGAACAGCAGAGTTCTCATCAGGAGCAGCTGAGCCACTAATTAGTTTTCTGTAAAACGTCAATAAAATAATGACTACAGGGAGGCCAGGTAAAACACTTGGCCTTTTTAAAAACCTTTGTCAAAGTCTTCACAAGAAACTGTTAAGGGGAATAAGTGGACATGAGGTGAGAGGCACAGCCCTGCTGCCCTTTGGGAAGGGACAGAGTACCGCGTGTGGGTAGGACGGGCAGTGCTGAGGGTGGCATGGGAGTAACAGCACGCTGCTCCGCCACCACTGTGTCTCCCAGAGTGTAGCACCAGGGAGACCAAATTTGCAGGTGACACAGAAGGGCTGAGCAGTTGGAAAAGGCTAAAGAGTTAAGCTACGGTGGGCAAGTGGGGTGGTAAAACTCACTTTTACCAGTATGAAATAATGCATACAGAGAGGTACGTTTTCAATTGGTTACACTCACTCCTGGGCTCAGATTTAAATACTATAGATTGGAAGACATCCTCCTGTCCATAAGGAAAATCACATCTGCTTCCTCACCCTGTGCTGTGTGGGTGCTACCCAGCCTGAGTACAACTCCAGCCACAAGCACCAGCCAAATTCTGCAGGGAGCAAAACTGAGAATTCTGCATCATGGCAGCAAAACTGAAAAAGCCCCTTGGCCTTTGTAGCAATCCGCAACCCCTAAGTAGATACCTGCTGCATATTTAAAACCCCATCTAAAAGCTTCTTTGTCGAAAATCAGACATGCCAAGCTTTACTCATTGCTCACCTCTTAAGTAATGATGGCAAACGAGCAGCTGATGAGTTGTATTTAGCTGTCAGACACTGCACACAGCCAAATGTTCAGGACAGGACCCTGGAAATCACTGCCTTGCAGACACATCACCTTGAGCTTTGCTAAAAATTCCTGGGTGGAGCCAATTCTCCAGGGGTCTCCGTACATACATACTGGCTCCCTTGGCTCCTGCAAGCTGGGCTTTCCTTGGACAGTGCAAAACCCGAGAGCTTTGCAGGGAAGATGGATGGCGAGTAACGCGCGCTTTTATGAGACTGAATGTTCTTCCATGTCCAGAGGTAAGAGGTCAGTGACCTACACAATGGCATTGTCAAGCCATCCAGATTAATTTAACAATAATGGTCTCCAAATGCTCCTGTGTGGCAGATAGCGACTCCTTTCTATATACTACTTGCAGTGTGCTGTGAAGCAAAGGAAAAAACGTATATGCGTTGTTAACTATACTGCAGGTGAGAAATAACAGCCCCAGGCCCTCAGAGCTATGTACAAACATTGTCTAATCACTTCTTATTAACAGTCCTATGAGCCAAGTACATACTATTATTGCTCAAAGCCAAAAAATATAAAAAAATAAATCAGTATTCCAGGGGTCAGTAGAAATTAGGTCAAGACTCTTAGGCTAAAAGCCAGGCAGGCACTTACCTGCCTCACGTGCAGCACCCAGCCCCTCCAAGCACAGCCAGCATTCCCCAGCCGGGCAAGTGACACATGGAGAGATGAAGTGACTTTTTGGGTCTTGAACTCCCCCGTTTCCAATCCAGGAGCCCTTCCCTGGCACTGCTGGTTCCTGTGCCTGGGGAAAGGGCTGTGGCTGCCCCTGTGCTGCTGGCACTGCTGGGTGAGCAACCAGCTGGAGATGAAAGTACTGCTGGTAACACCCCAAATGGATGAGATGAAATAAAGTTTCATGGTTAGAGATGGACCGTGCATGGCTTAGCTTGATAAAATTAGCAGACTGGAGATGGATGATGCTGGGAATCACTTCTGAGTTACAGACGTAACACAACGACAGAAATTAATAGAGTCCTTGTACTTGAAACACTGGGGCATGCGTTTTAATTTAGAAGGGCTGAAAGTAGAAAATCATCCCACTGTCACATTTCCAGGTCAGCATTTGACTTACTAATTTCTGCTTTGGGCATAGGTAAGGAAATCCAGCCACGCTCCCTGCAGCTGCCAAAGTTACATAGGGTGTCATTTTTTTTTTTTACAGGGTCATTAAGAGTTGCTCGTGTCTGGAAAAGGCATCCAAAAAAAAAAGTATTTTCACTTAATAATCAGGCTTAATCTCTTTAAGTTTTGTTGAAGTCACTTTCCCAGGGCCTTCGGCAAAAATCAATCTTAAAAGCATTGAGGAGCTGTACCATGGTAGTTAGATAATTTATTATTCCATAACTGTGGGTCTTAATCTAATTAGAGATCGTATCTCAGATTTGCTTCAACATCTATTTATTTTTCTGTTTTTACTTGCAAACGTTCACAAAGAAATGACATTGTAAGTGGGGGAGATGGGACATATGCTGTGTTCTTCCTGCTGGGATCCCATATTTAGCTCTACATTTAATTACCAAACACAAAGAAACAATAGCAAACAAGACCCAGACTAAGAGTCACTTGCAGAAATTCAGAAGCTACAGCAAAAACTTGCCACATGCAACCTAGAGGGAAAAAACAGAGAAAATGTGTCCAAACACAAATTTGTCCTTCCCAGGTGACTCCACCATCCCAGCCTCCTCTTTGCGCATCTGTGCAGTTTGCATTACCGTCAGGTAAACACATCGAGTCTGACAGGCCATTTGCCCTGGCCTGCAGCGTGGGGATGGTGCTGCCCACCAGGCCTGCAGAAATCAATCACGGCTGCCACGCTCTGCCCAGGGACTTGCACCACTTGGTAATAGCGCCTCGCTTGCTCCACACCCTGGGGGCATCCTACAGACAAGACATGATTTATTTGTTTAAAATAACTAGTGGTACCTCTCAGAGCCTGTCAGGAACCCAAAATAAATACTTGAGATGCAATAAAGCACAAACGGAAAGGGGAAAAACAAAGCAATCTCATGGCATATATTAACATAAAATCATTGGGGCAGCACAGAAATAAACTAAGGCCCTTACTTCGCGCCATAGTGAGCCCACAAACATTTATTCTCTTCTGCAAGCAGAAATAATGGCTTGGTTTGGAAAGATTTTGCACAAATCTTTGGAACATCAGCTTTTTCTACGAAAACGTCTAAGAGATTGAGTTGACAGTTTTGAAAAATAATAATTCAAGTTTCTTCTGGCCTATGCTTTCCAACAGAAAAGTTCCTGTGTACTGCAAAAAATACCCAGCAGCTGCCCTTGCACGCACAAGCTGGGCTAACAAGTGAACAAAAACCAGTCACACGCATTCATCATCAGCACAAACTTCATCTACAGGAACACGAGACTCCTTCTGTGGGAATGGTCTTGAAAGCCTTTCTACTTACCATATCAACAGATTTAAAAAAAAAAAATGGAAAAAAATGGACACTTAGGAGTACAGCCTTCTTCACTGCCCACCAGAAGGTCACCCAGTATCTTCATGCATTGCTCTCCCCCTCTTGTAGAAGAATCGCTTGGCTAGCCAGACTCCACTACGTGTCTCCTGTAGCTCTTGGAAGGAGCTTTTAAAGCCCTTGGGGAAGGGAGACACTAAACCTTTGCCTTCACCCCGCTTTCCTCTACCTGCTGTCAGAAAGCCCAGTTGGGGCTCTGCAAACCTTCTGGCTTCAACAGCTTTTGCAGTTTTACCATAGGCGTGTGTTCATTCTGCAGCATGTTCCTCGTGGGCCCTTGGCAAGATGATGTACTTGGACCTACATCCCTGGGTTCCCTCACACACCACCACAAGCAAGGAGAAGAAATCAGGCTCAGGAAGGAGCTGGTGGTAGCACACTTAGCAGAAAGGGATGGCTAATTCACACCTCCTTGGATACTAATTGTAAATTCTCTCCTGCACCTTTGTTCGTAGGTCTGCTGCCTTCCTGGGCTGGCCGGTCTCCCCATCAGCTCATCTTTCCTCACTCCCTTACTCAGTCTCCGTGGAGGAGGATGCGTCCCATTTGCTATATTAACTGTCAGCGTGGTGCTGTCTACCTGAGTAATCATGAAAAATGAAGCAGTAACTCATCTGCTTGTGTGTAAAGGCCTTTGGCCTCCTGTGCTCTCATTGCTGAATTTAAATCTGCTGGGGACGTGGAGCCCAGGCGGCGCTGGGGACGGGGATGGCACTGCTGATGCTGTGCTCCCCTGCCCGGTGCTCCGGAGCCCAGGAGCTCTGGGTCACACTAGCCCGTGATCCTCCTGGCTTGCAAGAGCATAACAAAATCGTACCCAGGCTAACACTGTTTACAAACTGGCAAAAGTTTCAGTCAATTTAGAAACTGAAAGCAGAAATCTTTAAGAAAGGTTCCTGGGTCTGTTTTACAATCATCTTTGCCCACGTGCCCTATCAGTCACTACATGGGCACTGCTATAAAAGCACTTACAGCATCTTACACAATTTTTTTTTTTTAAAGGAATAGTTATATCTGCACTTTCACAGCCCAGAATTGTCCTTCTTCACAAATGCATATAAGCACCTATTTGTAACTATTGATATCCAACTGTGCACTTTAAATTAACCATACGCTTAACTACTTTTCCTAGTGGAGACCTTGGAGGACTATCAAATTAATAATGTTGAAACAAGTAAAGGAAGCTGATCCAAATCCCCTAGAAGTCAGGGAAGTTTTCTTTCCTTTAGGTGTGAAAAATGAAGCTATCTTCTGAATGTATGGGAAGGTAGGATATTTCTTAAGCTGTTCTCCAGTAAATCAAGAAATAAAAGCTTTAACTTTCATGCTGCAGTTACCATGCTGTCAGTCTAGCAGTTCACAGCTGCCAGGAAAGACCCACACCTCTGGTGCACCCCATCCTGCATCTTGGGATGCTCCTGGACCCCTCAACCCTCCACCAGCCAATTCAGCTCACCCTTCCTGCCAAAAACTAGTTTTTCCCTGCTACTTTAATGAGCTGAGCTGGCTCCTGGAGGGGTCCAAGGAGCCCTGGAGCTGGTGTAGGGTGAGCTATGGGAGGGGGTGGCAGGGAGCACGCGGTGTGCTCCTCTTTCATCAGCAACAAGGTTATCCCTGACCCGTCCCCAAGAAGCACCACCAGACAAAACTCCAGTCCTCTGGGATCCTGCTGCCCTGCTAGAAGCTAGCCCTCTCACAGCACACAGCAAAATGTGCTAGTGCCTCTACTTCTGCTCCCAGATCTGCCAGTCCTCGCCTGCTTCCAGGAAAAAAAAAATAATAAAAAAAAAATAAGTCACTCATTGCCCATAAACAGCTTGCAGATAGATTTCAGCAAAGATTGACCCTCTAGATAGGACAGGTCTGCGCAACAGTGACTTGGCTTAAGGGAAAAAATAAAAGATAAAAACCAGGTTGTGCAGGCTGAAACAATGAGAAGTTGTCCAAAAATTTGCTGTGAGAGTTCAGCTGATGTATGACTAATCACTGCATTTCACTCTGCCATGGGAGCTGCATTAATTATCACAAAATCAGAAAGGGCTTCATCCAGCTCTCCTCTGAGTCGCTAAGAAAAAAAAATTAAAACTTATTAACTTCTGTTTTCTTCACTGGCTCTCTTCAAAATCTCATAACAGCCAGAAATCCAGATCGAAAAATATGACACATTCCAATTTCCCTTGATTTAATTTCCTCAAGCTGACTAATTTAATTGCAGTCTTTGCCTGGTACCTTGAGTTCATCTTTCTTGCTTGCTTCCCATTGCTGAAACCTGCTCCCTAGTCCTGCTCCCTAAGCTTAAATCTGCACAGATGTTTCCAAATTTGTATTTGTTAGAGACTAATTACCCTCATTCCCCGATGGATCATTCCATAGGGATCAGATATTCCGTTTGCGATCACAGATGTAACACACACACATCATGTGGTTATCTAAAAGAAGCTGGGTAATTAGGTAACACAAAAAGAATAAAATGTTTAAAGTGAGACAGATTAAAAATGAAATCTGGATGATTTTTTTTTTTTTTTTTTTAGTCTTCCATGTGATACGAGTCGGAGAGGTATAGCTGGCTAGCAAAGCGACTGGAGCAAAATTAGAATTCAGCTTATCCACTGAGAACTCAAATAACATCAATGTGAGGTGATCTTTTGAAAGTCCACAGAATAAAAAGCTTTTAATGGATTTCAGACTTTATCTTTGCCCTTTGTTATACTTTTAGGTTCGAAAATAATAAAAAAAATAATAGTGGCAGCAGTGAAACTATAACTCAAAATGAGGTCAAAATAGGCAAGAAAGAAAGATGCTCTATTCTTGGTGGGTATCTACCCCCTCTCCACCACTGTACTTTGGCTGAGTTCCTTCCACCAAGCAAAGGCACCGTGGTGGGGACCTGCCCTGGGCAGCACGGCAGTACATCACCCTGCACCCTGCTGCAGCAGCCCCCTGCACCCCCCACCATACCTACACACCTGAGCAAAGCCTTCCCCTTCCCCGAGTTTTATGTCCCTGTGCAGCAAGTTTGTTGGGGACGAATGCTGCAAACATGAGTAATGCTCTTGAGCTGGAGGTGAGTCCTCCTGTGTGCCAAGCTTTTTACGTGTGTATATATTTCCTCGTTCAGGGCTTCAGCAGCAGACTTTCAAAGGTAGGAATTAGGCATCTTAAATAGCTTCAGAGATTTATAGCAAACAAAAGTCGTTAGAGACAGAATACTCTCCTGATGACTAGCCGTCATCAGAGATGCAGCAGAATTTGTCTCCAGACCAAAAGGACTTAGCTCATCATGCACTGGCATGGCAGTGGAGAGGGGTATAGAGCACAAATCTGCCTCCCAGCATTTCGGTATCCCCCAGTTCCACAGCAAACATGCCCAAGCGCTGTTTGTTCAGCAAACCGCTGTTCTGCCCCGCTGGCTCAGCTGTGGGCCCTGCCTTGATGCACCCTGACCCTGCAGCTGCTGCAGGTGCTCAGGGCTTCTCTTCCCCCAACCTTTTCCTTGCTGCCTAAGGGCACACAGCTGCAAACACTAACGGGTGCTGCCACATGGGACCCAGAGGAGCATCGATCCTCTCTGTTCCCAGGAACCATCCTGGATTTGTGCCTAGATGCAGGGCCATTGCCTCCCCTTTACACCTTCTCAAAGCAGCAGTGCACTTGGGGTTTTGCACTTTCTCACAGGCAAATTGCCCAGGTAGAACCTGGGCTGAAGGACCACATCATCACGAGACCCATCTCTTAATTGCAGGCAGCATCTCTGTTGCGTCCCGTTTGCTGAGGCGGGAGAGGTGCTGCCGTTTGCTCCTTTGTGCCCTGTTCAGCACGAAGCAGCCCTACTCAGAGGAAGCCTCATGGCTCCAAGAGCATCAGTATTAATAGGAGTGGTCTGTCCATCAAAGGTGAGAGCAGAGAGAAGGAGAGGAATTATTTCAAGATGCTGACAAGAATATGAATCAAAAACCCTGTGCTATTTGCCCAGTCCTGAACAGGACACGGTTGTACCAAGGAAATGAGGATTCTTTAGTTATTCAGACTGGCTTCTGACTATGAACAAGCTGGAAATTACTCATAATTATATTCATTATTATTTTGCTTACAGACCCAGCCAACCTGCAAGCTTAGACTGAGCCCTGCAGAGACCTACAGCAGTAGTGCTTAGACCCAAACCTTTCAAATCCTGCATAACTTATACACAGCACATATCTAGCAGCTTGATGCTGGCTTTAGCAGTTACTCATGAGACAAATGCTCATGCACACACTCATTACTATATCTCTATTCCCATGCAAACACCACAATACCTCACTACGTGCAGAGCCTTAAAAGCTGAAGACTTTTGCACTAGTTGTAATCCTATCAGCAGCACAACAGCAGGCTGTCAGACTTCAGACCGAAGGTGGCTGTTTGAGATCTCAGGAACAGCCACCAGGTCACCACAGCTCTGACTCTGTCTTGATGACTTTTCAAAATAAACATTCTCTGTGATTGGATTTGGGCTGGATGAAAAGGGAAGGGAAGGAAGGTTTTACACTGCAGAAATAAGCCTTTTTTTTTTTTTTTCATAGCTGCAGCTTTTGCTCTTGCTAGACACTTGCATAGGACTAGCCACAGAGAAACTCATGCTTTTCTTTTTTTTTTTTCCCCCCGAGTGGCAATGCAAAAATATTTTTTCCTTTGTTAAATTATGATATAGCTTTCCAAAAGGAAGAAAAAGAATATCATCAAATGATACATTTCTCTTCAGTTTTAGCTCTTGATTTCCCTTCCCTCTGCCTTTTCTGTATTTTGAATTAAAATGTTATTTCAAACTAAAAACATCAAATCTGTCATTTGATTCCAGTCAATTTCCAAAATACTGCCTTTTTTCCCTGCAAAGTTAAGCTGTCAAATCAATGCCATTTCTGTCTGCATGCTGCACATGCAGAAACATACAATTTCATCAAGCCATCTTTAAACATAAATCTTTTGCAAAGAAACATTCAAAGGAGGTTCAAATATGCTGTATGGCACAGGCAGCCAGGCTGGGGCAGAGGTGGTAGGGATCCAGTGGATTTCTGCAAAGCATTACCTCTGCTCTTTGAAGTTCTTCAGAACCAGTCTGTGGTACTCCTGTTTTAGTCAGTGTTGTAGGAATACGCTGGTACAGTGCCAATTAGTTACTGGATCATCATCCTTTATAGAACATCGAGGATTTTTTTAAATTATTTTTTTAATGGCATAAAACTAGAGCATGGTGCAATTTTCCTTTACTTTGGGGTGTTATGTTCACCCATTTTCCTTCCAGGTCTATCTCCATGGGCAAGGCAGACCATCACCAGCTGTGGTGGAGCCAGGAGGGACCCAAGGTGGGCAGCACAGCCCAGTCTGGCCACGGTTCTCTGCTGCTCTTTCCCATTCTCAGTGCCACCAAACCTCAGCCCAGCAGAGGGGCCAAGCCCTCAGCTTGCTCTTTTCTACCTCAGCTTCCCCCAAGAAAAGAAAACCATTGAGAGGTCCCAGGAGGCAACAACCAGCAGCATTTCAGAGGCTGGGGTTCCTCGCAGAGAGGAGGTCACCATCAATATTTATTACTTAGGCAAAAAAAAAAAAAAAAAAAAGAAAGGGCCTATCTTCCCAGCCATAGTGGTAGGGGTGACAGTGCTGTCACATGCTGGGCAGCAAGGTCAGAGCTCTGAGCTTTCTCTTGGTTTTGCCCCAAGGGGAAGTGCCTCTGCAGGTGAGGAGCCACCTGGCTCTGCCACAGCCTTGGGTTCACCAGCAAGGCTCCTACGGAGAGAAAAGGGCTCTTCCTGCAAGCACATAAAGCAGAAGACTGAATGAGTCACGGGAAGAGGCATTTCCCAACGCGATCTGACATTTAGCACCCGTGTAGCCTCTCAGGGGTCACACTTGTCCATGTCGCAGTGGGGGCAAGGACCTGTGGCTTGGTTGGTTTTGTTTCTCATCCAAATTGTCCTTCAGTAAAAACAATTCATAAAAAGGTTCCTTGCTGTCAATTGCCATTAAGGAATTATGATATGAAATGACATCATCTTGCCTCAGATTTTTCATTAAGAATATAATTCCAGAATTGTGAAATTTTAGTTTCAATTCTATTGTACAGCTTTGGTGGGGTATTTTTTCCATTTTATGACAAGTCCACTGTAACTTATAACACGTTACTATGAATGACAAGTTTTACCATGATGGAATGTATGAGTTGAAACACTCTTGACTTTATTTTAACAATATCAGGGACAACAGGTGCCAAATACTTCTTCTATAGAACAAAACATCTCCTGTTTGTTCCAAAGAAGCGAGCTGAAGCAAGTTGACACATAGATCAAAGTGTTGCCTGCTTGAAAACTGTCAAACCATTTCATTGCAAACTAGATGGGAAGTAGTTTGAAACACAGGAAAAAATCTGATGTTTCATTCAGCAAGCCAAATCCCAGCCATCCTTAATGCAAGTAAGAAAAACATCAGTGTGATTTGCTTAACAGGTTGTCATAGTATACAATTACCAGTGAAACCTGCTCTTCACTATTAACAGGGTGTCACAAAATGATGGCAAAACAAGACAAGGATAAAGGTAAATTTAAGTGTCAGACTTCCAAAGTAAAAATTCTTCTAGTCTATTTGAAAGACATATTTTCACCTGGAAAGTTAAGGTATTTGAGAATGACAGCACATTTGCTCCCCTGGCCCTACCCACCAGGGGCTGAGGCTGGTGGGATAACGCAGGGTGCCCACCCCAGCCATAGGCTGCCGGAGCCTGCCAGGACACAGCACAGATGTTGTGGCACATCAGGGAATTTCTACCTTCTCCAGCATAAAATCTTCTCACCTGACCTATCTGGCTTTGAATCTTAAAAAAACAATACACCGAATAAACTATGGAAAAGCATCTAGTGAGGGCCACATCCCGGACCAGAAACAGGAGAATATAGGTTATATAAACTGATTCAAATGGACCGTGTAAATGAGTAGGGCATGCATTTAGGAATTAAAATTAAAAAAATAGGTCAAGTTATATATTGTTGTAGAAGTTGCAAGTAACGTCAATATTAACCAAAAAAAATTAAGTCAAATTGGTAATAAATCAATGGCCAGGAGAAGAGTTCCTCCATTAGTCAGCAGAGCTGTTACCAGCTGCCGTTGCAGAGGGTAATGCTTCTCTACTAAAAATGATGGATTCATTTGTATAGATATTTCAATTGTTACTTGTGACAACAAGGAAAGAATTCAGACTACAAGGGGGAAGCAATAGTCCGGAAGATATTTATATAAATTACATGTTTTCAAATCAGCTGGGTCTGCTGAGATTCACTGCCAGGTACTTGGAAGCGGTGGAGGCAATCTGAGGGCTGTTAGGGCTTAGCTTGGAACACTCAGGGACCGTGGCGAGTCCCAGAAGAGCAGAGAACAGCAAGCATAGCAGGGAATTACGGGCCAGTCAGCTGAACTTCAATTCCCAGAAACAATATTGCAAAAAAACATCAAACAAACACTTTCTAAGCATCTAAAAAATAACAAGGCATTGAGAAACAGCCAACGCGGATTTGTCAAGAATAAATAGCAAGTCAATCTCATCTTTTTCTATGATGGGGAGCTGGACTGACAGAGAAGGAGAGGTGGTCACTGTTGTATATGGTGACCTGAGCAAGGCCTTTGGCATCGTTTTAAGTGACATTGGCTCAAGCAAGCCACAGAAGTGTGATTAGGTAAAATTAAGGTGATAACATGCAAGGTGGAAAACACACTCGGAAAGCAGCTTTCTGTGCCTTGTTGTCAAACTGGAGGAACATACCTGTATGCAGTCGGTGAGGATTTGCCCTGGGCCACTATGATCAGTAATAATAGTGAGCAAAACCAGTACGTTTGGAGACAACATCAGCTGGGACAATGGTGCAAGCAAATGGGAGACAACAGGCACTTGAACCAGTCTTGACAAATGAGGGAAATGCTCCGCAGACACAGCAGGCTGTGGTCAACGAGAACCTGCGCAGAGATTTACAGGTAAGAAAGACGCAGCATGTGGCCATTGGCCAAGGACCATCCCGAGCCAGCCTAGGACCAACAGCGAGGAAAGCAGGACAGGGTGAGCCGTGGGTCAGTGAGGAGGCTTTCAGGCACCTGCAGCCTGCCTGCTGGGGCACTGCCACCCAGGGAGGGAGCGGAGGGACTGGGAAACCAAGACGGGGCAACTGTGAGGGAAGATGAAGGAGCTGGGATTCAGTTTAAAGAAAAGAAGTTGTAGAGGGAAATTAGGATAAATCCTCGTGTTAGAGCACTGTAGCTTCTAAGAGGGAGATAGGCAGATCATCCTCCATATCTGCTATGGACAAAGTTTGAATGACCACGTTTGAATTGCAGCAATGCACATTTAGGGTCAGCATCAAAAGAAACTGTTGAATTTGAGGGGCAGTAAGGCACCAGAACTGACTGTCCAGAAAGCATAACAAACATCCATGGCTGCAGTTTTGAGGAAAGGTCAGGCAAACAGACACTGAGGATGAAATCAGCTAAAACGTCCCATTTGGAGGGGTGGGCGGGCAGGTGGAGCCATCCTGAACTCCCCTTCCCTGCACCCAGCTGCCTGTCTGGCTGCCCAGCAAGATGTGCACCATACACTGTATATCAGAAAGATGCTCTTTGTCTTATTTTTTTTTGTATTATACTTCATCAGTTTTTATTTTTCTTCAAGGAAAAAATAATCTTGTAAGAAAGCACCACACATCACTATTAGTGACTCATGAAAATACTACCTCTGTGAACAGGACGATTAATTCTCCACGATGTACTCTGCCATATAGAGAGATTCATTCTAGTGTCTAATGAAGATGGTACTAAACAGAAAATAAATAAAATACACTTCCATAACAGCCACAATAATCCAAGTTCATTTAAAAAGAAAAACAGAACGTTGACATTTCCCACCACCCTCAAAAAAAAAAAATATTTGGGCCAATAATGAGGCACTTGTCATTTTCATGCAGAGCCAAAGCTGCCAATTTTCTCTTCACATTGATTTCTCTAAAGTATCACCTACAGATTATGCCCTCAGAGGAATAAAAAGGATGTTGATACAACATCAGAGCCAGGAGCACTTACACAGCTGGGTTAGCCAAGGGGAGAGTGCATGAATCGCACCTTAGAGGAAAATCAAATGGAGCAGAAAGAAGAGTGGAAGAAACTGGGATCCTCCTGTTCCTCTGGACAACAGCAGGATCCAGCCAGCCCTGAACAAACACAGACACACCGTTTCCCTAATGGCACTGCAAATCCTCAGGATCAAAGGCATAAGCCAATCACCCACTTCTGTCAGGCCAAGAATTAATTCCCCCCATGAAAAATATCAATCAGCTGGCCAGGTGCACTAAGTGCTGCACTCAGACACCACCTCCAAAACCAGCACCACCAGAACAGCATGCAAAACTAAATTGAATTAATGCTCTTTTGGTTTTTTACCTCCTAGTCTGTAGGCTCTTACAAAGTGTAATTCCCAGGATGGAGCATTTTGCCTGTATTCTGGGACTTGATGCATCTCCTTCTCATCCCAGAGCCCACACCAACTCAGTTTCCTTAAAATAAGATATTCCTTAAGCCAGGACTTGCAGACAGATGCTGGTAAAGCAGAGTTGATGTCCTCCCGAGCCTGTATGCAATCCTTAAATAATAAAAAAAAAAAACCACAAACCCAAACACCAAGACATTTTAAGTACCTATTCATTTCACTTTTTTTGAACCAAAACAAAGACAGAGTCACAGCAGCAGGGCACAGCCTGCAGCAAACACAAAATACAGATCAGTTTATTTTGGCCCTGTGCATGAACGTGAAAAATATTGGGGCTTTATCAACTCTTTGCCTTCTGCTGATCCCTCCCAGGGACCTGCACTACCTGGAAAACGTGGGTCACGCCTTTACATTGCATTGCCTCAGGTCCCCAGATTTCTTACCTGCATCAGCAGAACCCTCTTCATTCCTGACCTTGGGACAAGTATTGCCCTGAAAACAAAATTTTAGCGGAGTAGCTGCTAATACAGAGCAAGTACTTGGCATTTCTCCAGCTTTCCATCATCTGTGTGACCCAAAGTCTGATAGCAAGTCTATGGGTTTAGCCCATATCTCTATGTTCTTCCATTTAATTTATACTTCTCTTCCCAACCTTTCCATCTCATCTGAGCTACTACCAGCTTTGCATTCAGCAAGTCATTAATTCCAGGCAGGTGCAGTTCATTTTCTCTTCCCATGCTAAAGAACACGGTGGTTCCTGCTCTCAGCCACCCTGCCACAAATCCCAAACCACTGCCCTGACTTCCCTGCTGTAATGCCCAGGCTACAGCACAGTGATAAGGCTGCAATCGGGCTCTGCAAACGCAAACCAGATGTAAAATGCAACCTCGAGGGCAAGGTAGTGAAAAATTCAGATCGGTAGCATTTTATCCCCACTTAGTGCAGGTGTAAATGGCTCCATATGGAGAGAGGCAGAGGAGACTTGAGTCCAGAGAAGGATTACTCAGCTGCTGAGGTTTATCTCCATCCCCCATAGCTTACCAAGCTCCTCTTACAGCGATTGCCTAGAGCTTGTGCTGGGTAGAATTTAGACTCCTGTTGGCTGCGTTACATATTAATAATTTAAATAGATGGGACAATATATCAGATACAGTTAAAATAGTACAATCTTGCCATACTTTTTATGGTATTTTAAAATTGATGGTCCTTGGTTTAAATACAAGAAAAATCTGAAATAAAGTTAACGCCTACCATACTTTGCTATTATATCCATTTTTAATTATCAAGAACAACAGCCCAAGCCTGCAATATTTTTAACAGAGTTTTGTGTTGTCACAAGTACCTAAATTATTGACGTGCAACACATTTTATTAAGCATAGCATTTCATGAGAACCATGTTTTTGGGATATGATTTTACTAGAGTTAAGCTGCTAAGGCAGAAGGAGGAGCCTCCAGAGCAATTCCTGAAAAGGGAGGGGAGGTGGGTGACAGCAAGATCAATTTTGCACTTCTTGGTGTTTTGGAGGACAAGGACCAAAGGACCCCAGCTCCTTTTCCATGGGAATGAGAGAAGATGGGAGGGCAGATATCAACCTGGTTCTTTCCCCTTGACACTGAAGAGAGGTCTCCAAAAGAGCTGCAGGTGCTTCCTCTAATTGAGGAAAGGACAGAGGAAGGAATTTTCCTCCTTTAAGAGCAACCATTCCCTATAGCTATACCTGGAGCAGGTAAAACTGGATGGAGCACTACAAAACCTAAGGCATCCCCTCTCACCCTAAGCACCTTTGGCCTCCCAGTCCTCCAGCAAGCCTGATCAGCGCCGTACCAGATTTAGACATGGGCAGCTGAGGCACACAGACACCAGCTGGGAAGCCTCAGCGATACGTGGAGCCAGAAGCAGAATCAGTGAGGGTGTCCCCAAACCACACTAAAGGCAAGAACCACAGAAAAAGTGCTAGACCAGCTCCTGGCTCCTTCCCTCCTTCCAGTCATGTACCTACATAGAAACTTCTGGTCAAACATAACCTGGAGATCACAACAGACAGAAGAATGACGTGATGAAGGAGCAAGGCTGAAGCCAGGTAGAGTGGCTGAGGCTTAAACCCAGCTGGACAGTCCTGTCCCAGTGACAGCACATCACTGACAAAAGCCACAAGAGGCACCAGTGCCACTCTTCCACGCTGGCTTTTCCCTGTGGTGGGTTGTTTTGTTTTTTGTATTACTGAATGGACTGGCTCTGCCGGGCACAGTTATTTTTCCTACGCAACTGAAGTTTGAACGAGCTGCCCTGGGGAGCAATTTTGGACACAGCTGCAATGTTTATTATCAGTACGGGCAGGCTTTTATTCCTTTAACAGCAATCTATCATGCCCCATTTGATTAGTTGCTATTTTTCACTGTTTGCCCACAGAAAGGCTAGAAACCTTTCTTTTTTGTCTTAGAACTGGAGAAAACATGGCCATTCCAGCTCTCGGCACCAGGGACCCCAGCAGCATCCCCGAGGTCCATCCCCTGCCAACCCACAGAGAGGCACCATGCAGAGCCCTTGGTTCGCACCGCTAACAGAGAGCTCTTTTGATTCCCTCCCTAGCAGGGATGGGTTGATTTACATAAAAGTGTTTTGATTCAGCAAGCATCCCTGGTCTCAATCCTATTTCTGTTTGTACTTTTGAGTCACTCTTGAGCAGAAAGGTTCATTCTCATTGGTGGGAAATCATTAAAACATGAGCTGCAATTAAATTTAGCCTTTCCATTCAATTCACTGCTTCATCTGTACACGCTTAAGCAAATACAGATACCTGCATCCATTCAGAGTCTGCATTTTTCCAATTTTTTAGCAGTATTAAATAATGCTGTAATACTTTTACTATTTACTAAATGATAGTTTATTTTTCACTTGTATCAAACCATATTTGAGCAACTAGAACTGAATGAAAATGTACAAATCAGCATTTCAAATAGCTTCCTACCAATTACAAGTTCTTCATGTGTGCTAGGTACTAAAAATATTTTTATTAAGACATGTTTTGCATTTAAATCTGATTTATTACACAGAAGTAGTATTATATGCGGTCAATAAAATTGAACTGATTGTTTCCAGTAACTGGGGCGAAAACCTTTGAGATGTTAGAGCTAATAGATGTCATCTTCTAGCACCTGATTTTTATTCTGAGGTTGCAGAAGGAAAACCACTTTCCTGGACTGGTTTTTTATTTTGTTTTTACCATATTTGAATGAATTTTTGAGCTTTATTATTGGATAAAACTGCTATAAAAAAAATAATTGTTCTTCCTCCAGCTCCTGAGAACACCTGCTTTTAAAGCCAAGGCAGCCCTCTAGCAAGGCTCACTGCAGGTGTTCAGCCAGGTTACATTGATCCTTTCAGCAGTTTGACACATCGGAAAACTTCAGCAGTAAACACATTGCTTCAGCATTTTAATTTAATAGAAGTTATTTAAACATATTAAATCAAGACCCCAATATAAATGGTTAGAATTTCACACTTAATTTTCTACTTTATAAAAAAATCTGATTAAAGTCATTTATTTTTATCTGCCACATCACCTATAAAGATTCTTTTGCAGGCAGAACGTAAATCAGGGTTTCCCAGGGAACAAAAATTAATGCCCACAGCTGGACACAGTGAATGTTCATCCACCACATCAGCTGGGGCCACACCTAGGCCTGGAGAGCTCACACGGGTGCAAAAGCTCCTGAAATTTTAACATACAAAATGTAAAGGTTTGGTCCCTCATCCTGCAGAGCGCAACGCTGCCTTGATCTCTGCACGCTTTGTTTCTCCTGCAGCCCACAGGGGTGCAAAGATGAGGAGGGGGTGGATGCTGAGGACCAGGTGTGCTTCAAAAGCTGAACAAAAGAAATCACAGCAGCTCCCAGGCACGGCAAGGAGCAAGAGCTTTGCTTTCCTCCAAAAAAACAACACTTGTTGGTACGTTATTGCAGCCTTTTCCGGAGTGGTGGAAATCAACAGACAGCCCGTTCAGACAGCAAGCCCTACTCTGCACACTGCTGCTGTTATTACACCAGCCTGTTGTGACCTTTAAGCAACAGTGTTAAATCCTGATTGCCTTTTTGCCAGATCATTGAGATCAATCAGAAAAATAATTTCCACTCACATCAAGATATTTCAACTAAATTTTCAACAAAAAAGCAGCCAACAAGTGTCACTGCAGGAAGATTCCTTCAGACCTTGTTCCAGAAGCCGTAGAAAGTGCCTGACTGCGCACAGTCCTGGCAATGTGACAGGTGACTGCAGGAATCAATGCTGATACTGTCTTTAAAGAGAAAATTAAGCAGACAGGACAGCAAATTGATTTGGACATAAGTAATTACTTATTAGTGTCCTTCTCTGTAGCACCACCTAAAGCAGAGGCGGCAGGGAGCTCAGGAAGAGCCTACAAGGCGAACAGCCACAGCGTGCCCACTCCAGGTCCAGAGCAGCCTGGGACCACTCGGACCCTCAAAGGGCCCTTATAACTTCAGTTTGCTGGTGATCCTGTCCGTGCACATCCTTCCTCACAAGTGCAATCTGGTACCTGAGATGTGGAGAGCAACAATTTCTTCTAAATGGGAAAACAGCTTATGTTGGAAAAAGCATGAAAAATATGAGATGCATAACGGAGGGGACAGCATTTGCGAGTCACAGTATGAGCAGGCAGAAGATGCCAAATACACAGACGTGGGGGAGAAGGCTTCTAGTCTGTGCTCTTTCCGGTTT
Organism: Falco biarmicus; assembly: GCF_023638135.1. Taxonomy (NCBI): domain Eukaryota; kingdom Metazoa; phylum Chordata; class Aves; order Falconiformes; family Falconidae; genus Falco; species Falco biarmicus. Next base: position 3,747,006 of record NC_079297.1, read on the forward strand.
TTGTGATTATATCTATAGAACACCCATGTACCCACACAGACAAAAACCACACCACACAGACAAAAACCACACCATTCTGCAGTTTTGGCAGCCCCCTGTGGTGATGCACCACTGTTAATGTCACCTAGCTTGGGGACCAATTTCGCCTAGAGAGAAAAATCAATTTGTGATGAGTTTAGTGTCCCCTCCCCTACAGCTTCTTTAGCACCTGTACCCACACCAGCAAGAGGAACCTTTTGGGCTTTGTGCTCAGATAAGGGAAAAGCTCCAGTACCACCGACACAGCTTGCATGATGCTCTCTTCTCACCAGAGCTCAGTAGTGCTGAACTCCCTTGTGAAAAGCATGTTCCGCTGAACATTAGGGGACACTGGGGCTCTGCATTCTGGTGGTCGTGCTTCAGACACATCACCTTATTGATGGTACAAAGACAATGCATCCATCCCCAGCACCACCTCGAAGGGATGCTACATGGTGCAGGGAGGATGAAGTCACCCAAATAGATTCACACAGGTAGGAAAGAAACAACTGAAAAACAACTCAAAACACAGGGCACATCTTCAAAGCATTGACCAGGAGGTATGGAGTCATTTGGTGGGCAGTGTAGGCCAGCCCCCACATGAGGGACATCAGTTTTTCATAACCTATTAGAATCATAGACTGGCGTGGGTTGGAAGGGACCTTAGAGATCACCTAGTTCCAACCCCCGCCGTGGGCAGGGACACCTGCCACCAGCCCAGGCTGCTCCAAGCCCCGTCCAGCCTGGCCTTGGGCACTGCCAGGGACGGGGCACCGCAGCTGCTCTGGGCAAACTGGTCCAGTGCCTCGCTACGCTCACAGTGAGGAATTTCTTCCGGACACGTAACCTAATCTCCCCTCTTTCAGCTTAAAGCCACCCCCTTGTCCTGGCACTACAGGCCCTTGTAAAAAGCCCCTCTCCAGCTTCCTTGCCAGGCCCGCTAGGCACTGGGAGCCGCTCTAAGGTCTCCCCAGAGCCTTCCCTTCTCCGGGCTGAGCCACCCCAACTCTCTCACCCTGTCTCCACAGCAGAGGTGCCCCAGCCCTCTGAGCATCTTCATGGCCTCCTCTGGACTCACTCCAACAGGTCCGTGTCCTTCTGGTGTTGGGGGCCTCAGATGACCTTCCCCACTCTTGATATTTCTAACCTTCAAACATATGTGAAGGATTTCCCCTCCTGTTCTCCCACCAGCTGCAGCTTGGCCCTGCTGGACACCGGAGCAACTCATGGTGGGTGGAGAAGTGTCCGTGGCTGTTGTAGAGGCCAAGCTTGACTATAGAAAAGAAGTAGGAGTCCTCCTTAGGATAGGAAAAACAGAAATAATACCCCCCATGAAGAAACAAAGTGCTGTTTGGAAGTGAAGAAGTGAGCAACAAGAGGAGGAATTTATCTTCAAAGATGCTGTCTTATTTTAATCCATCACACAGGGAACTCACCTCCTGCCCCCAGCCTCGGAGACCGCCTATCTTGGGCGGACAAGGCAGAAAGCATCAATAAGTGGGTGTTCCAAACTTGTTGTTTTCTCAGCTCAAGTATTTACCACTCCATTCTGTGCAGATGAGAGGCGAGATGTAAGAAGCCTCAGGATAAAGAAATGAAAACAAGGAAACCCCCAGTCCTGTTGGAAGAACAGCAGGGTTTTTTTGTTTTTGTTTTTTTATGAGGATTACACTAAAGGAAGCAGCAAACTAACAATGTTTATACCAGCCTGTTAGATAGAGCAAGAGTTTCACTTAATACACATTATAATCTCTGCTCAGTCTACATCTCACAGATGCCAACACCTCACGGGCTCTAGCCGTGCTGTTTAACACTCACATCACACGCGCAGTTTTAGAGAGCATCGGCTGGAAGTGCCACAGCCCCTTCAGGCAGCTGGGCAATGCTGGCTCCTGGCTCCCATCCCCACCACCAGCTGATGCCACTGACGCCTGTGGCAGCCCAGCCCAGAGCAGAGCTCCAGGTCTCCATCTGCCTCCCCAAAGGCTGAGGAGGGGGTACTCCCCGCTGGGTTTTCACAAGGGAGTTCACTCAGGTTCCCATCTCCAAAGCAAAATAGTAGCTGCCAGAGAAAAGCATGGGTTTTTTTCCTGCCTTTATGGGTTTTTCCCTCCCCTTCGAAGATTAAATCATGAATCGTGGAGCACCATCTTCTGAACATGCCCACATCCACTGCCTTTGGAGCAAGGACAGCATTCCCAACTATCCCACATCGGCAGCAAAGTCATCGATGAACAGGTTCTGACCCTTCAGCAAAGGATGAGCTGCACCTGAGGTCCCACCCTGCTCCATACCATAGGAACACCCAGCGAACTCACAGCACAAGCCCCATCTATTGCAAGTCTCACATAGATATCGAGACTGTTTTATACAAGTGTCACCAAATCACAATTTACAGGTTCCTCCACGTGGTGAAGGATTCATCCTGGGGACATATAGAGAAGAGTCCCCCTGCAACTGAGGCCAGTTTTTGAAGAAAACATTCATTACAAGAAGCACTAGCCTTTGGGAAGTTTGGAGGATCACTTCTCACTGTTTCTAGGCAAGACAGCAAGATCTCCCTTGCATCTGAGTGCCAAATACAGGCTTTGATTGCTGCTCCCTCAAAGGACACCTGCCATTAACCAACTGCGTATCTGAACCACTGCTACATTTTGGTAACACCAGTACAGCAGCCCCCATGCATCCAAGCACAAGGTTTCCACATGCAGAGTCATTTCAGCAATGCTCCCCGGGGCCACGGCTCCCAGACCTGTTTCCCCACTCCCTCACACATACATGATGTGCATCAGCAGCATTTAACCCCTTTGGCAGCAAGAGACAGGTATGTTTGCCTCCTCCATATGGCCCATGTGAAAATAACCTACACACTTGCCCAGGGCAGCTGCAGCAGCATTTTGGTCTCTGCTCCTGGCCCCGCTCACACAGTGATGGGAAGCACAGCGTAAGGCAGCTGTCCTGTAGCATGGGGTAAGGAACAGACCTGGAACCTCTGTAGCACACAAAGGAAGAATTTTCAGTCACTTCAGCTTGAGATCAAAAGCAAAAGGATAATATTTACATGCTAAGTTTGGGCTAAAGCCCAAACTTTGATGTTGAAGCTCCCTCTACATGAGAGTCCTGGGCTAAAACTGGCTTCCTAACACCCCACTGTTAGGGGCAAGCCTGACACACTTGTCCCCATCCCCTCCTGCTTCCCACACCAGCCACAGCTCACCCCTCCCTCGGGGCTGGACACCAGCAAAGGGTGTCAGTGAGCTGGCATTTTTGTTAGTTTTGTGGGCGTTTGCTTTTTTTAAACCACAAAAACAAAGTGAGTGGCAGGGAGTAGGTGATACAGAAAAGCTTAAATCAGTAACGCCAACAAATACTTCATATCAGCCAATATGCGGAGTGACAACAGCCCTTTCACAGATGCCGATGTCTTAATTGCCAGCTGCTCTGCACCAGCAGCATTCAGACTTCTCTCAGCATGCCCAGGAGCTGGTATTTAGGCACCGAAGGAAATTTGCTGCGAGAAATCTGCAAGAAACCCAGGACTTGAAACCTTGCCAGGGTCACGACAGACACAGAAATAGCATCCATGGAAGATACAGAGCCAAAATACCAAGTCCCTGAGCACCCCGCTCAATGAAGCTTTCACCAGGCTACAGGGCATTATACAAGAAAAATATTCCTCTTATTTGCTTTATAAACAGATTGCAGTTGCGTTCATTACACAGACTGGCATCTCTATTCAGCCACAGCACATTAAACGCAAATAAAAGGGGAATAAGTTAAGTTGCAGTTAGCTGCACGGCACATTGTAGGGGAGCTTACGCTGATTAGGGACTCGCAGAAGCATTTCCCAGGAAAGGAGCCAAAGCTCCCTAACAGCCCTCGGTGCAAATTTCTAACTGCTTCTGCAAAGCTCACAGGGCTTTTCCTTCTTTCCCTTTGTTTTTGGAGCTGTGAACATAAGTCATGTGAATAATTATTTCCCACATTAGCAAACAGCCACAGAGCTGGTGTTGTCCACTGTTAGTTTTTTTCTTATTCATGGCTAACAAATTAAACAAGGAACACAATATCAGCTATTAGACTAGACCTTTACAACATGCTGAACAAAGCTGTTCTGCAACGTTTCCAGCAGCAGAGAAACATGAGTTTCAGATACAGCATCCTGAGAAGCTAGCAGAGTAACGTCCAGAGGCGTGAAGGTCCGTGGTGCAGCAGACCTGAAGGAAGAGGGTACAGGATACCAATTACTCTCTGCTGCAATGGCACAAAAGTTTATAATCTGGTGATGGGGCATCCACAGCAAGTGACTGCAAACCCAGTGGTCCTCAGCTACTTTCAACAGCAAGGCAAAGAGCTGGGCAGCCTGAGGCGCTTTGCCCTTTGTAGCTGCCCATACCAGATCTCATGAAGGCTGGGAAATAATTTGGGCTGATCATGATGGAGGTAGGAGCTGGATGCCAAAGACGTTCTTAACATGACCGCTATGGAGACCCTCGCTATCTGTGCAGGAGGGCATCTTCCCCTCCACGAGGCCCACCGGGCAGTGCCAGCTCCCACCAGCCAACAGATAACGCCCTCAGCTGCCTGAACATTTCCAGTTCAGCACTATTTGAAAACAGAACAGAAAAAGAGACTTACACATGCATCTGCATCTTCCCTCTGTAGTCTGTGCTCACTCTGTCCTGCGGTTATTTTTAATTATAATTCACTCCAAAAATAATTTCCAAGACATTTATCTGCTGCTCACTGCCATGATTACCCAGCCTGTGCTTTGTTGTAGAGCAGCAGCAGCTGGCCCTGGAGCAGATCAGCACTGCTCTGCCCGGCTCAGTCTGTGGGGCCAGATAGCCACCACCCCCACACTGGTCAGAATCCTTCTAAATACAATTCTTCAAAGGAAATTTTGGCTTTGCAACAAATCTCACTGCGGCATAGAGGCAGTAAGAGGATCCAGCAACAGAGGCAAAGGGCGCACATTATTCCTTGTTATTTCATTTGTAGTTCAAGGATATGCATGTTTGTCAGAAGCCTTTCCCTCCTGCCCTCTCCTCCTTCCAGCTCTTATCACCAGCCTATAACTCCTCACCCTGATGCAAAGCTGATCTGTGCAGGGAAACCATCCAGCCTGGAGCATCTTTGGTTCACATCCGTGGTTCACAGCCGCATTGGCAGATGGTACCTCCCCACACACCAAGGAAGACCCCACACTTCACCACCACCCCTCTCCTCCACATCCCCAAACCTCCCATGGTTTACCAGCAGGGCAGCAGCCCAGGAAGGGCCCTGCTCAGCCGCTGCACAGGAGCGGGGTGGCTGGGAGCCCCCCTCACCTCCCACAGCAGATCAGCTCGCTCCAACAACGGAGAGAGAACACAGATAAAAATTTTAAAGTGTCAGGATTTTTAGATTCTGGAGCACGCTCCACTTTTTTACTTTAGCTTCCCAGCTCTAAGAGAATAAAAATACTACGGTGCTCGATAATTATTTTTTTATCTTAATTTTCCAGATTAATATAGAATCAGGGAGATTTGCTTTCAAATGCTAATTTTATTTTTTTTAGAAGCACGATCCTCTGAGCTGACTGTCTCTGACTCTTTGAAGGCTTTGTTTTAAAATTAAACTTCCCTTCATATAGATTTCAATAGCTACAATATTTCCATGGCTTAGGTGAGCCAACAGCAAAGATGACCCCAAAGATCAGAAGCAAACTGAGCTAGGCTTTGCTTTGTGCACCCAGAGGTAAGAAACAGCCTGGAACTAAGCTTGCGGAATGGAAGGCAGGACAGTGTCTGGCAGTGTTAGAAAATACAAATGCACCAGGGAGGGCATCTCCTGCATAACTCATCTGCCTTCCAGCATCAGCTCAGCAAGAACAACTGCACGTAGCTGGAGCCAGCAGTGAAGTCAGCACACCACAGCAGCCAAAAAAAAAAAAAAAAAAAAAAAAAAAGCAAGCTGGTGCAAAAAGAAAGGATTTGAGGAGTCTTGGGTATCCCAGATTATTTTTCTATTTTACCCACCTAGAAAGGAATAACTTGGAAGGGTGACCACGGTCCTCTCTACATGACAGCACCCAATTCACACATCCAACAACTTCTTTGGTTTAAACTTCCCCCCAGACTGCTTAAACCCTTGCAGAGGCACCTTTTGGTACCACGGCACCACCTGCTCTATCCAAAGAGAGAAGGTGGAAAACTGAAATTGCACAAACTGCTACAGACAGAGAGTGGCCCATGAATGGGAGCAGGGTCCTGGCTGCAGGAGCTGGTCTCAGCTGTTTGGATTACTGCAGATCATCTGTGCAACCTTCACCAAATCATTTAATTTTTCTTCACCCCCATACACTGTCTGTAAAGTGCATGTAATTACACTTTCCTACCTACTGTGGATTTTGTGAGCATGAAGACACAACCAGTGAGGAAATCACATATTCAAGCACTGAGAAATGATCTTAGAGCCACTCTGCTAAATAGCTTCCAAAGAGCCAAGCTGTGCTGAGACCTCTCACCAGCAAAAGAGTGGGTCCAGCAATGATCAACCCCAGCTCTCAGAAAGAGATGCTGTTCCCTGCAATTAAAAAAATACCGATAACAGTTTTCAGCGGGCTACCAAAAAAAGCTCCGGAGCATTTAGAGGAATTTTAATGTTGCTTATGCAAAGACACACAAATGGTTTAAAGAGCAAGCTCTATAAAGCCATCACACCAACACTTCTCTCCTTTTCTTGGCAAGTCATTGGAAAGGCTTGTCTCTTTGCTTGCCCTTTGCACATCCACTCCACAAACAGCCTACTGTATAGTAAAATGCAGGCAGTCTTTTTTTGATATGTTTGCAGCCAGTGGACAACCAGAAAAAACAAGAATCTGTTTTACCTATGCTTTTAATAATGCTCAGCAATTACAAGGACCTGGCCAGTAGTGCTGGGAAATCCCACATTACCTTTCTTTCACTCTAGGGATTGACGGCACGCAGAGCCTCTTCCTTGCAAGGCCTCTCTGCAGGTCTGACACCGAGCAGGCTGCAGCACGAGGCTGTCCCATCAGTAGGCTCAGGAAGCCGGTGGCCTCCATCTCCATTTGCAGTGGGAAAAGCACCAGAGAGGTGTTTCAGGGCTAGCACACCATTGCACACCCCCTCCTGCTGCCAGGCAGAGGAAGGGGAAGGCATTTGCTGCCCGTGCATGTCCCACAGGTAAAGGCAAGTGTGGATCCCAGCGCTGCATACACCAGCACCACATTGCCTGGAATGAGAAAGAAGAAAGAATTTATATTTTAAAAGAAATAAGTTTGCTGCTGTTGGTTCTGTAGAAGTCCATTGTACAGAGCCCTTAATTACAAGTATGGGACCATCACAAGCCAATTTTTTTTTTTCCTGCCTCCCAGTGGAGCTTTACAGCGAAGGCACATTTCTGAACAGAATCCAGTGCATTTCAGTGACACTTGCCCCATTACATGAAACACCACACATACGTGCACACCCCCCCTCGCTTTATACAACCCTGCATAGAGCCCAAAGCCAGCACGACAGCCAACGCAGAGATCAAGGATCATTCCTAATGGAGACAGTGTAATAGAATTCATTTAATATTCTCCTTTGATTCAAAATAATAATATTGTCAACTAAACAAAAGTCAAGCATTCATTTGTATGTAAAACAGTTGGTTCTATCAGGCCTATTTCTGTCTGCTCTGCCTTCCAGCTACAAAGATTCATGACTGAACACCCAAGGGACCTTTATATATCTATCCAAATTCATGCATTTTTTTTCATTAACCTGTGTGCTGGCATCTTGTACAACATGGCATGAAACAATATAGATTTTTTTATATATATATTCAGGCAGAGGAACAAAAAGTTCCTGCCAATAACAGTAATAATGAACTCTGAGCTGGTCCATCATATATACAGATTTGTACTCGTATGTACACACATGTGTATACAAATGTATGCACACAGACACGTTATGGACACATCGATGTCTATACACCCACACAGAAGGGGCTTCTTGTGCTCCCTCTGCCTGTTCTTCTCCATCTCCCATTTCAATTCTTCCCAGCCTTCCCACCTTCTTGCAATGCCAGACTTGCGCTTCTTTCAGTATCTCCCTGGTAACAGGACAGAAACAGCTGCAATAAATTACTCAGTGTGCTTTTCCCATTAAATATACTTTTAAAAGTGAAAGTTTGAAAGACAGAAGTGTATTTGTATAGAGTAAGAACAGCCGCCTTTATAACCCCAGGAAAATTACTGCTGGATGAAAGAGGTGGAGATCTGGAGGGTATGGAACAAAGCCCAGCTGCTGCTAGGACTAACAATAACAAAAACTTTTTTAGCTTGGCCACTTGTTTGTTTTTTCTAAATCTCATCAATTAAGGCTGACCATACTACTTGCATTGTTTATGTTTCTAGCCTAGCACAGCTGTGCCACTAGAGACTTCACACCTGAAATCCTTGGCAATGAGCTGTGCCCTGAGGATGGGAACGGGTCCCAATCCCATATCATATTTGAGGATCCCAGGCACTGCTTGAGCGGAGCTTCACTAGTGCTTCTTGGAGAGGAGGAAGGGAAAGTAAGAAAAGAGTCATCCATCTCTGGGTGACAGGGGACAGCAGCAGGGCATGTTCTCAGGTCATATTGGGGAAAACCCCCAGGCTTCCTCCCCAGAACAAAGCACCCATCAGCAGCAAAAGTCCAGGATCCTCACTGTGCACCAGGGCTAACAGACCCATCAGGACACCCTCTACTCACTGCAATTCCATCTCTAGAAAATGCCACTTTTCTGGCAAAATGCTTATTTGAGGTGCCAGCAGAGCAGCCGGGATAATGGCAGCAGCACAAATGCCTCCCAAAGCCCCACAGCTTCCCTGCTTCCTCCCAAACCTGCCCATCACAAGCAGCCACTGCTCTCTATGCAACTCCTGGTTCCTGCTGGCGCCCCACACAGACACCCCTGAGACTGAGGTACCGTGTGTGGGATTATTTTGTGATGGAAAAAGAGCACTCTGCCTTTCCCTCCAGACTTCTGGGAGAACCCAGAACAATTTTAAGGCAGCAAGGAACATACTGAATCCAGAAGACATACATAACTCAGATCCTATTGCCTATTGAATTGCATTAAAGTTCAAATTTTCTACTTTTAATAAAAAAAAAAAAAAAATCACACAAAATCCCCAAGAGAGTCTTATTCTTCTTTCTTTTCCACTAAGAACTGCTAATGTTTGTTCTTTGAGGTTTGGTGGGGGGAGGCAGGCAGGCAGGAGGCTGAGGTCTTTTTGGAACAGCAGAACATCCAAGCAGCAAGAGCATTTGCATCCCACCCATCCTCAGACCTAGACTTTCACCTGCCACACACGCACTAAGAGTGCTATTGCTGAAATAGCACTGCCCAATTACTGTCATCCCAACCAGCCCCTCTTCCTTTCCACCAGCAGCCAGGAGGCATTACACCTCACCAAAGCACTGTGCCTTGTCATTTAGGTGACAGGTTTCTTTCCCACCCTCTGCCTCCCTCCTCCTCCAAGGCATAATTGAGCCCCTTAAGTAAGCAGTAAAACAAATACAGGAGCTGGGTGGAAAAGCTCAAGTATAAATCTTTGGGTTTTTATACCAGAGTTTATTCCCTTGCATCCTTGTATTTTTTATGTTTAATAACACATGCTGAGGCAGAGTAATCAATCTTAAGTGAAAAGACCAGCCTTTCCAGGAGTAGCTATGCCTGCATAGCACTTGCTTTCACGCCTGAAAATTTCAGAGTATCCTGATTTTTTTCCTAGAAGTGGCTCCTTGGTGCCCAATTTTTAGCTAGGCTTCATCCCACACTCCCGCTACATGGGTGCAAGCCAGCACTGTGGCATCTATTTGCCACCTGGTGCCTACAGGGAAATACAGATGAGAACCAGTGCCTGGATTTGAGAGTACAACAGAATCAGACCATTAGGATCGGCTACTCGGTTGTTCAGAAAAAGTGCTTCCCATCTCCACGGAGTCTCCTAGGAACCTGGCTCCCATACAGCAATCTGAATCAGGCCCTGACCCGTCATCTGTGGCTTTGAGAAGTCTTCCTAGCCTTCACAACTGCCACCAGTTGCTTACAAGTACTCGATATGCTGGATACTTTCACGGGTCTGAGCAGGGCTCTCAGAGCCAGTGGCGGGTTATACAACAGCATGGAGGAATCTCACCTTTACACTGCCACCAGCCAACTTCTCCTCCCATGGAGAAGGTTTTGGTCGAGAGCTCATCCCATAAGCCACCTCAGGAATGATCAGCAGCACTGCCTCTTGAGAGATGTTCATGTGTCAAGCTAATGAGACTATTGCCCAGAAGGACTGGTAACCCATTTGAGTAATGAAAATTAAGTACTACATCTTTCCTTGATAGACTTCCTTGCTCTGCAGGCTGTCATAACTATTCCCCACCCATCACAGAATATGATATTTTGTACACTAACTCTTGGAGATTAAATTGGGCCTCGAGGGGAAACTTCAGCCTCAAATTTAAATATTCATTACATAGCAAACCTGCACTATGCCTGTGCTTCCCTGGGCTAGGCTGGTGATGTGATTGACTCAAAGATTTCCTGCTCTGCAAAACACTACCTTGTCACTAGGACAGCTGTAAAAGAAAAGCCAAAGTTGAAGTCCCTCCAACAGCCACTTACCCCTGCAGGGTGTCAAAGCATGCAGCAGTTAAGGATGACAACATACCATCCCTGGAGGTAGCTTTGTTGTCCATCTCAGGATGGCTCCTGACTTGATGGATCCTTCTCGACCCAACCTCCCCCTCGAGAAGATAGGGCTGCAACTGGGGAGCCTTTGCTTTTGTCCCTGCCTCTCCAGTCCTGAGACCACAGGCAAAAACCACCACCCCACATCATCTCTACATCCTGCACTTCGTCCAATCACTTACTTAGACTACAAGCTAGGAAGATCAGAGATGCTCTGTCTCTCCATAGGCAGCCTGACACAAGGGACCATCTTGTTCGCCACCGCAGGGCAGGTTTTTGCTGAGCTTTGCTGTGACAGGCAGGCACTCCCTCGTAGGTTACATTTGACAAAGTACTAAGCATCGGGAGTGTTCACTCCCATGAGATTTAATGAGTTGGGAACACAGTCAGCAGCTAGCAAACCATTTCTCACCAGACATTCATCGCAAAAATGATGTCAAGGGTAGCACAATTCCTACTCATTAAGAGAAATCAAGTCCCATCGCCTAGAAGACACTTGCCGGTGGTGACGGGAAAGAGCCAGCATACAAAGCACATGAGAAAGTGTCCGCATCCAACAAAACACAAGGTTAGAATTTTACAAGTCACATTTGCAGCCTTCTCAGCTGCTCCTCATGTACAACATACCTGTGAGACTTGATAATAAATGTGCTTCACTGTTCTCTGGTGCAGCTTTCCAGGTGCATTGAAAACAGTGATTTTAATGACTAAATGGATGGAAGAGTTGCAGAACATGATGTCAGCTTGCTAAGTGCCTCATCTCAGAGTTACACACACAATTATTCTCTCTGCAAAAATCAAAGGCGATCCATCAATTACTGTCTTTTTACCCTACCTGCTTTTCTATTATTTTGTACTTTTAAAATATTGTGTATTAACTAAACAGAATTTACAGAACACACATTGATTTTCCATTAATCTTGCTTTAGCTGATTCTAAAAAAAGAAAAGTCAAGCCACTTTTTTCCATCACAACTCAAGCACGTGCAATCATTAACAGCAAAATTGAACTCTGTAGACCACTTGCCAGCCACCAATGGCTAACAAAAAACCTATAAGCAAATGAAACTTCTGATATTATGTGAGTGTATCTATAGAAAACACTGGAAAGATGCATTAGAGACCAAATTTTCAAATGCAGACACACAAGCACTGTCATGTGTATATGCCTTTCACCAGAAACAGTGCTTTGGGTAGGGAGCAGGAGTAAGTATTCAAAGCCAGGGATTAGCAAGGAAGGGCCTGGCTTCCCCTTGGGCTGTGCAGGCAGGTCTCTGTGCAAGCCAGAGCCAGGTTGTTGCACACACACAGAGGAAGGCAGGTTCACCCAGCCACGTGGGAACAGGCCACAGCCATCCCTGACAGCCCTCCACGTGGTGTGGGAACAGGCACCCGCACCCCCGCAGTGATGTTCCACACCTCCCACACCATCACGGCAATGCACCTCCTCCCCTCACCAATTGCTTTGAGGTTTCTAGATAAAAAGCTGTTAATGTAGGTTAATGCATAATTAAACACGTGATTTGCACACACAAGCAAGTTGGCATAACTCCCGCTAATCCATAAATATTTTTAAATGGCCAGGCACAAATAAGACAGAAGTAACACAAAAACCTGCTGCTTTTGAAGGTTCCCACCAAAGTTGATGGTGCTGCATTCCCAGAGCCACCCCGCACCTTGGGACACAACTGTGCCACAGCTCGGGGACACAATGCGGCAAGCAGGATGGAGCAGCGAGCAGAGCTCGGGCCAGGCTGGACATGGTCTCTGTGACCACCCAAGAGCTGTAGTGCCAGCAGGGACAGCGTGCTGGCTTTGGCTGGGACAGGGTGAATTGTCTTCCTAGTAGCCGGGATGGGCTGTGTTCTGGATTTGTGCTGAAACCCCCCTTGATGACCCAGGGGTGTTTCGCTACCACTCGGCAGCGCTCGCACAGGGCCAAGGGCTTTGCTGCTCCTCGCCCACCCCACAGCCAGCAGGCTGGGGGCACAAGGAGCTGGGAGGGGGCACGGCCGGGACAGCTGACCCCCACTGAGCCCAGGGACATCCCAGACCGTGTGGCATCACGCTCAGCACGTAGACTGGGGGAAGGCGGAGGAAGGGGGGGACGCTCGGAGTGATGCCGTCGGCCCCCCAGCCCCCGTTACGATGGAGCCCGGCTGTCCCGGGGGTGGCTGAGCCCCGGGCTGCGGTGGGAGCGGGGAATGAACGCCTTGCTGTGCCCCGCTTGCCTGTGCGGCTTTTGCTGCAGCTGTTAAACTGCCTTTAGCTCAGCCCGTCAGCTGTCTCACTTCCACCCTTCCCACCCTCTCCCCCATCCCACCAGGGAGGGTGAGCAGCCGTGCGGGGTTGGTTGCCAGCCTGTGTTAAACTACAACATATAGGCAGCAAGTCAGGCTGGAAAAGGATTGAATCGGCCCTCAAATACTTTTCCTTTTTTTTATTTTTAATTAGGATTATTCTGTCCTGTGGTTACCTGGTGTGCGATGCACTTCCCCAGCTGGAGCATGGCTAACCAGGGCACTGAGCTCTTTTGTAGTCCCTCAGCAAGTGCCACCTGAGGAAGCCCAGCAAGGAGAGGGCTGGGGGGCACCTGAGCTTCCTTGGTGATGCAGTAGGGACATTTGCTGAAGCCTGGGCAGAGCAGGGAGTCTTCCCCTGCTCACACTGGTGAGTCCAAGAGCAGCAGGTACCGTGACTAGCCTGCCGTGCTGAGAGCTGCAGCACACCTTCAGAATGGTGCAGGTGGATATTTAATGCTCTTTCTTGCAGTCATATTACTCCACACCATCATTAGGATGGATGGGGACTGGGAGAAAGTCAGAGAAGGTTGCATCTTTTTGCTCCCCTGTGTGCTGAAGATTAATTTAGAACATATTAATTACATTTGCATATGCCTGAAGGCTAGCAGAGGAGTGAGCAAGTGTCCTGAAGGTACTTGACAGCACTACAAGGAAGTTACTTCAGCAGATTTTTCTTTGCAGGGATTTGCATGGGGTTCAGGTGCTGCAGCAAAGGGACCCATCCAACCCAGCACAGCGATCTGCCTTCTGAAGGGCTGACACGGGAATGCCTGCGAGTGCACTAACAAGGACATCCATCCTCAGGCGTCCTCTATCAAAACATGCATGTCACTCATACAACTGCTCTCCTTATTGCATTACTACTGCTTCCCTTTCGCTTTCAAAGGATCCCGAGATCAAGAAAACCTGGTGAAAAACCTCGTCTAAACCCAGCTGAGGCTATTGCTGAGACTAGGTCAAGTCTACATCCCATTTCAAAGCAATTCACCTTCTCACCCACCTCTATGTATTTAATTCCCCCAACCCAGTCCTCAAACACTTCCCATGGAGCAGAAACATATGATAGAAGAATAAACTAGATTTTGTATCTGTATCCACCAGGTGATTTTTTTCTACATCATCAACCATCTCACAGGTTTGGTGCACCCTGAGGTGCTCTACAGAAGGGAAGACCGTACCAGCCTCTTAAGTCTTACAACGTTCAACCCTCCCAGCAGCCTTTCTGCTAAGCAGGGTCCGAGGTGAGACTTCAGTGCTTCTCTGCCCTGGGTATCCCTTGGCACATCTCTCGTTTAACTCTGCTGGGTGTTTCAAACACTGCAGCAAACAGCTGCCACATACTCCAAGTAATAATACGTTGAAAAAAAGATATCAAGTCTAGTTCCACTCTAGGGAGCTTTTTTTTTTCCTCTAAGTGCAGGTTAAATTATAACTTCTATAGCAGCTATAATAAGGAACATAACACTTCTGCGTACTGGGAAGGCTGCTCTTCTCCCTTAACCATTGAATAGCTGCTTGGATTGAGCAACCCTCCCAGCCCAACCGCTCAGGGGATCCATTTGTCCAGGAGCAATTTTAGCTCCTGACCTCTGCAGAAGAGCCAGAAACACACAAATCGGCATCTTCTCCTTAAAAAGATCTCTCTGTCACGATAGATACAGAACCCATAGTATCTCATCAGAGGCATCAAACAGTTGATTATAGTAAAAGTTTAGCAGAATTAAGCCAGGCTCGCTGAGATCCATCTAGCGGTCTCTCTCTCCCCTGTGTCAGAGGACTGTCCTGCCCAGTCTGTACACTCCTGCGGTGCTGAGCAAGCCCGAGATAATTTTTCAGGAGCAATCGGTGCCTTTGGTCAAACTACTTTACCGAACACTGTGTCCACAGGCTGAAGAGGAGGTCAACATTTCAGCTGCATTTTTTAACTCTGCAAATTAAGGTATTGCTGGTAGAAACTACTTCCTTGTCTGCCTGGAAGGAAAGGCTCGAGGAGGGATTTCCACAGCTCCCTGTGGCAGAGGGGTTCTTGCTCCTCAGACACTGTCAGCGCTTCCTTCTCCCAGCCCCAGCTCTGGAGCCCAGTCTCCTGGGACACCCAGCACTGATGCTCAGAGAGAGCTTCAGCGGAAGAAAACTGCAACTAGGGTGTGAAAACAGAGGGCAGCTCCCAGCTTTGGCAAGAGCAAACTGGTCCAGAAAAAAAAACTAATAATCATGGAGTAAATTGATGTCTCTGCTCTCACTTCCTCCAAAGAGTCAACAAACCCAGTGCTTCAGTCCTGCTAATTTTCAAAGAAATGCACCAAAAAACAAATTCCCCCATTAGGCAATGTAGTGAGGTGTCCGCAGCCCTTAAAGCCAACCCCCAGCGCCTCGTTATACTAAAATCTAAAATCATCTGGGTGCCCTTCTGGGGGGCCGAGGGTGACTGGGCAGGGCTGCTCACCCCAGCCCTCCGCCCGAGCAGGCACAGGAACCTGGGAACCTGCCCTTGCACCAGGGCACAGGCCTTCAGGTAACATTTAATTAATTGTTGCAACAAAGTAGCAACATTTACCAAAACAAAGTTAATTTCCCCAGTCCACCAAGCAAGGACCCTGCTCTTCAGGCAGAAACAAGCTTTGTGTTTGGCAGCTACTTAGTCCTTTCCTGAGCTGCTCCAGTTTTCCAAAATTTTCTTGAATTTTGTACAAAAGAAAAAGTTCAAACTCTCCCCCTCCCCCTCATTTTTTGACCTAAATTCATTTATCAAATTGTGACTAAAAATAGAGCAAACTATGCAGAAATGGCTTGAATCATTTTTGCACTTTTTCTCTTTTACCATCTATTTTAAGGCTGCTCTGGCGCTTTTCAAAGCTGTGGGTAAAACAGATGAGGGGGTTGTGGGGGATGGAAGACAGCATGGCCACCACACCGGTGAGGCCACTGGTGGCCCATACCACAGCCGCTCCCCCAGCAAGAATTGGACCAACACGACTCCTGCTCACATCCCAGAGACGTGCTGGAGGCCAGCAGCTGCAGTTTGGAAGTGCTCGTGTTTGGCTTAGGTGGTGGCTCTGCCTCTCCCCAGGTGCAGCTTGGGCAGAAGCAGCCCTCCACCCCTGCTGCACCAGGGGCAGTCTGTTGGCACCTCGGTGCTCACTTGTGGCAACCTCGAGCAAGCAACATTTCTCTGTTGCCGCCTCTTTCAGTGTCACGGGGCTTCCACAGCCACCAACAAGCAATGGGGAGCAGGAATCTCCCTGGCAAAGCAGTGCTCAGCCCCAACAACTTCTTAACATCACGGCCCACACCCTGGACATCTCCTCATAGAAGTCCTTTTCCAGTGCAGAAATGAGTGTAACACAAGCTTTCATCCACACTTAGTGAAATTATGGGTGAAGCCATAAGCATTTATCTGGATTTTAGATGAAGGAGGAACAGTTTATGGTGCCTGCCCAGGTCTCAGAGGCCAATCCACAGCGCATTTGCAACCTGTGAATGAGTCAGCTTGCCAACCATTCTCTGACAGCAGAAACCTGTATTATTTTCCTGGAGTGCTAATTTTTTGTGTGGAAAGCAGAAACAGGAGGATTGCCACTGACCTTGCTCAGGGAAGCAAAACCAGTGAGCATCTGACCACAAAGGCTAGAGGGAAACTACTGGAAAAACACGTTAAAAACAAGCACGTTGCATGGAAAGAATTGCAGACAGTAAAGCTGAGCTGCTTCACAGTAAAGCAGCTGCTGACCTGAAGCAGAGGAGCTCCAACTAGCCCATTACTGGTCTCCCAGCTCTTCTCACCCCTTTTGCAGTTGGTTTTTCAGCTGGTGAGAGAGCACAGCAGGAGGATATCAGCTGCAACAAGGCCTGGAGGAGCAATAAAGTCTGGAATGATCTTACACTTACACTGCAGCAAAGTGCTCAGTGCTCCTGTTATCAAAGCTGTGCAGCTGGGACTTTTAACCTTTTCCTTTGGTTTCAATCACCTGGCCACTGTTCCCAATTCTTCACATTCCTTGAGAGCTCTGGGCTGTTCCAGAGATGCAGAGGGAATCTGCCAATCTGCTGCGTCTTGCAGGACGGAATTTGCCCTGCCACTAAGCACAGCTGCTTTAGCCAGTCTCAAGGATGGTTGCAAGAACTAGTCAGCACCTTGGTACAGCCATAAAAACACAGCAGATTTCACCAAAAAGCACCTCAGCTAAAGGTTGAAACATGCGTTAGAGCAGTATTAGCCTTGTTGCACACTCAGCCCCACTGGGTTTGATTGCAAACACCCACAGCCCTGCCCACCAAACCTTCATTTCACCCTGTCCAAGCCCAGACCCTCTCCAGGCTGGCAAGAGCAGCCTCCCAGGTGCTCAGCCAGCAAAGAAAGCAGCCAGAGCAGCAGCCAGATTTGGTAACCGATTACCAGGCCAGCACGGGAGAGAGGGAATTAAAGTCAATTTCAGAGTCAGCTTGAAGCTGATACAAGCAGCTGTGGGTATTGTTCAAGGCTATGTGCACCTGAGACCAGCCAGTGGAGGGACACCCATGGCTCTAGCCAGGAGAGAGGGGCTCACAGAGGTGCAGCAGCCCAAATGTCTGCGCAGGGTCCCTGCCCAGCATACCTAACCTGGCTGAGATGTGTCCAAGCAGCCTGCCCAAACCTCCCCGCTTTAGGCCATAGGGCATCTCCACCAGAGCAGGCAGGACCAGTGCTCCCAGCATCACTGGGGAAGCAGACACCACCATGCAGCCTGAGCCTCCCACGCTCGCCTTGGAGTGCAGCTGCTCACAGAAGTGTCCGCAGCACGTAAAAAAAGGGCAAGTTCAATAAAGCACTGTCAGACAAAAAAGGAAAGCTGGGGGGACCGAGCACCCTGTCAGAGCAGTCTCCCACATATTATTATAATATTTATTTAAAGAAACCAACCCATTCAGTTAGCAGCAGGCAGCGTCTCATTAAATGTGTTGGGTTACCCAGTGCACCAAGCAGCTGCTGAAGTGTTAGCTTCTTGTCACTTTATTACAGCCCTCTGCCAGCTGCTTCCAGTTCTCCTTCCCTCCCCTCAGTTCATCTTTATTTTCTCACTCCGTGCTCAGCTCTTTTCCCTAGTTGTACCCATCCCTCAGTGCCCCCCATCAGTAGCTGTGCTGCAGAATGTATCACAGGCAGCCTCTGGTGCTTTAAAACTCTGCCAGCTGCTGGGAACAGAGGGGGATCTTGCTCTGAGCCCTTAAAATCAGCTCCTAAATCCTGCAGCAGCCTGGCACAGCCAGCCCCTCTGCCTTCAGAGGTTGCGAACAGCCAGAAGAAAATATGGGGGAAAAGCTGAGCAAAAAACTTTCTTTACTCTGGGCAACTTCTGCCTCCCACACAGCAGGATCTGCACAGCATCAGCAAGCATTGCTCACCTGGAAATGGCCCTAAGGGCACAGGCAGCTGCCAGTGTTGTGGCAGTAACACACGGACATTGCAACAAACCCCCCTGCGCAAACCCCCACACCTGCCCCCTCCCCAAGATCTGCATGGACATTTTTACTGCTGGGGGTGGTTGCTCATCTGTCCCAGCAGTAGATGACACAATTTCAGAGAAAAACTGCACTGCATCTTCATATCTGCTCTTCCATTAATAAAAAAGGTTACACAAAAATAAAATAGAACAAAAGCTGACTTACCTGGGAATAAAGTGCTATGAAGCGGTAAGAGGGGGCTGCTCTGCAGAGGAAGATGAGCCAAGGAGCCCAGGGGGACAGCAACCTCACCAAAAGGGGCTCAGTATCAGGGCAAGGAGAGCCAGTTTTGGGGCAGCGATTGTCATCATGCAGATCTGCGGCAATGAAGAAGGTCCAAGGGCAGCCCTGAAGCCAGGGCCCAGGAGCAAGGCAGGGTACAGCACCCACACGGCCCACCCAAAGGAAGGGAACAGGCTAAGAGCCTGAGCTTAAACACAGCCCCGGGCTAAGGGCTGGAGGTGGGTATGTGGGTGGGATCAGGTCCCAGGTGAGGCTGGTCAGGGTGATTGGGTCCTGGAGAGGCATGCAGACCTCCAGGAGAGCTTTTCTTCTTGGTGCTAGGGGCCTGACCCTACCCCAGTAACACTGATGCTGGGACTTTACAGACCAGCACAGGGCACCCACCATGTAGTGCATAACCTCACCTGTCCCGTCTTTGACCCTCTCTGTAAAAAGCATTTAAAGGTGATTTTACAGAGATCCCCCACAGCTACATAGACAAGATGCAGTTTTACACCCATGCCCTCTCCCAGGAGCCAAGGTACCACAGCCACCACTGTGGAAGGCTCCGGGAGACCATTAAGCTCTTCTTATACTTTGAGAGTTGGTGTGCTCAACCCCTGTGGTTAATTACAGCCTACTTGCCCTAATTACACACCCAAATTCCAGGGTTAGGAGTTGAGAAATTATCAGTGTAATCTTTGCAAGGCTGTCCACAGAGTCCCGCATGGACAGGAGCACACTGCTCCCCAGCCAGTGCTGTCAACCCGCAGCCACCAGCTTTTCCCAGCCAGGAGCCATGGGCCAGGGCTGCTTTTAAATGCAACACGCCACAAGCGGAGGGGATGGTCCCTGGGCACATTTTTAGTCCCTCTGCTGCCCGTGCATTGTTGGAGCAATTGCTCTCCATGCCCATGCATGGGCAGATGCAAAGCCCCGCTTCTCCCAAACCCAAATGTTCTCTCCCAACCCAGTCAGGAGAGAGCACAGACCCATGGGTGGTGTGAGGGGGGCGAGGGCTCCAGCAGAGCATCCCTGGCACTGGCAGCGGCCTCAGCCCCCAGCAAATCTCTAAGTGCCCCATCAGCACAGCTGGCCCAGCATGGCGGGGGAGGGGGCAGAGTGAGGACCCTCATCGCCCCTTCACCATGGTCATTCATGCCACTCCGCAGGGCTCTGCCCGCAGTGGCACGCTGCTGAACCCCCTTTCCCATGGACCCCTCTCCTCTGGCCGGTTTGTATTCATGCTGATCATTCCCACTTGTGCCAAACTTTGCTTCTTTACATCTTTTCTCTCCTTTGCTTTCTGGGCCCCATGAAACATCCATAATAAGCAGCTGTTGTTTTTCAAGCTGCACATTTGAAATAAAAACAGTCCAAACTCTCCCTCCTCCTGGAACAGAAAATAAATAAATAAAGGGAAACAAAACCCTCCGAGCACAGAACAAAATAGCTTTAATGGGAACAGCAGGTTTCAAGCAGACTCATAGAAACCACTCCAATTTCTCGGGGTTGGGAAACAGGTCAGGAGGGAGTTCGGGCTGGGGTCCCCGCACTTCCACCAACCACCCTCCAAAGGATCCTGCAGCTCTTAATGACAGTATGAGAACATGAGGCTTTGTGTTTAGAGAACTGTTTCTTTTCAAACCCTTCAGGCGCTTTTAAGGGCTCTAATTCATTAACCTTTCCTTGGCTGAGACCAGCAAATGGATATCCAGAAATACAAAAAGCAATTAGACAAATTCATGGGGAAAAAAGTCCATCAACATTATTAAACATAGCCCCTCAGGAGCTGCAGGCAAGGCGAGTGGCTGCGGGCTGGGGAAGTGCAGATGCTCTTTTCCCTAAATTCAGCCCATTCCCTTGGCCACTTGTGGAGGTGAGGGTGCTGGGGTAGGTGGATCTTTGCTCTGACAGGTAACCATCCCCAAATGAATCTCTTATTGGTGGAAAAGTCCAGGGATGGCTGACCTTTCAGATCCCTCAATCTATAAAGAAAATCTTAAAATTTTCTTAGGGCCACAAGACAGGTCCCATCGAGAGGGAGACCTGCCAGAGAAGGTCACTTCTGGGGTGGCTGGTCCAGCTCCTGCAGCAACTCTGCAATGCACAGCCTGCATGTGGGCATTGTGTGTGGGCAGGGATGCCTTCTGTGCTCACTCAGACATACCTGACAGGCATCTTCAGGCTGGGCCTCTGTCTTCCTCAATACAGGAGAAATTTACATCCACAAAAGTGGTGTGAGCTGGAAACTCTGAGATAATGCAGGTAATGGTGACAGCACTAATCCTATCTGAATGAGCTCTCTCTAATGCACAGCACCTCTCCAAGGAGACCCTTTAAAAAGCAATTCATTCATGGAAATGGGAACAAATGAGCAACACTGAACATGAACATGAGCCCTCAGCCCTGACTCAGGGAATGAGGCAGCACCAGGTTTGTGTGAATTCTCTTTCTGTATGTATGTCTTTCCAGGACAAAATAAACCACCTGCAAATGCAGAGGACAAAATAAACCACCTGCAAATGCACAGCCTGCTCTGCCTAAGAAACTCAACCGTGATGGACCTGGGATGTGTGAAGAGGAGGGGGACTGAAAATCAGGGGGATTTCTAAGGTCCTTTATGAGCCTTTTTTGAAGCTTGTCTACATGTGATGGTCTCCGGGGAGACCAAGCTATTATTAAACCAGAACATGGCCTCCTTCTTCCAGGATGCCCAAACTGGAATTCCAGATTTAATGTGCCAGGTACCCGGTCACTGTGCTGTGACCTGTCTCCTCTGGCAGTCAGTGCAATGTGGAGGGCATGAACGTGGCAATCACAAACACTGGAGCCATGAAAGCTCCATCTTTAGCCAGCGAGAGATGGAGATCCCAGCTAAGGTTTCTGGGCTGGCACCTACCAAATTGTGTCAGCTCCCTTGCACGGTGGGCACAGATTCCTGCCAGCCAGGGCTACGTGATCCAGCCTCCCTGAGGAGGGGCTGGCCAGATGCTTCCTGAGACCTCCTCCTTCACTCCATGTTTCTATACTCCCCATTTATTTTGCATTGCTCAGCAGTTTTTGGCCGGTAATACCAGATATTCATCTGCTTCATCCAAATCTTTACTCAGATGGTGAACAGATAAGCATGCATGGAGGTGAGTGGGAAACTACATCACTGGAGGCTATTCCGGAGGTTGCTAAAAGCTGGTCAAGAGATGTGGATCTCTGCCAAGGGATTTCTTGGGCAAACACAATAATTAATAGCCAGCTGGGAAAGAACTGACTGGGTCCTTCAGATGAGTTACATCCCTGTGATGCTTTAGAGAGACCTATGTAATCATACCAGGGAGGCTGATGGCCACTAAAGGCTGGGGCTGTGGGAGAAGTCTTCTGATTGTAGGTGAAAGGGACTACAATTGGAGAAATACAGATCTGTGGATTCGTGGAGGAAAGGCTGTAAGGAAGGAGCTGCTCCTACCAGGATACAGCTGCAGAGTGGTAGGCACTGGTAGGGTGGCAGGAGTGGAGCGAGATGCAATGACCTGCAGTCGGTCCATGGGGTACGTGGCAGATGTGGCCACAGCTGGAGGGAGGCTTTCAGCCAGCAGCTCTGCACCCCAGACAAATTCTCTGCCCCAGCTGCCCAGCCTGGCAGGAGCACAAGAAGGAGGGAGATGTCCACCTTCTCCTGGCTGCAGCCACCGCCTGGGCAGGGGCTGCAGGGACCGAGAGGAGAAGGAGGAGGAGGGCTGATTACAGTCCAAACCCAAGCAGTTAAGAGAGTATCAGAAGGGCATTTTCTGAAAATGCATGTGTCGTTATTTAGCAGACACAGAAGAAATGAAATCAATCAAACTGAAAGCCCAAATTAAAATGCGCTTTGATGTTGAAATGAATTTTTTACAGTTGTATCAAAAAGGCTTTCTGGGAAGAGGTACACAGCAGTGTCAGCCCCTGCTGTCTCTTTCCCTGGTCAGGACGCATGTCCCCAGCAGCAGTCCTGCTCTCACCCCAGCCAGGCTCAGGAAGGCAGGGCACAGGGTCACATCGCCGCCTGCCAGCTGCACTCCAGCTTCGCTCACAGCTCGCTGTCAAAGCGTTTAACAGTGTGGCTCAGCTCTGCTGCACCCTCATCATTGTTTTTCCCTCTTCCTTCCCCATTCCCCACTTTACATTTCCCCACTTCATATCATTCTTCCCCCCATTTCTTATAAAAAATGTATGAGTTTAATTTCCCTCAGATGCCCTTTTTGTATCACTTCAAGATTTCTTATTAGGCATTCGGCATCATGTGTATCTCAGCGCTGCTCCGGAGCCGACCTCCCTTGGTGCTCTCAGCAGCTGTTCTATCTAGATACTTTTTTCCAAGTTGAGGTACAAGCACATACTGGGTGGGCTGGTGTTGTGGTTGTTGGGGGTTTTTAATCATAGTTTATGAAACATCTGCTGTTTATAAATTATTTCTTTTGAATGTCATAATCTTTTCAGTTGCATGAGCCAACAAACACCTCTGAGCAGCAGAACGGCGCTGCTAGCACTTGGAGTTGGCTTCTATTACAAACGCTGCGCTCGGATGAGATGTGCAGACCCCAGTCCCCAAGCATGCACGGTGCACACACACGTGCGCACCCCTTCTCCCTGCCACGGGAAACTTGTCAGGGTCACCTCCAATCTGCAAGAAGCCCCAGAGACAACCGCCCCATGGGCACAAACTCCAGCCTCCAGCGGTCCTGACACCCAGGTCCAGCACAGACATACACAGTGAGCCAATGCACACACACACACACACACACACATTTTGGGAACTCATCAAAACATCGCAAAGACTTTATCAGACAGACTTGACCCAGAGGAATGACCCCCAAAGCAGATCCCCAAAAGCCTCTGGACATAAGCACCCAGCCAAGAAACAAAACCCCCATGCCCAGCCCAGCTCGTGCTCCTCCGTGCAGGGCTGGGAATGCCCACGAACTGTCGTGGAGCCGTGCCTCTTACTGAAATCCTGCCTATGAAAAGTTGGGAAAGTGCATACAGGAAAATTATAAGGAAAAGAACCGAATCAAGTAACTGATGCATTTGAACATCAAAGCACTCTCAGCCAGCTCTACCCCATTATTTACGGTTTACTCACGGGCTTAATTTTTCTGCTTTGTTTTTTTTTTGTTTATTTGTTGTTGTTATTTCCTTGAGAGAATGAGAGGAACAAGAGAACCCTCTGGGGGATCAGAAGATTTTCTCATTCTGCTTAGTGAAAATTCTCAAATGATTGTAAAAACAAGTCAAAATCAATAGAGGACCATTATCTGCAGCGATTCAGCCGCTCTCTGCCTGAGTGACGGTGGCAGCTTTGCCAGACTGTCCCCCCCCCGACATTGGCTTCTAGCTCCAATACCCAAGTGGAGAGAAAAGAGCGAGCACTCCTTTTGCACCAAAGAAAGCATATTTTAACTCTCTTTTAACTCTGGACACAACCAGGAGTATTTCAGCCCCAGATCACAATTTAGACCAGCTGTCCGCACATCACCGCAGGTGAAGGATGTAAAAACCAGCTGGAGCTTACACCAGCTGGTAAGAGCTGGCTGAAGTTAACTGGCTGGATCTTACACCAGCTAGTAAGGCCCAGGGTGTGAGGGTCCTGTAGAGGAGTCAGTAATTCGGCTACTTCTTTTAAAGGGCCTCTAAGTTCCTCTGCAAAGGCAGCTGGAATGGGGGATGGAGAATCCATCCCTGCACTTCCAAACATCCCCGCTCCCAGTCACACAGGCTGCTCTGTGGGTGATCTCCTCGTTTTGTTTGCTTTTCTGGGGGGTGACCATTTGTGCCTTGTGAACAAAGACCAAGGTGTCAACAGGCAATTGCTTCTGGGAGGCAAGAGCAGATTCTGCTAATGCAGGTGGATTCTTTAGGGGCAAGGACAAACTCAAGTAGTTAAACACCTACTGAAGGAGCAAAATCACATTTATGCCCTAACCCTAAAACTCCTGTCAAGGAGTTGTCTAGAGCATGTTCTCTAGACACACATCCCTTTTGCAGTGTAATACTGTCTCAGGAGCCAGTCAGACAGGGTGAACACAAGAACAAAAGCAGATTAGAGGACTTCCCTGTGGGCAGGGGGGGAAATTTCACACTCTAAAGGCCAGACCCCCCAGTCCTTGCTCCCAGGGAGGCTGAGGAGATGTTTGTATCAGCAAGGACTCTTCAGAAAAGAAATGTATGCAAAAAAACCCAAACAAACCACCAAACCCAAAACAAGTCTCCTGAATGCTTTCAAATAAAAGAGACTAAAGATATTTTACAAATAAAACAATGAATGAGAAGCGGGAGGAGAGGTGATATAACAAATAATTAGACAATTAGGTTAATCCTCAGGAAACAGCTAATTCCCAGGCAAATAGCAGCTGGGGATTGATTAATTGTTCTGCCCCAGGAGGTACCACACAAGAGACAAGACCTGCTTCAGAATTCCTGGCCATGGGCTGTGGAAAGTACATCCTGGGGGCTTGTCCTCTCCTATTGTCTCCTGGGAACTGGGGGGCCCTGGGAGTCCTGCCAGACCTCAACCCTCCTGCACCGGTGGGATGATGGAGGGGACGATGCTGCAGGAGGTCACTGCATGCCTCTGGAGCCAACAGGAGCAGGCAGCAGGGTGCGAGCAGTCCCTCCGCTTAAATGAATACTCTGTGCAGCCAGGGTTATAGGACCAGAAAGCACGTGTCCAGCAGGGATGAGGCAACGCTTCCCCTGGACTAATGGCCACAAAAAACAGTGGCAGCACCGTCTTATTATGGACATAATAAAAGTGGAGCCTGGCAGTCAGGTATGAATTCACCACGTCAGAACTATGCTGTGTTATTCTTTATTGACTTCTTGCATGTCATGATTAAGCAACATTATTTTAGTCTTTTACCCTGAACACCATCTCTGAGACAGATTCTTTGAGCTCTTGTGATTTTGTTTCAGTTGATTTCTGAGGGTCAGCGCAGATACACAAGGAATAGGCTGCCCAACTCACTGGGAAATCTGCCAGCTGGGTCTTTTTCTCCATTAGTCCAATCATGAACTACTGATTAGGGCCCCAGCCCACCCAGCTAGACAGTTTGGATAAACAAAGAGACAGCCAAGTATCTAGAGCAATTCCTGCTAGAGCTGGCAGACATTCCTCTGCTCCCCTGTGGAGGTCCCAAAGCACACAGGGAAGCAGCAAAACGCATGATACAACCACCAGGGTGAGGTTTTTCTGTCCCTTCAGGCAGCCAACAGCTGCCAGCCGAGGTGGCTCCTTGTTAAATTGCTCATTAACATGCCAGGTCTGTGCACTGCTCTGACTCCTGCTCACGCTGGGGCCATAGCACCCTCCTTACCTGCTCCAGCGAGACCTCCTGGCTCTGCACACCTGGACAGCAATTTTTAACCTTTTTTAACTTACCCATCACTACTTTTCCCCACAGATGGAGATCTCTGTAAGCAAACTGAAGCTCCTGGTGGTGATTCTGCTTTGCTGCAGCTCTCAGCACGCTCAGCTGCCTGCAGACTAGAGCACAGGCTCAAAAGTGGAGCTCCAGCGAGGGTTTGCTGTGACAGCGATGCCAGGTGTCACCATGCTGGTGGCATCAGACACAGCCGAAAGTTTGGCCAAGGTTGGCCACGCAGCTGCAGCCGACAAAACCTGTGTGGCGAGATGTGCTCATTGCAAACCCATCCTCTGCGGGAGCTGCCAACAGTTCGGCTCCTCACTAATGCAGAGAAGAAAAGGCGAATATTTCTTTGTCCCATCACAAGGCTGAGAATTAATTCTAAGTACGATATAAACTACAAAAAAACCCTGTAAAATGGCTGTTTGGAGGAGAGGGAAGGCTAAGGCCAAAGACACATTAGCTCATTGCACCTGCTTTGGGTATGTGCTGTGCTGCTGGCCATGGGCACAAGCATCCCTACATGAGCTCTTGTGTTTGATACAGCCATAATGGTCTGAGAGATAACGAACACATCTTTTCCAGAACATGGGCTCCTACATATTTGATAGTGATGTTGTAATATTGATTATTTTCCATTTTTCCCTCTCTCCCATTTGAATAGCTTTCCCTTGCACAGCTGCTGAAAGTCTATCTTGGAAATCTCCAGACACTGTGTCGAGAAGTGTGATAGAAATTGGTTTGAGTTAACACCTGACACAGCAGCCGATCCCATCGGTATGTCAATGGGGTAGGTCTTGTTGTATTTACATTCATTTGCATAAGGTCACCCAGAATGCCAAGCATAGGGTGATGTTGCAGTTACCCCACAACACCAACCAACAGAAACCAGGTACCACGCTTAAGGCAGCCTGGGAGATGCACGGGCAGGGCTGCACAGCCAGCCTGCTCCAAACCAGCGAGTGGGAGGCCACCAAGCCTCCCTGGGCCTCTGCTGCTGGCTCGTATGCCCATGAAAACAGCTCTGGTTGCTGCCGATGGGTGCAGAGCTGATGCAGAGAAGGTTTTCACAGACTCCGGCAGCTTTGCAAAGGAGCCAGGATGGAAGGATGCGGGGGCAGGAGAAGGATCTGGGATTTTGACATGGTTGCTGGTGTAAAAAGACCTGCTTAGAGGTGTAGGCAGCTCTTCCACTTTGCATTCCAATCCAGAAACAGAAGTCTTACCTGAGCTTTTCTGCCTCAAATCAAACTGCATCCAGGCTTGCAACACAAGCAGGTGATTCCCCAGGCCTTCAGCTGCACCCTGGGACCACCAAATTCACCTGTGCGTGGTCTCAGCTTGACAAGAGACAATACAGCGCTGGGAAGGAAAATCCACTTGTTCTTCAAATATGCAAAGACAGCAGCACACCCCCTCCAGCAGCAGTGCCACCAGCTGTACTACTTGAGGCCATTATAGATAACAGTTTGATTAAGAATTTATACATGTGTTTTACCTTGTTTCTATTGCTGCTGGCAGAAGCAGCCCTTAGCTGAGAGCTAAAACCTCACAGCAGAGAAAATTCACGTTTTAGCTGAAGGTAAACTCACTTTGGTTAGAAATCCCTCCAGGATGGAGGCTCTGGATTGTCTTTCCAAGGGGAAGGGAGGTCTGCACCACAGCCCTGGTGATCCAGGCGGGCAGCAGATGTGGAATGTCCTTCTCCAGGGGTTGTGGGGGATCCCAGAGCCTCCCTGTCTCACCCCCCACCCCATCTGGGCAGGGGAAAACCTGGCCCTTACCTGTGCCTGGATGCAGCAAGGATGCAACTGGAGAATCGAGAAGCCAAATAGGTGGTTTGACAGAGTGCTTTGTCTTGCCAAGATGAAAAGAAAAAAAACAAACACAGACACACACAAGAAAATTCAATAATGTTTTTTTTCTAATGAATGCCAGTAGGCTTGCTTTTATTTGGTACTTTAGGCATTTACATATAAATTGCTCTGTAATGGCTCTGCCCTCCTTCTCTCCAGCATTTGTTGTTAATGAGCTGTACAAAAGGTCAGGGGGCTGAGCTGAATGCTGCTGTGGGGCTGGGGCTAATCCTGTCCTTCAAACTGAGCTGAGTTGCGGGTCCCATCCCCCATCCCTCCCCACTGCCTGCTGGCTTTCTGGGCACCCAGGCTACCAGGCACCCAAAAAGGCAACCAGTCACCTCAAAGATGGAAGTCTTTTCCCAGTAGTGGTGCGTTTTGCATCCCACACCCAGTGAGATTTGGTCCCACCTTGTAGATAACCGTTATAGTGGCATAGCTGGTAAAGGGGCTTGGGCTTTGCTGCCATGAGTGGCAAGGGGATTCATTCAGTTTTTAAAAAAACTCCTAAAGCCCAGCATGCTCATTGCTGACAGCCTGATGAACCCCATCCTGACAGCATCGCAGAGACCAGTGCCCCCCTGAATGAAGATATTTGCCCCAAGATGGCTCGGGTCACCCTGAGATAAGAGGGAATGAGCTGCTGGCTGTGCTCAGCACTGGAGGATGCAGGAGGCTGCTGGGTCAAAGACAGGCTGCTCCCCCGGGCTGGGGGGGACCCCAACTGCCTGCAAGTAGAGGCTTGCACCCAGGGCTCCCCACAGGCAGGAGCAGGGTGGCCGGCAGCCCCCCACGGGCAGGGGAGGCGGGAGGCAGCCCCGTCTGCCCGATGCCGAGCACCACAGAGCTGACCTAATTTCTGCCATCTCCCTGGGATGCACTTGTCTCTGGGACTGGATAAGGCTCCCTTTGATCAAAGGAAACTTGTGCTAAAGTCAGCTTTTGTCCATAAAGAATTAAGGCGGCGGGTGCAGGAGGGAGGGGGGGTGCACTGCAGTGGGAGAAGCGGGTGGGAACTGGCTGGAGAGAAATACCATTAAGGGCGACAAGCTTTGAAGTGACAGAGCCAGAAGGCCTGTGACACTCCCCAAATGCAGAAATGCCTCCAATGACAAGGAAAAAAGAAATAAAAGGAAAAAAAGAAATAGCAGAGCAGCTTCATCCTGGAGCCTAAGCTGGAGATCACCTCGGGGGGGCGGGCTGCCATCTGCAGCAATGGGGCACCCCCGCTTCGCCAGCATCTCCTCAACAAGGGTGAGCTGGTGCCTACAGCACATGGAGCCCCGACGCCTTCATCATCCAAAGGCTCATGGCAAAGCTCCTTCTCTGCACCATTTCTGTGTGCTTAAAAAGGGGAATAAATCCCTAGTGGGCTGGAGAGGAGGGAAGGTATTGAGGTTTGATGGCATGGGACAGGGTAAGGGTGTATTAGGAAAAGGCTGTGTTGCTAGCCAGTGGCTCCAGAACCCTGGGGCACTGGTACTTGTCACATGTTAGGTCTTGCAGATGACCTGTAACTTCAAAAGGAGGCAAGAGGTGGTGATCACAAAACCCAGGGTTTCAGCATTACTCTCAAACTCCAGCCAGCTTTACCATCTTGCCACCCAACCACACCTGCATGGCTGACATGGTCAGCACAACTCCATCACTCAGCCAGGAGTCCCTGCCCAGCCCAGGGAGGACCAGGAAACACAAACAACCCCTCTGCCATCAGATGAGGAGGTTTCCGGGAAACTCCTGCGTGGACAGACAAGTCCGACAGTTCACATGCTTAGTTGTGTCCCTTGAACACAAGGTGCTGCAATGCTCACGAGATACATAACTGCAGAGTATTGAAAATTCTTGCAGAGAATAAAGATATTTTTTTTAATTGCAACACTGGTTTAATCTAACACCTGTATTTGGTCAAAAACACATACCCTGTCCATTTAGATGAGTAAGTCTGAACTGAAGACAAAACCCCTAACAGCAAAGCAGCAAAGGAGAGAGAATATCCCTTATCCTCCAGAGGGAGTGTTTGGCCAAACAAAAAAAAGTGAAAAAAGGCAGAAAATATCTTTTTTCTTCTGCTCTAAGCCTAACTTAAGCCCCTGGGGGGATTGTGTAGGTGTTCCTGTAAAAACACATGCCAAAATGCTACTGGCCTCTGCTAGGAAGGCTGTCTGCAACACAGCCAACGCTCTTTCCTCACACTGCGAAGGTTTATAGCTGATGAGTGTGATGGTCTGTGAATCCCAGGTTTAAGATCAGAACTTTTAAGAGTGAGCAGGACTGCTATGGAAAAATTTAGCTGTCACCCTAGTATTTTCTCCAGCTCACCTGCACTGGTCCCATTTTCCCAAATGGAAAGATTTTTGCTTAGAGATATGCCCCTGTAGCTAATCAAGAAAAAATATATTCTGAATTCTTCCATACCAGAATACCCAGCTTCAATACTTACTGGCAAGAAAAAAGAAACAAACTCGGACTAAAAATAAAATGCTGGCATTATAATAACAAAAAGACTGTCATCCCCCAAACTGAACAGACTGAACAAGGACATGAAAATTTTCATTATCTTTTAACAAGAAGATGGAACTAAAACTTCCACCTGAAGAGGTGAAAAATAAAAGAGTGTTTTCTTTTGTTTTCAGAGAGGAGACATAAAGCTGGGATAAAATTACTATAATAACTTGAAACTTCAGCTGAGAACTGCAAAAAAGACAAATGGCCAGCAGGAAAAAGGCCCATGTCAGTGCTGAAGGCCCACACTGCTTCAAGGTTCTACTGCTCATTCCTAGTGAGAGAAACCTGCTGGGGTGGTCAAGGGCGAGACCTTGTCCCTGTCCCCCGGCACAGCACAGGCTGCACAATTCCTGGGCTCTCCCTCCCACATGGATGTACCATGCACGGGGCTTCTTGCTCCTGATAGCTGCCTACAGCTGCCCAGAGGGCAGTTTCAAAGATGATTCTTCACTGTAGTGGCAGACAGTAAATATCGATATATAAAATATAATGTCGGGCTAAAATCTAGGGAAAAAAGGTCCTGTGGGAGACTGGTGTAGCTCTGGGACGGGTCACCAGAGCCGGTGATGTCTCTACCCTTGGAGGTTTCCAGGATTTGGCCACACAGAGCAACATCTGCCCAGATGTGGTAGTAGTGGTGACAGTCCTTCTTCAAGTGGGAGACTGGGCTAGAGAATTCTAGGTGATGCTTTATAGAACCATAGTTCTATAAAGTTCTATAGAATCACAGAATCTTTCGGGTTGGAAAAGACCTTTAAGATCATCAAGTTCAGCAGTTAACCCAGCACTGCCAAGCCCACCACTAACCCATGTCCCTGAGTGCCACAGCTACACATCTTTCAAACACCTCCAGGGATGGGGGCTCCACCACCTCCCTGGGCAGCCTGTGCCAGTGCTTGGCCACCCTTTTGGTGAAGAAGTTTTTCCTCGGATCCAGTCTAAGCCTCCCCTGGAGCAACTGGAAGCTGTTTCCTCTGGTCCTGTCGCTTGTTACCTGGGAGCAGAGACTGACACACACACCCACCCCCGCCCCAAGCCCCTTTCAGGTGGTCATAGAGAGCAATAAGGTACCCCCTGAGCCCTCTCCTCTCCAGGCTGAGCCCCCCCAGGTGCCTCAGCTGCTCCTCATAGGACTTGGGCTCCAGACCCTTCACCAGCTTCATTGCTCTTCTTCGGACAAAAATTTTGTTATGTTTTAATTTACCATTTTTTTTAATCTTTCACCCAACACATCCATGAAATAAGTGAACCAGAAGGTTGGTTAAAAAGTCTGAAAAAATTAATTGCTGCAGTATTTAAACCAGGCAGTACAGGAGGTATCTCAGAGATGCAGCGCTTACGCAGTGCCTTGTAACTCTGCTACGGGTAACTTCTGAGTTTAGGAAAATAGGGCAGAGGCAGGCAGGAAAAAGAAAACGTATAAGAGATACCTGCTCCTTCTTCCTTGCCAATAAAATAGAGATGCCAGAAATAGAAGCTCCCCAAGACGTGCCAGGGAGCCAAACACACTGGAGAACAACAAGGGGACAGCAAAGGCCAGGTCCTGGGATCCCAACCACCTTGGGGTGCAGAGCTGTGGTTTGGGGGTGGCTCTCATCCTCCAGGACTGCTCAGCCACAGAGCTGAGCATCCCCAAAAGCAGTGTCTGGCAGAAGGATCTGTAAACAGCAGATTGCTACTGTATGAAGTGAGAAATATTACATAAATTACTACCAATTTAGTATAATTTAGAGGACAACCTTGTCCAAGGAGACAATTAATCATTCCTCAGAACAAAAAAGGGAGGTAAACAGCCTGAACAATAGATTCCCAAAGCTGGTGAGAGTGTGAAATCCCTCTTTTTATTAGTAATATCACAGTATTAATTAAAATAGTTGCCTGAAGGAAGGAAAGGGAAGTTTGAACCCAGCCCATTGGATGATGCTACCACAGCTCCGGCAGGACACAGGGTCTCACTGGAAATCCAGACCCTCAAAAAGGCACCAAGTGACCCCAAGTGATGGTGATTTTCACCACAGGCAACGTGGCCAAGGCGGTTACACAAGACCCCAGGAGAAGCCGCCTGCGATGGCCATGGACACCTCAGCCCACCCTGACAGCAGGCAGCCTGGGCCAGCTAGGGACCCATGAGCACCCAAGGCAAAGGGGTGCTTTGGATGACCAGGGACATACCAGTTACAGGCTGGTGAAGGATGCTCACCTCTCATTATCAGTCTCCCAAACCCTCCCACCTCTCAGCTGATTAGCAGAAAGCTCCTTTGAGAGGATCAGGGCTTCTCCCTCCCTCCCCCTGCACCCTCGCAGGAAGCAAACCCTCTTTGCTATAATCGAGGGACACAATTCACTGCAATTAGTATTTCAGCAGCAAGTAGTTAACCCTCAGGGCAGAGCGTGGTTGTCTCTATTTGACTTGCTCTGCCTGGCTGTGAATTTAGAGCAAGCTCTTTAGATTAGTGTTTGCTTGCTGAGCCATCAGAGCAGGCAGCCCTCTCTGCCCTTCCATCCAAAGCAAGCTCACTGCTCAGGGCAGCAAAATCCCTCAGTCCCCCTTGGCTGCAGCAGCCAGCCCAGAAAAAACCCTGGACCATGATTGCCTGCCTGCTCCTGTAACAAGGCTGATGCTCTTTCCCTGCTAAAAGGAACTGATACAGGTCATAAATGCAGGCACTAATGCAAAACGCCTTAATGGCCCCAGCATCCAGGCTGATATTTAGACAAAAAGTGATCTATTTGTCCTTTAAATTCCCAATAATCTGCATTTATTTTAATTGGCACTCATGGCAAGAGCATTTATGGACAGCAGCTGGGAAGGTATAATCTTGTTACTATCTTAGGCATACGTACAACCTGAGTGTTGTCTGCTCACAGACAAAAAAGAAAAAAGACAAAAAACCAAACCAGAGACAGAAGATGGACAGCCATGCACTTCTCGTGATCGGGACCGGACCCAGGCCAGCGTGGAGGGCTCTGCACATTGCAAAGACAGAGTTCCCAGTGCTGGAAAGGGATTGACATCTGCACGGGAGGTGACAGTGTGGCAGAGAACCTTGCAGGGATTAAGAAATGCAGGGATTTCCCTGGAAATGGTAAACATCTTGGGGGCTTCTTGAGGAATCTGGAACAGAACCAAAGGCAGTGGAGAGCTCAATCACACATTGCAGGATTACAGCAAGGAAGCAAAGTTTTGAAGGCAAAAGGTTGGGTCTGGGGGCTTTGCAGTCCCCTCTCTACCATGCGCCCCCACCCACATGATGCTGTTCTACAAGATCTCTCACTCCCTGAGACTGGGAGCACAGCATCGACTCAAGCACTGTCTGGCTCTGGAGAAAAGTGGCGGTCGGGGGAGAAAAACCGCTAGCCATGCATCTGCAGATGCAGCTAACTCCCCCACCGCTTCGAACCCTAGTCCTGCTCTCCAAGACCCCTGCAACCCTCCCCGGCTTTGCCTCTCCTGCCTGTTAGTGGCAGCTCTTGCTGCCCACGCTGCCCCAAGCCACCCGCAGGATTTCATCACGGACACGCAGCCCAGACCGGCACTGCTCGCCTGTGATTCCCGCAGCTGCACCACCAGTTCACAAGTCAGGGTGAAAGCACCAGCACCACATCCAGCCTCACGGCCCCCCACTGTGTGCAGGGCACAGAACCAGCCCTGCTCTTCTGCCAGAGGTGCAGGAAAATACCAGTATCTCCAATTTCTACCTCTAAAGTGTGGCTGTACGCTGCTGGCTAGACAACCTCCTGCTCTCCTACAGAAACCACACAAGCCATGGTCCTCCCCACCGTACAGACACTGTTCTGGTGGCAAAGCAAAACTGCCCGTAGGGAATGTGTAGCTCAGAGGTGCTGCTGCCTACCACCACCCTGCGCTCCTCCCTGCAGAGCTGTGCTGTGGCGTTTTTCCGGTTATTTGACTGGAAAAAGAATCTTCAAGCTTTCCAACTCATATTTTCCGAGACCTTCTGCATTGGGTGGGATGCCTGACGGCATGCAAACACATTGTGGCATTTCAGTGGGCTGCTCTTCGTCAGTTGATTTCTCTTGCTCCAAATACAAGGGAAAATGTATTGACTTTAAACTTTAGGGAAGGCAACTTAAGCCAAGACCTTGTTTTTTGCAGCTGGGTTGGTCCAAGAGCACGCACAGAGCCCACGTGGCAGCTCAGCACCATGAGTGGCAGCTCACTGAGCTGCTGTTGCCCAAACCGCGTTTAATTGCATTCATACTTCTCATATTCTAGTAAGAGCTTGGTATTCTCCCCCTGACCCCGCATCCCCTCAGAAAATAATTGGCCTGCCTTTACCAGCTGAACTCTGTCCTAGAAAACTTTTTGCTTGTGAATAATAATTTATTTCCACAGGTTGTTTTTAACAGTATCACAACACGCCTCAACAGCTGTCTTAAGTCCTCTCAGTCCTGGATATGATGCAGCTGAAAGCCAGCCTGGCCAGGATATTTAAAACTCCAGCGGAAAAAAGCCCCAGGTAAAAAAAGATCACCCTGGACAAAAGTCATGGACCAAAAATAAACCACCACTTGCCCAAATAAATGAGAAGCAAGTGCCAGAAAATAAATGGGAGGGGATTACCTGCACAAATTGCCTCTAGCTCCACCATAACAGGGCAAAGGCAGCCCCGAAGCTCGAGGCTGGCACAGTGCAGCACCGAATACTGGGGCCAGCCTGCTCCAGGGGGGCAGCAGTGATGCCCCGCGTTCCCAGCCTCCCCCTCCCGCCAGCTCAGGCATCCTTGTGCCACTGTCGCGATGCCAGCCAGGCTCAATGGAGCTGACTTTTAAAGTGTAATTTGTTATTCTGTTACGGTCATTTTCTATATTAATGTTATGCGGCATCAAAAGCCCTTTCATATGTTAAACTCTAATTCATATGCTAATACCCAATTTATGGCAAGGTAATTATTTTTCGTCAAATTTATTATTCGGCATTCATTGAGGAAGGGAGAGGCTGGCAGAGGGTGAGTTTTGGCACTGCAGTGTGGATGGGCAGGACTGAGCCAGGTAACACCCTCCCGCTTCCCCAGTGTAACTGGGGTAGGCACCCCCCCCCATTGCCTCCTGCCGAAACCCACTGCTGTCTGACATGGGCATCCCAAGGCTGCCTACTTATTTCCTTTTTGGTGGCATCTCCGGCAGAGAGATGTTGGAAAAGTCTGCTCTGAAGCTTTGAAAAGGCACCACTGAGCCCACCAAAGCTGTCCCCCTCAGGCCTTGGGCTAGGGACTTGTCTGACCACACCAGAGTATGTGCCGGGGAGGCAGGGATGGGAGATTCACTGAGAGGGTGGGATTTTCAGAAGAGAAAGTGGGGAGTAGCAAAGTGACCCAGGTAGAAATCAGACAAAAATGAAACAGGCACCCACCTTTGCTCGCAACAGCCACATTTTAGCAGCTTTGTACAATAGCTATGGAGCAGTAGCTGCAGATTCCCTGGAACAACTGGCTTTCAGCTGCCCATGACAGGCAGGAGGGGATGGGGACAGCCCAGGATGCCCCAGTCCCTGACTCGAGCACACAGCCTAGGTGTGGCACATTGCTTTACCCTCTCTCCCACCCCAGGAAGAGTTTTGCGCATCAGCAAGAGCACCAACATCTCCTCCACGAGCGTGTGATCAGAGCTGCAGCTCCCATTGCAGCTTGCCCCCGTTTCACAGCCCCCCATCGCCGCGACCCGCCCCGGGTGGCATCACCCACCCCGGCACCACGGCAAGGGGCCTGCGGGAGCCGAGTGAGGAGCTGCGCGGAAGGGGCAGTGGAGCAGGGATGGGGAGCATATGCTAAACATAAAAAACACGATAGCGGTTTAGCCTTCACTGATTTTTTTTAACAGTCTATTTTCTGCTTGAGGAAGCAGGTGCATTTCCCATCCTTGCAGCATCAACAGCCGACAGGCTGTCGGAGGTGTGATGGCTCCAGGACAGTTACGCTGCCTCGGATTTCACATTCCTGACACATCCAATAATTATGCCAAATGAGCTCACCTCATCTTCAGCCTTCTGAGCTGCACATATTAAATTAAGTGAAAGCTGTTAGCATCGCAGTCAAGAATGGCAGGAGGGAGAAGCACGACACACCGTGCAATGGGGACAGGACGCAGTCCCCACCATGGCTGCCTTGGCACATGACCCACCTAAAAGAGCGAAGACCAACGCTCTCCTTCCCCCAGCTCAAACCGCCACCTCATCCCCATCAACACTGCCCATGGGAGAGACCCTGCAAAGTGCGAGAGCACCAACCCCGCCGCTCTCCCCAGGAGCCAGGCATCGGCTTCTCCCCATCTCCCCATCTTTCTTTTCAATTAACCCTTTTTCTCAAATCCTGCACTTAATACCCCAGCCCATCCAGGGGATTTTGCACATATATATATTTTTGGCTCTCCATCTTACATTTTTAGCATAAAAAACCCCTACGATTTATTCCAACGATACGAACGCACTGCACTAGGCAAAATGAAGCTGTAACTCCCTCAAGCTAAACTCCAAATTCATTTCATAATCCTTAGATAAAAAGCTTAGGAGCCAGAATATTCATTACCAACTTAGGCTTCATGAGCAGCTGGGGTAGTAATGGAATGGAGCAGATTTGACACAGGGGATGTTGCTACAGAAATTAGCCTGTCATAAGATTACAGGGACTAAGTGTTATTGGGTGATAAGGTGTGATGTGTTAATATTAAATTATCTTGCCAGTTAAAAAAAAAAAAGAAAAAAAAAAGAAAAAGAAAAAAAGGCACTGATGAAATTCACATTTATTAAAAG
This sequence comes from Falco biarmicus, assembly GCF_023638135.1. NCBI lineage: Eukaryota > Metazoa > Chordata > Aves > Falconiformes > Falconidae > Falco > Falco biarmicus. The sequence goes on from NC_079297.1 coordinate 3,784,281, forward strand.
CACCGAATATGATATTAAAAGATCTCAGATAAGCCAGTTTATTTCTGTGCTGGAGACCAAATTGAAAGAATTCTCCAGAAGGGATTTCTTTGAATGGAGCATTACAACGATAAAACAAAAAAAGAACCTTCAATAAATGTTGCAAGACTAAAGAAGCCTTAAAAATTCCAGACTAATCTCTCTGGGGAGGGTTCATTAACCCTTCATGCTCTTTCTTGTTGCATCTAAACAGGGATTAACTGGAGAGTGTTTCCATACCAAATAAAGCTCCTTACATCCCATCTTCTCTCTCTATAGCAAGAGGAGATTAACTCCGCCACTCCATGCGACACAAGGCTGGGACAGGATGGTAACAAGGGTTTCTCTCTCAAAAAAAAAAACAAAAACAACAAAAAAAAAAACACAACAACAACAAAACCAACAAGAAACAAAACCACACAAACACAAAGCTGAAGTGATTTGTCCAAGTCACCAGGACCAGCAAGATAACCATAGGGCCATATAGTATCTAGTTTGCTTAAAATTTTGATTTGTTGCCATCAGAGAGCAACAAATATCACCGACACAAAACGCTCATCTGTTCCAAAGCCACGTGGCTACATCCATCAGGCACCATCCATACTTGAGCGCCCGCCACTTTATGCCAACACTGTGAAGCCCAGAGTGAAAGGACAAGAGCTAAAGCACAGCAGCATTAACGGGGGCACGAGGGACGGGAGGGATTTACGAGGCAGCTACAGAGCAGACGGGCTGCTACGAGGGGACGGTGGCAGCGAGCCTGGGCAGTGCTCCGGGGAGCATGGGTGGCAGGTTCTAACCCAGATAACCCATATATACACATGGCAGCGAGGGCTGCCGGGCTCTGCGGGGGCACCCCCTGCCCTGCACATCATGCAGGGAGCTCCCGTGGGCACTGGGGGGCACGGGCCTTGCTTTGCTGGGGGCATTTGGCTGGAGTTACATCTAGGTCAGAAATTAGTAGAGGTTCTGTAATCTCTTGGAGTAATAGAGCGAGAAATATAATTAGCTTTAAAAGGCTGCTAAGTTCATTAAAATAAAACATGAGCCAGTACATTCAAGTAGAGGATGGAAGCTCCACTGGTGAGGTCCCCAGGTCCCCAGTCCCCACAGGCACTTCCCTGTCTCTTCTGCTACCAGCAAGCTGTCATCCCCCAGGGCAGCTGAGGGATCTCTGGGAAGGGGTCTCTAAAGGGGGTCCTTAGTCTAGGTGCCTAAAGGGTACCTCTAGGAAGGGGTCTATAAAGTCCTGAATGGCAAATCCCAGCTGATTTGCTTCTTCCCCAGCATGGGTTTCCCCCGATGCTTGAGGAGGGAGGTGATGGTGCTGGGCGTGGTGGAGGTCGCTTTCGTGAGGGGCACCCAGAGCCGCTCCCTCCCTGCCCACCATAAGCTGTTCCCACCAGTGCAGGGTGCCCAGAGGCAGCTGGGTTTTCAGGTGGGCATGCAAATTATTGCATCTACTTCAGTTCCTGAACCATTAAGTATTTTGTCCTGCTGTCACCACCACCTGGTCTCTCTGCCCCATCTTGTTGCCCTCTTTTTTTTTAATCCCTTGCCATTGTACAGAGTCACACTGAAGGCACAGACCTCTCTCTCCTGAGAGCTGAACCCCCCTCGGTGGCACCTCTCCCCCCACCCACACCCACTGCAGGCTGCCAGTAGGGACCACACGTACCAGTATCCCTCTGCACAGCCAAAGGAAAGCCAAGGACCTTCCCCCACCTCCTGCCCCGGGGTGAATCGCAGCCCTCAGGCATTAACACAACTTCAGAGGTACCACAAGTAGCACGTTCTGCCTGTGACCCAGCCAACTAAATTATTCAAATCTTTTTAAAATCCAGCTGCATTACATCTCACTTCTCTTTGCTCTGATGCACTCAGCACAGCTCCGGCTTCATGTGAAGCAAGGAAGCTGCAGAAATGAACTTGCACTACTCCTTTACCGACTTCTGACCCATGGATTATGCCATCCTGAACTGTCCAAGAGCTGTCCTGAAATCAAACTACTAGGAAAAAGAAGAGAAATTTTCTCCCTAGTTACAGCAAATTTTACAGCAGTGGGATGTTTCTGTTCTCTCTGTACAAAGTATCACACTTCTTTAAAATATTCTTTCTGTGAAATCTTTTGTGACCTACAAGCAGTATAAAAATACAACTCAGGGACGCCGAAGAAGGCTATACATCCACTGGGGGATCTGGAAGCGAACACAGTGTCGGCACTTAACAAATAATAAATAACCATCATTAATTATTGATCACAACCCCAGCTAATCAAGTTTCACCCCTGTGGTTACCATGATATCAACAGACCCTTTGATACAGCCTGTGAACAGCCTTGCCATGCAGCTCTCCTCCCCTCTGCCCCGGGAGCCTGCCGGCTGCTGAGCCGGGATTTGGGGAGGGGGTGCGAGCTGTGCCCCCCCACTGACAGCCCGCCTGCCACCGGGCTCCAGAGGATGTCTGCACATCCAGAGCATGCAGAGTTTCCAGGGAAGCAGAGCCATCTGCAATAGCATCCTGGGGCACGGCGGGGCTGCCATGCGGTGGGAAACCTGGAATCACGGGAGATGGGCTGTGCTGCCGAGCTGAGCGCCCAGCCAGCACCGCTCCGGCTGGGCAGGGGTCTGTGGCTGTGCAGCCTGGGAACGCGTCCGAGAGCATCCCCACGAGAGCAGCACCGTCACCTCGAGGGTGCACAGCGCAGCCCCAGCGAGGCTCTGCTTCACGGCCAGAGCCTGCCCCGGAGCCCCAGCCACACCATCCAACACATTGCTTTTGGGTCAGGGCAATGCCCCACCACGAGGTCAGAGAGGGATTTTGGCCCCCAACACCTGCCACAGCCAGGCGAAGCCACTTGCCCTCCGCACATCCGTGGCAGCCAGGGAGCAGGAAGGGACGGCGTCCCACTCCACCACTGCCTGCCCTTATTTCACAAGCAATTTGTGAAAGTGTAATACAAGAAAACTACCTCACAGTCCTGACAACAGATGACTGCCTGCTCCCTTTACGGGGGTGTTAAATCCTGTTATTAAATGCAAGCCATTATCAGGATGTCACCAGCACCTCTTGATGAAGCTGTATACCTACGTAGACAGCTAGCCCATGTTAGCTTATTTACTATTCATTATAAATTCTCTGGATTGATTTTCCTCATCTTTATCTCCCTGTGGCTAGAGGATTTATTTTCTCTGTGTGAGTCCAGGGCACTAGACCTTGCTCCCTCCTCCCCAGGGACGTGTAGGAATGCAAAGCCTTGCCATTGCCATCCTGCCCCAAAACTGCCCACTGTTTGGGCAGCTTGGAGAACCCCATTGCTTCTGCTGTTTCCCTGAACCCTTGGTTGTGCAGAATTATGAGTTAACCATAGATCCCGGGTTGCTTCCAACCGGTATTTAAAGCTAATTCTCACACTCTGTCCTGCAAGTAACCAAGCAGCTGCTGCCGTGTCAAGGGGGTGGTGGGACCACACAGAGGACACTCACCGTTTATGACAGGGGCAATAAAAAAAGAAAATCTGAGGGTTTTTTTCTCCTGAAACCTTACGTCCATGTGTTTTCTTCAGGGACAAGAAAAACCTTGAAAAAAAATCAGAGCTGGAAGTCAGGAGAGCAAACAGGGTCTTACCAGGACCAGAACGGGGACCTGAGCAACAGGACATGCAGCAAGTCCACCCCTTTTCTTCGAGCTTCCCAAGCATGCCAACTATTTAGCAAATAAGAACAAAAGCCAGAAACGTTTGCTGAAGGAAGAGTTAAATACATACTGCAAGTCCTAAAAGCAACATTTCTGGAAGCTTTGATAACTCTGCAAATAGAAGATTGTGCGAATGTCTTACCCACATCCGTATTTCCCAGTAGAAGCACCCATCCCCCAGCCAATTTATGAGCCCTCATCCAAACCAAACATTCATCTTTCTTTCAATGACATTATGACCCTTCCCAAAATCTCTTTGAAAATGTGCATTTCAGTGACTCTTCCTCGCTGGAAGCAATAACGCCAGTTCCAAGAGCTAAAATCCCATCAGACCTTCCCAAAGTGCACGGGATGGGGTTTAAAACCAAGAGGCTTTCACATAACTTGCACAGATCTTCCCCTTCAGGACACCATGGGATTGGTAGCAACCCATTCCTAAGTGGGGATTTAACCTCAATCAGTGCTCCCCACTGCCACCCCAGCCCCAGCCCCCCTCCCACAGGAGCAGCCAGGGCCCCCCTCGCCCCAGCTCTGCCCATCCTTACTGCAGTGCTGGCAGGAGGCAGCAGGGGAGACCAGAAGGTGCCCGTCCTCTTCTTTCCCTCTTACAGGAAAGGGCAAAGGCACCTTGCAAGCCACACGTAGTTTTTAACCCTCCTCTACTCATTTTTTAAGCACCCACTACTGCTTCTCTCTCTGGGGAGCCCTCCCAACACAACACCAACTACAAGCGTGGCCACAGGTTTAAATTTGCTTTTTCCCAGGCATTTTGGGAAGCTGCTTCAGGGGTACATCCCAGCAAGGGACCCAGATGTAGTGACACAGGCACCTCCAAGAAATCAGGGCAGCGAGGATGGCTGTCTCTGGGAGAAGACCTGCTTCCTACATTATACAAGTTTCCCAACCAAACTTATTCCCTCCTGCTCAGGCAACACACATTTGCTAATTTGTGCTGGAAAGGAGGGAATTAACTATTCTCCTCCCTCGCTGCGTGGGGAATAGCCCAAATTTCCCAGAAATCTCCCCTGACTTGTCCTTTAAATAAAGCTTAAATAATGCCACACTGTCCTTTAGGCAGCTTATGGCAAAATATTAAGAAATATGAACAAATATGTACTCATACAGACAAATATATAGATATAAAATACACTCCTTCAAGCTGCCCAGCAAACATAGTAGGAAATCACACCGGTCTTCAAATACCTACAAAGGCATATTGTGGGACAGGCCATTAACCCTTCTTTACCCCCACAGGATCCCAGACAGACACTCTGGAGAGATGCTCCATTGCCACATTCCGGCCCTGAGCAGCCCCATCCCCACTCTGCCTCTCCGCACATTTTTATCCACAAGGTCAGGCAAAACGTTATCAAAAATGTTCTGATTATTTCCTGGGAGGGAGTGTAAGCAGCCTTTCAGCCAGGGTGACCTTGGGGGCTTTATCTTCCATCAGATAAGTAATCCCCCTGGCTGAAGCAGCGTTCAGTCCCACAGGGGAGGGAGGCTGCAAGGGACCAAGACCCTCCTGCTCTACAGAGGGGCCCGTGGTGACCCCCCACCACCCTCCAGTCTTTGCAGCTGTGACCCTCCTTTCTGATAGCTGCCAGTGGTTAAAGTCCCTGTAGCACCCCACACCTCTGGGTCTCCTTGTAAAGTCTTCCCCAGCGTTTAACCCCATGGTGGGAAAAGCGCATCCCCATCCCTGCAGGGGAGGAGGAGGATGCTGGGGGCATGGATGCCTCAGGGCGGAAACAGGATGGGGCTGCTCAGGGACCAGGCACCATTATGCACCACATTCCCACCCAAACTGGAGCATTTTATCCTCCGTAGCTGGCCAAGCAGGACTGGGAATTTTCCCTCTCCTCACGCCTTTGGTCCATGGTGCATCCCTGAGCTCCACAGATCTCACATCGCTCCAGGGTTTAAGGCAGATTCTTGCTGCCTGACTCAAGGGATGTAGAAATAAGCACAAAATGGGATTTAGAGAGCAAAGCTGTTACTAGGAATAACTGAGAGCAGAACAGGGCTTCTCTTGAAGCCAAGGACCCTGCCAGGGTGTGCACTGTGCTGCTGCCTTCTTATACAGGGCATTTCACACCGGTGTGACAGGGATGGAGAGAAGGAAGAAGGCATCCAGGAGAACATTTTCCCCCAGCCCATGGGGCTGAGCATCCCTTCTGCCCTGGTGTCCCCTCTCAGCTCTCCCCTGGGGGCCAGGGACCCCAGCCATGGCTCCCGCAGGAGGAAAGCAGGGAAGAACCTGGCACAGACAGGCTCTTTTCTCTCAATGGCATCGATTATTTCTGTAATCAGCACCTCGGTGCCGAAACTGAACATCCATTATTACAGAATTCTAAAACAAAAATAACCCAAGGGAGTGAAAAAGATATAATTCAGAAGCTGTCCTGCTCCCGAGCCATGCGCGTTGGGTCAGTGCCATCTAGAGGCTGCAAACCAGCCAAAAGCACCCAAAGCACCCACAGCCCGGGGTTCACCCAGTGCCCGGAGGCCGTGTGGCACCGGCACCTCAGGGACCGACACCCCAGAGGGGATGCTGTGTCTTGCCCCAGCGATGCGGAGCCACCAGCCCTGCTGGCCGCTGCCCCAAGGGCCGAGCAGGCAGGGAGGCACGCCACAGCCTGGCAGCATCGCACCCCTCATCCCTGCCTGGCACGGGCACCCACGGCCCCACACCACCAGCGCGGGATCCAGGCGTAGCTGAACGCCCTCCCCACTCACCAGCAGCCCGGCTATTAATATGCATGCAGCTGTATTAATAGAGCTGGCTAAACACCGCCTCAGGCCAGAGGAATATTTCAGCATTTCGTTTTCATCCCAAATTAGACTGAAACGGCTAAACAGGAGCTGGTGGTTGTTTTTTTTTTTCACTGATAGAAAGTTCAGGAAAAATACCAAATGAGAAAATGAGAGACTAGCAAATACCACATCTCTCCCGTTGGTGGGGTCCAGGCTGTGCCACCCTGCCCAGTGGACACCATCAGCTCCTGTCTTGTGCTCGCACACCTTTATGGCTGGTGCCCTTATTTCAGTGTGACAAGTCTGCCCATGGGACCAAACCAGCTCCCCCAGCCTGGCAATCACCCCCGAGATGGCTACAGCCACCCCTGGGGTTTATAGCCAAGGCTGGGACAAAGCTGGCACGAAACCCAGCTGCAGCTGGGAAGGGTGACACCAGCTCCAAAACTGGGAACAAACCCTGCGCCATCACCAAGCCCAGAGGAGCCTCCAGCACAGCCCCATGGCCCCTGCCTCCATCCCCCCAGGAGCAGTGAGGGTCCCCGAAAGCATCTCTGTGGTACAAACCTTTGCATTCACTTTTGTTTGCTGCTTTTTTTTATATTAAAAAAAATATACAAATTTATCTTCAACATATTTAAGAGCAAGTAGCCTGCATAATGAAAGAATAAAATTGCCTTCCATCCCTGGAAACCCTGCCCTATTTTGCAATGATTAACTAACTGTATTTGCATACTGTCCATTCCTGGTTAAAGACTCAGGGGGACAATTTCCAAACACTTTCTAATCTTGCACAGAGCCTGCACGCAGTGTTGTCATTTCCTGACAACCCCCAGCGTGGCTGCATCTGGCAAGCTCCACTTCTGCTTCCTTTTATTAATATTATTTCACATTTCCTTTGCCAGCTTGCCCACAGCCAGGGCCCCACCGTGCTGGGTGCTGCACTAATGAGAAGGATGATGCCTTCCTCACGTGGAACATTGCTGCATAAATCAAGTGGTGTTTACACAAGCAGTGGGCTAAGACCTGTGCCCACACAGGCACATGAGGGCATCATGGGTTTTGCTGAGGTTTTATGCCCATGCTCCCAGTTGGGGTATTAGCGTCACCGGGAATTGCTGCCACTTTTCTACCTCTGGGGTTTGCATGCAAATGTTTCCCAGGACAAGGTCTCCCTGCACACACCAATGCCAATGGGCTCTTCAAACCACCCAGGCATCCCAAGATAGCACCTGCTACTGGTACCTATCAATGAAGTAGCAATGGGTCAGCCCATACAACCCCAAATTACACGATAGAAACCCTAGACTGTTCTTCAGGGGAAATGCAGAAACTCTGGTGGCTTTGGGCCTGGGAATGCAATTGGAAATCAAAAGGTGTGGGGACTCAGTAATTACCATAGCAGGGTTTTATTAAGCAAATTATTACTGAGCAAGTAAATAAAGCAGCGGGAATCAAAGTGGCAATCAATAGTGGTTTGATCCAGGGCAGCCTGAGCATGGCCTCGCGTGCCATCCTACAGAGCTGCCAAAGCCGGGTGCCGCAGCCAGCGCTGAGCGGGGGCGCACCCCGTCACATGGGGGTTTGAATGGGAGCCAAATCCAGATTAAAAAAAATAAACACCCCAAACAACAGCTAGATGAGCGCAGGCTGGGATAGGAGTGTCTCAGGGGTCTTTGCTGTCTTTTACAACCCACTTGTACGCTGGCCCCATCACTGCCTTTCCCGCGATACACCCCCGCGTCGTGGCAGTGACACGGGGCAGCACGTGCACGCTGCAAGCCCTTGTCTGCTCACAAAAGCACCAGCAGCACTGATTAGCTGTCCTCTGCTACAGCCCCCCTTGGCACCGTGCCGATCCCTCCCAGCATAAAGGGAAGGAGCCACACTGCAATTTGCAGAGCTTGTAATCTCCCGCAAAGGTTCACGTGTTGCACGATCTCCCCCGTGCAGATGCAGCAGCCAGCACGGAGCACTCAAAAAGGCTCCTGCGGGGGAGAAAAGTGCCCAGCGAGCACCCGAGGGAAACTTTCCCATCTCTGCACTGGGTTCATCCTGTTTGCCATGGTCAAACTGGGCTACAGCATCCTCGCATGGTTGGACCACAGCATGGGGCTGGGCACAGCGCATTGCTTCGTGCGTGAATGGTTTCCCCACGGACAAAAAGCATCCCACAGTCACAGCCCACTTCTGTCCAGTGGCCCCAGTGCTGACCCAAACCCTTCTGCCGAGGACAGCACCAATGCAACTCCCCTTGGCATTTATTTATGGAACTGAATAAATGCCTAATATTTGTTAATAAAGCACGACAGAAGCGAGACGTCTCTCTGCCCCAGTGGGGATACATCATCGCTCCCTCTGACACCTGGAATTTATGTGCTTGATTTGCACAGGCTGTATTACTCATCGGGGGCAACACAAAAGTGTGGCCAAGCCCAAGGACATAAATCCAGACACTTGGGAAGGCTGCATGGCACTGACCTGTGCCCATGGGGAGCAGCCCTGGACAGGGACTGTGCTATGGCAGGGGAGCACGAGCGCTTGCTGGGGACATGTTCACCCTTACGGCCACGTACCCACCACAGCCCAGCGAGCAAGTCCAGTGCTTTCCACCTCCTTGTCTTTTTTTTTTTCCTAGCTTTTTTTCCCCCCACCTCTTTTGGCTGAGACCAGCAGCCATGATCTCAAAGGAAAAGGGTCACTGTCTCACTCTGTGCATGCACAGAGAGCCCTCCTGGCCCCGACACGCACAGACGGCCCCATGCTGCTTGATGCTGCTGGAAAGTGTCGGTGTCCAATATGTCCCAAATTTCCCGCTGCACCAGCCCAGCTGTAATCAGCTTTGGATTACCATAGCCTTCTAAAGTACCAGACTCTGATAACATCCCTTCTGTTACTGACTCTAAATCTCCCCAGTCACACAGATGGTTTTCCCCCAGCAACCCAGCATCAATTACCAGGAAGTGAAAAGAACCCCAAAATAGATCAAAAAAAAAAGTTAATAATCAGGTGAAAGCCAGACTCTGTTGCAATGAGCAGCCAGTGGCTGGTTATTTGCAGCAGCACAAAGACAAGAGGATATAGAGCAAGATCAGACAGCAGTGAATTTAAAACTGACCACTTTCCCATAACATACCATTAACCTCTGGTTTTGCTGCTGCAAATTGTCTCTGAGGTTTCAGTGGTGCAGGGCTTGCGCTGATCGGATGTTCAGATTGATGGCAAGAAAAGCCACGGCCACCTGAAACACAAGAGAAAAAATGCCATAGGAGTTACTGAGGTTTATCCTTCAGGACATAGCCCAAGTGTTGTCTGAGCACATGAAGAATTCCCCTTTTATCAACAGTCACCATTCTTTCCCATCCTTCCCTTGAAGCTGCTGGCATGTGTGGCAGAAGGCACATCTTCCTCGGCAGCTGGTCCTGCCCCAGTGTTTTGAGCTGCCTGGTGCGTGCTTCTCATAACTGATTTTCCAACAAGTCCCCGGAGGCTCCTCACACATCAGGATGCCCTTTTGCCTCCAGCTTTCCCAAAGGTGCCATTTTCTAAGCAGAGACACGCTTTGGTGAGGAGCCCATTGCACCCGCAGGGTCACAGCACACAGGGGCCGGCTCTTCTTCCCATCACGCATTGGAAAGTGGAGATCCTGAAAATCAGAGATTGCTGTTCTTCAACAGTTCTCATTCCACTTAATTTTGGGTTTAAACAACCTTTTGCAGAAGGGTTTTCATCAATCTAATTACCTCGAGTGGTAAAACTCAGGTCATGCGGGAACGCGATGGGGCCCAAAAATAATTGCAGCAGCCAGGAAACAGAAATAGGTTAGCAAATTTTTTTTTTCCAAGTTTCCATCTTGCTGTCAGCGTGGTGCCCAGGGCATATCCCACAGCGCAGCCAGGGGCAGGGGCAGCTCCATGCTGTGGCAGCCCCAGGGTCAAACAGTCCCAGCAGAGAGCGGCACAAAATCAAAGCCTGCCACCTCCCACCGACCCAGAACAAGGGTAGCGACAACCGCTTGTTGTCCCCAGTGACCACTTTTTGCAGCACTAACTGGTATCCAAAAGCCCCCGTGTGCCTGTATCCCCCTGCAATGCTTTGGGAGCCCAGACCCTCAAGGTGCTGGTCCGGCTTGTTGTCTCCTTAGCACAGCACAGTCACACTGGGGACACTTCGGTACCCAGCACTGCAGAAAAGCTTCGCCTCCCACGTCGCTCCGGTGCCCGTGCAGACACAGCGAGCAGCACGGCCTGCGGGGAGGGCCACGTGGCAGGGTCACCACTAACAAAGCGCAGCACGTCCCGGGAATGCTCCGCCAGTGACCCCGCGCTGGCCATTTGGCATCTTTGCTGAGCACCGAGGGCAGAGGGCAGCCGGGAACAGAGAGGACTTTACAGCCCAGCCAAGTGCAAAGGAAATAAAGGAGGGAAAAAAAAAAAAAAAAGAGCTGACAGAATGTAGCGAGAGAAACTTTATAGGTTCTTGCTTTCATCCCTTTCCTCTCGCTGTACCGTGAATGGGAAAGGACAAAAAGAAAAGCTTGGTGCCTCTGCAGGGATGCTGTGTGCTGGCTCTCGCCGTGACACACAGGCATCGGCATTGCTGCCACACATCATTTTCCCCCGGCTAAGTCAGCTGGTGGCTTTAAACTCTTCAACGTTTTCAAAAGACCGATGAGGTAAATCCTCCAGGCCCCGAGCAAGGCTCTCACTGGACCCCACAGGAGTTTTGCCTGCATACTGCAGGATTATTATAGCCAAAATGTTTCTGTGGATTCAAATCAAGCCCTTTCATACACAGCCTGTAGCTGCAAGTTTTGTTAGCGCGTGGCCCTGGTAAAGCCTTCCTGATTTTACCCCATTTTAATGTAATTGGTATTTCTGTCCCTGTAACCCAGACAACTCCTTTTCTATGCCATTTCACACCAGCACTGAGGATTTACTTTTTTCTCACAAAAGGGAAAAATCAGTTTCTCCCCCCTGTGCCCCAAATGCTCCTTCTCTACCTGAACAAGTCCCACTGCTCTCAAGGAGCTGAGACAGATCCAGGAACCCCAAAGCTGAGCTGGGAACAGACCAGTGACCTGAGTCCCGCTGCATCCCATCCCATCTGCCCTGCTCCCAACAGGCTGGGAAGCACCTCCGGAAAATCAGGAGAGACTTTTGTATGCACCATCCACAGGTTAAACTGCTGCCCAGCAGAGCCTGGCCATGGCGCTGGAGGCACGGGGCAGCCCACGATGGGGCTGGGAGCCTGGGGAGACCCCAGGAGCTGCGGCGCTGGGTGAAGCACCCCGTCCCCCGAGGCTCGGGGGCAGCACGGTGACAAGCCAGCCCTGTCTGGGAGGACAGGGCAGAGGACAGGGGCTCGCCACAGTCAGCAGTCACACGCTGCCACAGCTGCCGTGGGTTTTGCAGCCAGCAGAATTAAGTCTGTCCATGCGGCTTAGTGCCCTGAGCAGCTCAGCGGCTTCACCAGCTCTTTGTGCCGGGCAAGAGGTGAGGGCTGGGGAGATTACTGCCCAGCAAGAGATGCTGAAGCAGCGTCTGGAGGAAGGAATTTCTTGGTGGTGGCATCTTTCAGGTCATCAGCATTCACGACACCTTCTCTTCATGAAGTCCTGAGAGATGCCATCACCCAGCAAAGAGGGGAAGTGTGGAAGTTTCTTTAAAAAATTGCCACCTCCTTCAAATCCCTGCTTTCTCTGTGTATGACTGCCAGGTGATACTTCAGAGAGGTTTCAGCGGGCGCACTCTGTCTCCTACGGATCACCACAGCGGAAAATTGAGCCTGAAAGGAGGAAAATAAATTTCTTTGCTGGGACAGTGCTGTGCTGCACCAAGCTCCATGAATGAGCTTTGTCCTGAAGTTCTGAGCCCGGCAGGGGATCACGCTGCAGCCTGCCAGCGCTACCCAGCTCCCCTTCCCGGGGCAACGGGGAAGTGGCTTCTGTCAATAGAGCCAGCACAGCCCCAGAGCAAACAGAAAGGAAGAGGAGTGAGGCTGCAAACCCCAGGTAAATATCTAAATCAATAGCACAGCAGCTCAATAGCGTTTCCCTACAAATCCAGCAAGCCACGCTTACAAATGCCTCCAATTTAAAGGCGGATTTCTCATCAGCTCAGCAAACCAGCACTCCTGAAGGTACAGGTTTGTCCTGAATGGCCTGTGCCTGCTCGGGTTGGGAGAGAAATAGCAGCCGTGGCCACAGAGATGGTCTCAGCAGTCCCCAAAGCTACCGAAGTACAAAACTGGAGGCAATCCTAATGTTCCTGCCCATCTGTACTTCGGTGCTTGGCCCTCGCTTCTGCCCACATTGCACAGGGCCATCTGGAGACTGCCTGTGTTAGCTCTAGAGAAGGAAAAAAAAGAACTAAAAAAAAAAAAAAAAAAAGACTATCCATAAAGGAAATAGCGGTTTGGCTAGTTAGTAGTTTCAGCCAGGCTGCTGCTCAGCAGGGCACATTAGCCCAGACCCACGGGGCTGCGCAGCATCCAGTCCCCACGCTTGGTCTGCAGCGGGGTGAGGTACCACCCAGCATCGCGCCGAGCAGCACAGCGCGTCCCAGGGAGCCAGGGTCTGGCACACAGACCCCTTGTGTCTGCGGCAAGGGGAGTCAGGGCCAGTCCCCGGTGCCCTCCTGGGGCAGCCGGCATGCCATCCCTCCCCTCCCACTGACCGTGCCTCCTCACCAGGTCTTCCCAGCTTGTGGCAACCAGATTCAGCTTCTTGGTTCAGTTTAGTTTCAGCCCTTCTGTGGCTAGTGGTAAGAAATACAATGCTCTCCTTCCACCTGTTAAAAAAAAACCAACATAAAAATCAAACTCCAGCTATCACTTAGATTTTTATATTCCCCCACATTTCCGAGATGATGAAATACAGCCACCGCACGCCAATCCCCATGGAGTGGGTGCCATGCTGGATGCAGCATCATCCCTTTGCCCATGAGGAGCATTTGCTTCCACTGTCCAGGGAGCCATGGCTGTGAATGAAAGCTCCTTGAACTTAACAACGTGTTTCAGCCTTACATGTATTACTGCTATGCTTTTACAGTGAAGAGATGCTACAAAAACAAAAGTGCTGCGTGCTCCAGGGCCCTGCCTCTGTGCCTGAGATCCCACCCCCTGGTTTCCACCCATGTCCCACAGGACATACCTGCAGTCTCCTTCCCACTACCTACGTTTGCACTGAAGAGCCTCCCAGAAAGACACACGGGATTTGATGTCGTATAGTTGGAAAAAATTATTTGAAAAATTGGAAATAAGCAACAACAGGTGCCGCAAAGGGCTGCAGAACCCGGTGTGCTCCAGAGGCTGTGTGCATGGTCACCAGACCACCGAGTCCCTCCTCGGTGGGCAACTTTGCACCCAAGAGATGAGCTATGACCACCAAAACAGTTGAGGACATAACATCTAGAAAGCTTGAAGTTTACTGGCTGTAAAATGACTCCACACTTGTCTAAAGAATCTATGCACAGCTTTGCTTTCCCTCAGTAGGATGGGAAATCTGCGGTTAATGACCCCCTGCAGCAGAAGGTCCTTCTGTTGATCTGTCCTAAAACTGCCCATTTGCTCACTCAGTTTGCACATGTGCCCACTGGAAGGGACCAACAAGAACAACCGGGGAGCCCCACCGGGTGCTGGCTCCTTCCTGGCAGGCGGATGGGAGGGGAACACATGCTAATTATTTGCTACATCTGCAAATGCACCTCAGGGCCATGAGGTCAGGGACCCCACACACGAAGCAGCACAGTCCCACCCCGAGGAGCTGGCTGGTGCACTGTCAGCGACCATCTCTGCTGAACAGAATTCATTTTTTATTTGGTTTTATTAATCTTCACATGTTTAGACACAAGGGCTACGATTTATAGCTCACACACAGGAAAACATGAAATTTTTTCCACATCTCCCTGTTTAAGATATTTGCAATCATGATGTGCAATCTATCCCATTATTAAATGCTGGTCCCAAACCCACCGATACAGAGGAAGCAATTCCCTAGAATGTGGGAGAGCCCAGCTAACCTTCCACTTCAGCATCCAACACACCACCCTCAGCCTGTCTGCAACACCTCTGTGCATCACCCTGCTCAGCTGTCTCACCACCCTGGGACATAATCTTATTCATGATCTTGTTCCTGGTGCAGGAAGCCATCACATCTGATTTATTGCATTCAATAAGGAGAAGGAATTTAAAACAGAAGGTCTGTCCAGATCTAAGTTTTGAAATTATTCTGTGCCTCTACCTTTGCCCCTACCATCCCAAAAGCCTGTAACTTGTTTCGAGTGGAAGAGGTGATTCGGGGCAGTTTGCAGCTATCCCTGGGGTGCAGCAGAAGCCAAGAAGCTAAGCCAAAATGCACCTTAACGATGCAGCCTCATGCAGACTTTTCAAACACCTGCATCTTAATTACTCCAGAGAACAAATTTCTGACACTGGAAATGCAGCTGCACTAGCTGCGGTGCCTGTCCTGCCTTCCTAGCTCATTTTGCCACTGCTTCCTTCAAAGCAAGCCGTAAAGCCAAAACCATTTCCTTTAATGCACTTGATAGAGGTTTGATGTGAGTGGTGGGCTCTCATCAGCTGCTTCTTCAAAAAAGGATGTAGATAAAAAGATGAGAGAAAAAGGAAGCTCTGTGTACATAAGTATTGCTCCAAGACGCTCCGCGCTTGCCCCATCAGCACAGCCCTGGCGCTCACCCACCGCGGCTCCAGCTCACGCTCCAGGCAGGGGGAGCCTGTCTGGGTGGCCTTTCCCATGGGACAGGGCTCCTCCGCCACAGCTGCCTGGGACATCAAAAGTAGAGCCAGGATGAGGATAGGGCCAGCAGGACAGGTCCCCAAGCACCTCTCCACTGCAGCTTGCCGCAGTAATACAGCAGAGCTATGGGGGCGGGGGGGGGGGGGGGGGGGGGGGGAAGGTTGGGCACCACGGGCCCACCCCAAGCAGCTTGGGCATTTCCACAGCCCCTCAGCACCCTGCTCGCCCGGACCATGACAGCACAGCTGGCAGAGCGGGGACCCCCAGTCCCTGATCCCCTCCACCTTCCCCCACAGCCTCGCAGGATTTCATTTGCAGTTTACCCCCACTTCCCTCGCGGTCTAAAGGTTCAGCCGAGGTGGCAGGAGCAGTGCAGGCAGCTGGGCGTTGGAAGGGGGCTCTTTCCTCCCTCTCCTGCCACGGAGCCAAGCGAGCAGGGCCAGACAGCACGAGGAGACAGGGCAGGGCACCATCCCTGCTCCAAAGTCTCGCTGCAAGGGCTGAAGCATCCTCTCACGCCTCCCTGCGCGCCCAGGGCTGGTGTCCCCACCTCCCCACCATGCACACCATGTGCACCAGGCAGGATTTCGAGCGTGCACACAGCAAATTCATCCTCACCGTGGCTTTCGAGCAACACCCTGGGCTGTGCGCATGCCACCTGAGCCCAGCAAAGGCTACAGAAAAAGGGGCTGCTTGTTTTCTCCAGCCTGTCTGAGCATTACCCAGCCACCAGGGAGCTGCCATCTACCCACTCACACTTGTGGGTACCCACCTGCTGCAAAGAGAGCATCAGCCAGGGCCAGGTACACGTCTCTCCTTCCTAGGAGCAAAACAGGGGAGGGAGAGGAACAAGTAGGAGAGGAAAGATCAGGGTGAGAAGATATGAGAGTTGACAGCACTCTCATCTACGACCACAGATGTTAGCCTCAGTGCTCATTAAAGGCCTGGGTCTTCAAGTCCTGCAAATTAGAATTGGTTAAAAAAAAAAAAAACAAACAAAAAAAAACCAAACCAATTTCTAATGGAATGGTATCTTGTAGAACAAAGAAACAGCAGTTCTGTCAAAAAGAAAAGAAAAAAAATATCTGTTTTGAGTTGAAAATCTTCTGCTATTTTAAGTGAAACAGAGAGGTAAATACATTTCATTTGGGTTTTATCACTACAACTCATTCTGACATTTACATTGTATTAAAGTTTTAATATTAATACTGTGCTGCTATATAATATTTAATACAAAAATTAAATATATATATTTAAGTTAATATTTCATATGCTAAAAATCCAAATGGCAAAATCCCTTTGCTCCATCAAAGATAAAAGCACCCAGCACTAATTAAAACCTCTCTGATGCTACTGAGGCTCAGGACCAAAAGCAGCACCAAATAAATCCCCTGGAAACAAGTCGCAATGATGCCAGTAATGTTTGCAAGAACAACTCAGGGGCTCCTCACTGACCTTTATGATGTGGGGACTGAGTAGAAAATGACCCTGTGTTGTAGTTTAACCCCAGCTGCCGACTGAGCCTCTAAAGCTCCCCCCTGGCAGGGTGGGATGGGGGAGAGGGTGGGAAGGGTGGAAGTGAGACAGCTGACGGGCTGAGCTAAAGGCAGTTTAACAGCTGCAGCAAAAGCCGCACAGGCAAGCGGGGCACAGCAAGGCGTTCATTCCCCGCTCCCACCGCAGCCCGGGGCTCAGCCACCCCCGGGACAGCCGGGCTCCATCGTAACGGGGGCCGGGGGGCCAACGGCATCACTCCGAGCGTCCCCCCCTTCCTCCGCCTTCCCCCAGTCTACGTGCTGAGCGTGATGCCACACGGTCTGGGATGTCCCTGGGCTCAGTGGGGGTCAGCTGTCCCGGCCGTGCCCCCTCCCAGCTCCTTGTGCCCCCAGCCTGCTGGCTGTGGGGTGGGCGAGGAGCAGCAAAGCCCTTGGCCCTGTGCGAGCGCTGCCGAGTGGTAGCGAAACACCCCTGGGTCATCAAGGGGGGTTTCAGCACAAATCCAGAACGCAGCCCATCCCGGCTACTAGGAAGAAAATTCACCCTGTCCCAGCACACCCTTCTCGCTTTTCACACTTTAGTGCATCACACACCATGAAAGCAGAGAAGGAACAGTGCTGCAATGAAGATGTGGAGAAGCAGGATGAGGAGGGATGGTAGATGTTATTTTGCAGGAAAAGCATTAGCATGTCTCCTCCAGCCATTGCTCAGCAGCTCTGGGCTATTCATGCAGAGGGTCAGGGCCCCAGAGAAGGGAGTGCTGCCTTGGGGCAGCGGGTTTGGACCAGACACCACCACTGTCCCCATTGTCTCCCCCAAGCCATCACTGAGACGTATTTCTTAACCATACCCATTAATAAGGTGAGCAGCCATGGAGCCCACACAAGAAATCAAGAGGGGAACGGGGCAGTCCCACAGTAAATACATTGCTGGGCCCCAGGCCAGCCGGTCCGCCCCATGCACCATCGTGGCCAGCAGAAAGGGAGGCTGGTGCTCAGAGTGGGGGTCTCAAACACCCAAACCACAGACCCCAAGCCAAGCCATGCACGGATCTTTGGGTCTTAGAAGACAGGTGAGCACCCACATTTCCTTGTAATCCACAGCTTGTTCGATACTCAAACACCTTGGGGCCATCCAGGACTTACCCACCATGTATACAACTGTCCCACCCATGGCACAGCCCTTGGTCCTATCCAGGTCCAAAGAGTTCGGTAGTTACAGCCCACTGACACATTTCAAAGTCAGAGAAAACTGAGGGGGATGCAGGGTACCCTTTTATTGCCCCAATTTCTCAAGCCCCTGATCCAGTCGGCAACATTCCCCAAGTCATAGAACTATTCAGGTTAGAAAAGACCCTTGAGATCATCAAGTCCCACCATTAACCCAGCACTGCCAAGCCCACCCCTGACCCATGTCCCCAGGCACCACATCTGCACATTTTTTAAACACCTCCAGGGATGGTGACCCACCACCTCCCTGGGCAGCCTGTTCCAGTGCTTGACCACCCTTTCAATGAAAAATTTTGTCCTCATATCCGACCTAAACCTCCTCTGGAGCAACTTGAGGCTGTTTCCTCTTGTCCTGTTACTTGTTATCTGGGGGAAGAGACCAACCCCCCAAACTTGTCCCCACCAGTAAGCATCACCTCACAACCTCTCCTGAAGCCCCCAGCCTCTGGTCTCCACCAGCCTGGAGACCACCCTAGCTTCCTTCACGCTGAAGCATCAATTTGGGGTAACTTGCCACGTGCAGGCAGGGCCACGAGCACCCTGCCCATGGCTGGCCAGGGGCTTGGTCCCACCAGTGAGGAACTGCAGATGCACGGAGCTGCTCCACAGGTTCCCCTTCTTTCCCTCCAGCTCTGGTTCCCCAACTGCCTTTGCATAATTGGAGACCAGATTTCAACTGCCTGTGTTTTACCAGGCCTAATCTTCAAACTGAATATATTTAATAGGGCCTGATCTTCATAATGGCTCTGTCTGAGGCTCTGGATTTCAAAGCAGCTTCACTTAACAGGACTTTGTCTGGAAGCTGCAACCACATAATAGGGCCTGGTTTTAAACCAGGAGTGTTTAATAGGATCTGATGTTTTAAGTGCACGTATCTAATTGGACCTAATCTTTACAATCCTCTTTTCCTTCCCCCTTTTCTGGCATTTCTTCTCCTTTGCTGCTCTCCCTCCCTCCAGCACTAAGACCCCCATCCCTGCCGTGGCAGACCCCTGCCTCCGCCAGCAGCCCTGCCAGGGCCACGAGCTGCTCTCACAGGGACCATCCCAAAGCCTTTGAAAACCCTCCAGGGTCTCCCAGGGCAGCTCCTAATTCCCACTGCACCTCCTCTGCTCTCACCAGCTCCTCCTCAGGAGCTCACCCAGAGCCGACCGGTCCCAGGGATACAGGCACAAGCCCATCATTAAAGGCTTGTTTTAATGGGAATACAAAAAGCAGCAAAAACACCCAACACCTGATTTGGTGAATGGAAAACATGTGGGTTTTTTCCATTCCATTCTGCAAGAATCACCAGCCTTGGACTACTTTCTTTCAGTATTGCCTTCCCCACTGCCATGAGTAAGTTGCGCTCTTTGGAAGGAAAGCCCTCTCCCAGGAGTAGCCAAAGATGTTCCATTTTAGAGAACTGTAACTAATTGGCTGAAGCAACAATTTCTTTTGCCCCATCAGTTGTGAAATGGGACTATTTTTTTCCCCAAAAAAGTTCAGGCACGAGGAACGAGCATCTCGGAATTCCAAGCAAAGAAGCCATAAATAGACACACACAGGGTTTCTGCAGCAGCTCTGAACAGTCCCATGCCCATCTACATCCAAGTCTTAATGTGCCCACCCCTCTAAGGGCAGCAAACCGCTCACGCTGCCGGACACCGCACCTGCCAGGACCTGAAGTCATGCAAGTTGCCCCGTACCCATCCATGCAGTTTCCATCATACACAAATATTTCAAAGCACTCTCCTTCCATGTGCTTAGAGTCCAAGCCCTCAAAATAACAAACCACGGGGCCACACTGTGATTTCTTCACACTGACAGGTGGGATGGGCTGTGCTCTTGGTGGGTACAAATCGAAGGGTCACAGGCACGGTGCCCTCACATCGCCTTTGTGCTGCTGGCATCCAATTCCAAAATACCTCTGGGGTTACAAAAGCTTCAGCAGTCAATTTTAATACCTGTGTTGATCGTGCCTTAAAGTTGTACTGTCTGCAGGGCAAGAATTTTTTTTAAGTATATCTCACATCTAAGGAATGACAATGTAATCAAGCCATAAAGTTTGCTGTCCCCAGAGCTCTCAGCCAGCTGTGGATCACAGCTGGAGAACAAGGAACAAAGTTTGATGGGTTTTGCCCCCTGCCCAGCCTGATCTCTGCCACTAACACGCCTGGACCCACGCCTCAGTTTCCCCTGCAGTGCTGGGAGGGGACAAGAACAGGAGGAATTCTTGCCCTTCTTCACAGCCCGTTGCTGCAGGACGTTTCAGCAATGCTCCTCAGAGCCACCTACCCGCAATGCAAAAGAAACAAAGAAAAATATTCTTGACCCCAGCTTACCAAGAGAAATTAAAGCAGAGATGAACCAGGAGGTTCGAAGGGCAAGGAAGGATGGAGCGCGCAGCAGAACCGACATGGGGCAGCTCTCCTCCAGCACCTGCACAGCCTCAGCGTGAGGACATCTCACATCTACAGTCTTTCAGATGACCAACAAACCCTTCCCTAGAAGCATGCATTTCTCCTACCTCCCGCTGCCAGCCCCAGCACCTCCCTGGATGGGGCAGCCCAGCTCGAGCCACACCACAGGGTTAGGCACCCGCATCTGCCCCGTGCTCGCATCTCCGCCGTCGTTCACCACCCGCTGGCTACTCCTGCGGAATTAATTTGCCACGTTTGATTTGCAGTTGCATCAGGCTCTGGCACTGCCCTAAAATTTATGCTCTATACAAGCCTTACTGACAGACAGCAGGGTTGGGAGGTTAGGGAAGCAATATTTCCAGAATTTGCATAAAACAAGGGCATTTCATAATTTAGCTGATGTAGATTTGGATAAGATGAAATTGTTGGCCATTTTATAATTAGATGGCTAATCATAAAATAACCTTTGCGAGTCATCAAAAACCATTATTATACAAATGAATTCCTGCTTGGTACTAAACTTACTTTACCCTTGTCCTTGAGGATCAGAGACAGTAAAAAAAAGACCTTTTTGGTAGAATTCATTCTGCAGCCAGCCCCACGTTGTTACTATGTTTTATGGATCACAAATGCTTAATCAATAATGCAGTGCTTTCGGGAATGATGTTCTTTCTTATGTCTTTCTGTGGCTGGAATTGTTTGGCTGGCTGCTCACAAATCTTTTGACGTGGATTCATCGTTTTGGAGATACCCTTCTCTGCATCTCAGGGCAGATTCATCAGCTGAGTGAGAAGAGGTGGGAAAGTTTATTGGGGTAAAAAGAGACGTCCTGGCAAGAGCAAGAATCATTGCTCTGGGTTCACTGGTCGACTTGTCAGGTTAATGAATGGCCCTAGGAAACCATTAAGTATGCAGCAGCTGGAAGATCCCTTCCTCAGCAAATAAAAACAAAGCCAAAGAGCCTCTTCCCACATGCCATGCTGCTTTTTGCAGGAAGCCAGGCTAGGAAAGGCAATTGATGCAAAGGGACCCCCTCTGAGCTGGGGACCCCTGGGCATGCCTCGCTCCCTGCCCAGCCCATCAGGAATGCTGCTTTCCCTGCAGCAGATATCCCTGCCTGCCCCAGCAGAGACCCCATGCCAGTGCCTGGATGAGAAAATGATGTTTTCCAGAAATTCAAGTTTGCCTCCCCCCAGGGTTTTCCCCGAGCTCGATTTTCTGCCCCATTACAGAGGGCTGGTGTGTTGCTCCATAGCTAGAGCTGAAGAACAGGGGTCCAGGCTCCCACACACCTCATGTCCCCTCATACCATAGTATTTCTCCACCTCCTACAGCTGACGTGATAACGACTCCATTAAGCAGCTGACAAAAAAACCCTGTGCCAGCACTGGGGGCTTTCCTCAGCTCCAGGCCAGCCCTGGCCCAAAAGTCCCACTGAGCTCCAGCAGCACCCTGGGCTCCTGCTGCCACGCTCAGCCCTGCACCAGCATCTTCTGCCACTCAGACTTTGCTGCAGGATCAAAGCTTGGGGGAATGTGGCACTTTGCTCAGGCACAACTGCTTGGGCGGTGGGAGAAAGATCAGTGGAAAATGCTGGATGTTTATGCATCTGGAGGCAAAGCAACTGCTGTGGCTTGCAGGGCACCCCCTGCCCAGCACAGGTGGTAAGAAACTTCCTTGGGAACAGTCTCTGTAAAACAGAGAGCCACCTAACTCCTGTCTGCTCTGTTTAATTTTCCATGCTCATTAAGGGTGAACTACAATAGAAAATTCCTCTTATAATTTGTGTGCCAGTCTGTTTAACAGGTGTACTGACCATGTTTGACTTTGCCACCTGAGTAAATGTTGAATCTGCTCAGACCTCATGGACAGACAAGAACGAGAGAAGAGTGAATTGGGGTCTGGCTCATTACACAGATCATCGAAGACTACATCTTTCCTCCAACGATCTCAAAGCACTTTGGCAAACAGTGATTAAATCGAAGCCCCCCAGACCTCCGGCATGCAGACGGGGGCAAGCAAACAGCCAGCTTGGTACCGCAGGAGGGGCATCGCCAAGGAGCATGAGAGGCTGAGCCCCCCGGCCACCCCCTGCCACCACCAGCTCACAGCCCGGCCACTGCCCCCCGAGCCAGTCACCCCTCTCCTCCCTCCCCAGGCACCACAACCAGCACCTTTAGACACCGTTTCAGTAGGATGCGAACCAAGACCTTACCCCTACTCTGCCACAAGGGCTGCGGCTGCTGGGAAGAAGCCAGGTAGGAGCCCAGGGCTTCCTCCGGGGCTGCACAAGGAGCACCAGGTCGGGGAGCCAGCAGCAGCAGGGCAGCCCCGTGGGCTTCCACATGTGCCACGCAGAGTTGCTGTAGAGCATTAACTGCCTCTCATCAACTATGCAAACAGTGCATTTCAAGGTCCATTGCACAAGCACCTTCTCAGAGCAGTATACTTATATTTTAATTAGCAGCTTATGTGCTGATTACCCTATTGGTATCCAGCACACCATGCAACGTGGCTGGCTCGCTCCCAGCAGGCAGGCAGGCTGCCCGTGCTCACTGCACCCCTCGCCATGCATCGCCTGCTGCTCTGGGGTCTTCCCTGAAGGTGCAGGTAAGCTGTGGTACAAGACAGGCAGCCAGTCTTTGCTGGGGATGCAGGAAGGAGCTTTCTCAGAGAGGTCGAGCTGGCTGAGCTCCTGTCTGAAGGATTATCCTTATGCTGCTGAGGTTAACAGTATTCACAGGAAAAGAAAGAAGCAGCTGGGAAGGATAGGGGGAAAGGAAAAGGTGATGACAGTGACCAGGAGATGAAGGGGGTAGGAAAGGCTTCATGACACAGCTACACAGAGGGAAGCGGGATGTCACCATCTTTCTGTTATGACAAGTGGCTTCAATTGCAGCAATGTGAGGAGACTCCTTGACCTCCACCCACAGCCCACCAACGGAGCAGTGGCTTGCATTGCATTAGCCGTGTCAGCTCAGGCAGCAGGATGAGAGCAATTACCCATGCCCAACGTAGGTTGGCAAAACTTTGCAGTGTTGGGAAATGATCAGGTAAGCCAGGCTGGAGGTGTCTCATCCAATCTCCTGTTCATCGCAGCATTAGCACTGGCGTCAGACCAGGTCAGGCTGGTGTAAGCATCAGACAGGTTAGGAAGGCGCTGTGCCAGCCACAAGGTGTTCTACCCTTACACAAACACCATCTGCAGAGCCCAGCACTTACAGCAAGCATCTTGCTGTGTGCTACGAGACAGGAGGAAGACATGTACACCCTGGTTCAGTAATTAGATGCAGACTCCCAGCCAACTCATCCAGATGATTTGTCCCCACATCCAACCACCTTCAGAAAGGACAACACATTTAAAGCCAGTCCTGCTCCATCAGTTGCCTGCAAGGAGGCCACCTGAGACCAAGGGGCTCTCCAGGCCTGACTCTGCAGGTCCTTCTCTCGGCCTCTGCCATGGCAGATACTCCAGCTGTCTTCTCCATGGCTGCTACAGGGCTGGGACCCTGGGCTGAAAAGCAAACTGAGGGGTGCTACTATTATTTGGAACTGTATGGTCTTACCCTAAGTTTGTAGGGAATGCAAGGCTTTGAGAACCTTCCCTTCCTCCAGCCCTGCAGTGAGGTCACTGCAAAACAGCCTTCAGGTACAACCTTGACAGCAGCAAGAGCCCAAGGTGGGCCAGTGCCCACGAGGGTATCACAGCTGCCTCTGCAAAACAGGACATCATGGGTTTCCTGTACCACAGCTCACACATGGGATTCCACTGACCTCCGAGCCTCAGCAGCCCTCTGTGGATCTGCTGGGACGTGAGGTGTCACCAGCACCTCAGCTGCCAATTCATTCCTGAAACACATCAAGGAAGCAATTCATAAAATAATGTGAACTTCAGGGGGCTGGGCCATCTCACCCAAAAGCTATCATTTACCCGATGAAACAAAAGTCTTTTTTTTTTTTTTTTTTTTTTTCATCCTAAATAAGAGGGATTTAATAAGTTGGGGCAGGTAGAGGAAAAGAATTAAGTCTGTAGCCTCTTTTAAAAAACAAAACAACTTTAAGATGTGGGCCATATATCATTTATCGCAACTTACTGCCTACGGCTGCGCATTGCAGCTCAGACATGCACGTGATCCTCCTCGAAACCTGGTGCTAATCCTAAAAGCCTAAAAACAGTTGACCCATCATTATTAATTAGCTTGCTGTTACCAAAATACACAGGATAGATGATGATGTTATTAATTTCTGTGCAACCTGCCGTGATGCCTTCTCAGGCGGGGGAGCCTGACAGAAAGACTACCGAAGGATTTCCCTCCCACGGTCCACCAGCACCTCGGGAATCAGCTGCTCGCCCGGAGCAGGATTTCAGCTTGGCTACAGTCTCATCCACAGCGCGGGATAGTGTGTCACCACAGCAAGTGTGTAATAAACATAATTATAGAAGAAACTTATGATTATTCAGAAGTGTGTGTGGGCAGAAGCAAGCACTAAGTGATGTAAAAGCATTTCAGTAAGCACAGCCGCTCTTTCAAAATTTCCCAGTTCCATATTTTATCAGCAGAACAGGGGAAGACATCGGCGGAAGATCTAACAGACCTCCCCCTTTAACCTCGATGCTGCCAGCAAAAGCTCAGGCTAAGCAGGGTTTACTCGCACCTCCTGATGGCACTCAACTGCTTAACCCAGGTTTGCTTCCAGAAACTGGGTTACTTCTTTCTGAGAAAAAGATGCACTGATCCCTTTCCACTTTGCTTTGCCTCTCCCACCACCCAAGAGCGAATTGCCGATGGAGAGCAGGACAAGCAGCCCGCAGATGTCCTAGTAAAGCTCCTCAGGGAGGGTCTCCTGCCTGTAGGAACACCAGGCTCTGTCACACAGCCCCAGTCCTCGCTGGAGCCCACCCAGGCACACTGGACCACTTTTTGGCCCGTGGCCTAAGGCTGCCTGTGAGCCCAGGCAGGCTAATGTTGTGTTTGATTCACATTATTTATGGCTTGGGTGATACGAAGCATTACCAGACATATCCTCTGCGACATCAAGAGCTGATGTGCAACGCCTGGGGCGTGTTTCCTAACAGAGCTATTACGGATTTAAATGATAGCATTTTCCAAGCACTTGCACCAAGACGCTTTCAAAAGCCCCATGTGCTAAGCCTTAGCTGAATAGCTGAACGATCTCTTGCAGAGATGGGGACAGAGAAAGGAGGAATTTAGTTGATTCCTTATCAGCAACACCCAAAATGGCTTTTTTTTTTTTTTTTTTTTTTTTTTTTTCAGGAGGAGGACTTATCTTTAGAAACAGCAGCTTTGCTTTCCTTGCTTTTGCTGGCTAATGCAGAGTTGCAGCTCTTTGTCCTTATGGAGTTATTCTGCTGTGTTCTCACCAGATTCCCACCCTGACCTGGCTCCTGGTCATCTCCGTCTCCCAAAGTCATTCTGATGCCCTGGCACCACCCTTGTTCCAGGGATGTGGCCCCAGGGGCAGGAAGAGAAAGCAGCCAGCCCAGAGCCAGATAGATGGGCACCACTAAAACTCTCAACTAGAGTCTTAAGTAAAATAAGGGAGAGAGATGGTGAAAGTTTTGTATCACATCCTGGCTTGTTCCTGATAAAAGGAGACTCAGCAGGTCTCCAGCCAGCCACAGAATACTCCAAAACACCCACAACAGACATAGTACGGCTTTTTATCAAGCAGAAAGAGTTCTTCTTCCTTCACTTCATCTTAAAAGATACCTCTCGATGTCACTTACTCAGAAAAAGCAACAGAAGGAATAACACAAACATTTTATGCTTAAGCATGCTTTTTCTAACACAAATACGGTGCACGAATCCCTGCCTGACACAAAACTAGGGCAAATTTCTCAGTGATGATTGGCACAGAGCACCCAGAGAGCATCTCCTGGGCCATTGACATTTGCAGCCCAACATCTCAAGGCAAACCAAAACCAGCACGTGGGGAGCCAGCTAGCCTGCCGCCCTGGCACAAGCCACCCTCTCTCAGGTCACAGCCTCTGCTGGGGCAGGCCAAGAGCCAGCATCGCACCAGATCAGGCCTTTCTCCTTGGGATTTCACAGCCCTCCCTCCTGTCGCCTGTAGGTGGGGAGGAGGAGGACGGGGAAGATATAGGATCTCACTGCCTTTTCCTGTGCATCACACAAAATGAATCCAAGATGGATTGGTGACCTACTTCGTCTGAGAGGCAGTAAATAATATTAGTGCAGCTGATCATCTTTCAGACCCACCAGCCACGTGTAACAGATAAATCTACCTGGGCAAAGGAAGGTTTCCCACAGCACACCATGGCCAGAGCACAGCCCTGGTCTCAGAAAGCCCCGAAGAATGGACCGATCAGAGGCACGTGGCAGAGACACGCAAAGCTGGGGATGCTCAGCAGGTCCGGGGTTGACTGATGTGAGCCAGGAAAAGGGAGGGGGGGCCGAAGGCAGGCATCTGCCCCGCAGGCACAGAACCAGCTCACAGGGAAGCTCAGCCGATCTGGCATGTTGTCACAACTGCTGTGCTTGTACATAATGGCCTGACACTTAAATAAGGTTCGTCAACATAAAAGAGCTTTTGGCAGAGGATGTATGGTACCCACATGTAACATAGCTCACACTGTCTGGGTAACGCAGAGGAAGGCACCGACACAAAGCTGCTCGTGAGTTCACTGGGCCTCCAGAAAGGCTCTGTGGGATGCACTCACAGGGGTTTGAGAAAATCAGAGGTAGTCCCTAGAGAGATTGCCTTGGTGACTCCTCTCCGGACACACCACAGCATTACCAAATCACTGCACAGCCAAGAACCAGACATGACCAAGCTGGGTGGGCAAGACAGGGGGGCTCAAAAGTCATCCACAGATATGAAGCCTCTTCAGGGAGCTCATCCTGCTGCCACCAGCCAAAGCGGGGCCCTGCAAAGCCCAGCAGGTCCCAGCACAGTGCAGCACCCTTGGCCACAGCACCATCCCTGGTCTTCTACCTCCCGCAGCGAGGTGCCACCACCCTGGCTCGTACCAGCCCAAGCTGCTGCCCAGCACCACGTGCAGCTCCATTGCAGTGGCTGCCCCAAGCCCCACACCCCAGCACAGCAGCCGAAGGGCTGCTGAAGCCAACCAAAGCCTTTTCGGGTCAGATCAGCCCCTTGTCACCTGCATGATGCTGCTCCGTGACTGGAGCCACAGGGACTGGGCATCTCCCCCACCTACAGCCAGCAACTGCACTTTGAAGATCTGCCTGGGGTTATCCCAGCTCCCAGACCTGTGCTTAGGGAACGTCCTGATCTCCGGCTGCCTCTCCTGCCTATCTAGGGCAAACGCACAGGAGCTGCCGCTATCCTCCCACTCAGACGCATCATGTCTGCGCTGAACTGCAGGTCCTGACATTTTTTGCAGAGATGAGTGGATGTGCGTGCGTGGCAGAGGGAGACTGGTTTCCACAGCAGAATGAACATGATTCAGCCACTCTTTTACAGCGTGGGAGAGGCAGAGTGGGCATGGAGAGCCCCAGGCCTTCAGCAGACCAGCTGGGGCAGCCACTGAGCTCCAAGAACCAAGATCTCTGGGGCTGGAGGAGCTCCCTGCTGTGCAACAAGAGGTGCTGGGCTATAGGACTCTTTTGCCAAGCTGCAAGGCAAAATCCTTGTGCAAAAACGGGTGCGGGCCCTTGCCAAGCAACCTCACACCTTCCACAAAACCCTTTCTTTGGGTTAAGCTCAAGGCAAACACAGCTGGAGCAGCTTCTTAAATAGGGCCTCAGGGACAGGACCAAGGCTGAGGACCCCTCCTGAGCAGTCACTGCTGCTCCCGGTGCCAGAGGGGGGGTTGGGTGAAGAAGGGTGAGATAGGTGGGATCTGGCTGGGTTTGACCTGCAAAGTACTGGTCATACCAGCCTGGAGGAAAGTGCTTTGTAAGAGTATCATTGCTGTGATGGCACAAACAAGCCATAAATGCCAGCCCAGACACAGGACGAGGGCTGGAAGCAACCAGACCCAAGTCTTTGGCCAGTGGGTCCCCAGGTGGCATGAAGGGGGAGGCAAGCCAGAGCCCTGCCAGGTCTGCTCCCCAAATCACAACCGTTAAGAAGCCTCTGGGTGCTCAGACCCAAAAGCAAGCCAGATGCAGCCAGCTGACCCCTGAACACCAGCAACCCCAGGGCAAAACCCAACACAGAAACCCAACCAAGGTTGATGAGGTCTCCTATTCATGCAGAGCAGCAGCAATCATCATAGCCCTTCATTTTACACCAACACTGGAAGCACCAGGAGGCTGTGCTTGAAGGCAGAATGGGATTATGGCCCTTTCTCCCTCCTCCTCCTCACTTCACCTTCCCCAGGAGCTGGAGGTTTCTGCCAATGCCACTGCTTACATGTCAGCTTTGAAACAACCCCTGGCAGAGCTCGCCTGTCCAGTTTACACGGGGAGGAAGCAACAGAAACATGTTTCACAAAGAGCTGGCAGATTTTCTAACCTGCTGTATTTTCCTGCCCTCAGGCTGTGCTCCCATTTACCCACTGGTGAGATGGATACGGCAGCTCCTTCCCATGCAGCCGCCCAGCACGGTGGGATGAGCTTTCAGTTTCACGGACGGGTATTTATAAGATGTTCATGGTGGAGCCTGTGCTTCACCTACCTGTTTTATTTTTAACCTTCATTTCATAGAGCTCAGACAATTCTTTCAAGGTTCCCATGAATGATCTTTATCCCTTTTGCAGCTCATTCCAATTCTGTGAATAAAATCCCTGGGTGTCCCTAGAATAAGAGAGAAAGGATGACATTTGAAATGAAATAAGAAACTGAAAACAGAGCATATTTTCAAAGAAAACTCTCAGTTCTAACCTCAGCAAGCCATAAACAAGCATGTTTGGCATCTGTAGATCCAAAAACCCTTTGCAGGGAAAGGTAAAAAACCTAAACTAGATGACTAGGATCATATGCATTTCATAGGCAAAGGGACTGGGGTCCTAATGAGAAAAAGGGTTGAACTGCACATACATATACAGTGTGTCCCACAGGGCAGGGGAAAAACCTTGAGGTCAACTTGAGCACGTAACTTATGACATGAGCATCAGACCAGTGCCTACAAGCAGAGATCCTGAACTACCCTACCCTAAGGAGCCACTGAGCCCCATTTTTAGCTCTTCTGCAGGTGGGGAGGGACCACTTCCAGAGCAGGCTTTGGAGCATTTTTTTCTCTTCTTGATCCTCTCGTTCCTGCAGCAGGAAAGGTCGTTTCACCAGACCACCAAAAGTTCATCCACCCACCTGCATCCTCACCGTGCCTTCCCAGCTCTTCATCAGCATCCATCCCCCTCGGGCTTTGAAGTGCATCGTGATCAACCAGCCTCCCTCACCCCACGTTATCAAACCCATCAGGCTGCAAGGGTAGGATGACATTTGCCCTTATTGTTCAAGACAGGTCTGAAATTTGGGTCAGCTCCCTACTTGTCAAACAGGAGGGGACTTGCCCTCCCCTGGGTGATGCTGTGGCCAGCCCTTCCCTGCTGCCCACCCCCGGCTCCTGGAGGACGGAGCGGCTGGTCCTCCGGTCCCACGGCCGCGCTGCGGCGGGGCAACACTCCCCCTTAGCGGCAGGAGCCGAGAACAAGCCTTCAGACCAGGCAGCACTCTACATGCGGGATAAAATGATCTGGCTCAACACGGGTCCGGCGTGTAAACCCGGGCATCAATCCGGCTGCGTTTCCACCGCGCGGTACGTATCGCAGGATGCCGGGCATCGGGGCAGGGGGAAACATTTTCTTCCCTGGAGGGAAGGATGCTGTGCGCTGCCCCGGCGGCGGGCAGGGCTGGTTTTGCAGGAAGGATTCAAGCTGCAGCCCAGCAGCCCCAGCCCTGGGGTAAGGCTGGCTTTTCACACCTTCCCCCTGCCACGGCAGCCCAGCATCACCAAGCCGGGGGGAGCGTGGGGCGGGATGCGGCCCCAGGGCAGGGAGGTCTCTGCAGAGCCGCAGCTGCGGGGATTGTTAGGCAGAAATTAATCTGTAAAGAAAACTTAGCAACAGTTAGAGCAAGTATCGATTTTGTGTTTGTCTGCTTCTGCAGGGCCTGAGAAATGGCAGATTTAGACATTAACTGGGCTGGTTTGGCTTTATTCAAACCTCGATTTACACTAACCCTGGGAATAGATGAGTACATCTGTGGAATTCAATCTAAAATTATTATTAATTTTTTTTCCTCCTTATCTAGTCCTTTTGAGCAGATCTGACACCAGTTTTGGCACCTGTTGCCTGCTGCACAATTAGAGATAACGGGCTGTATTTTTACAGGGCTGCAGATTCTAATTTGATAGCGGAGTTTTTAGACCAGCAATCTCCCTGGATGGAGGCACTTGGCAGCACCATCCCTAGACACTTGCGCCAGCACCGCCGCTGTGACAGCTTTGCAAACACAGGATGGTAAAAACACAGTTTTATGCACCAGACTTTGCACTTGAGCTCTGGCTGCTGTAGCGAAGTGGAAAGCAGCGGGCAGGGAGCAGCTTTGCTCGCCTACAGCGTGATGGTGAACATCAGCACGAAGTGCTGGAGCATCTGCCCATCCAAAGCGAGACACTGCCCTGGGTCTTTGCCCAAAGCACTTCCAGGCAATGGGCTTTCCCTTCCCCAATGCACAGACTCCAGTGCTTTCAGCAGCTCAGGGCCCCTGGCCGACAAAAGAAAATTGCACCTTACAAAGCATTACGTAACAACAGTGATGCCAGGCATCCCTTCTCCTGGGCTGGCTACCTCACTCAAAGCTGAAGCTTTGGGTGAGATTTCCAAAACTGAACAAAAAAACCCCAGGGGAATTAGGAGTGCAATTCCTATTTGTTTAGTATTTTGAAAAGAAAAAGAAAATCCTAATGCATTTACGAATCAAAACCCCTATAAAGTATTAATTTTGCCTTTCACAAGCTATTAGGTCACGTATGATCCAGGTGATGGCTTTGACCACTGCCAGCTCTGCACGTACAAGCCAGACGCTGCCCGTGGCAAGGGGAGACGAGCCTGCGCTTCTCCCCCAGGCTTTCTGCTGAGTCTTCACAATGGGGGTTTTAACTCCCTGAAACCTCTAACATTTTCCAAATGGAAACATTCATTTCCTCACTCTGAACCCCTTGGTTTTCACAGCAAAATGTTTTCCCTGACCTTGTACCATATTTTAGTCTTTTATTCTTCTCTACTGGTGGAGACGAAGAATTGCAGTTTCCTCACTCCAGAAGCAGGGAAGGATTTTAAGTTTCTAAAGCACAATTAGTTTCCTGTCCAGCTGCAGCCAGCTCTTAACACAAGCTGTCTCCATCTCTTGCAAAATCCAGGAGCTACTCAGCTAATCCTTGGCATGTATCTACCAGGCTAAAATTGTCCTTTTAATTTCCTAAACCTCTAAACACACAGGTTAGAGTGTCAAAAGAAGCACATGGGAAATTTTACAAGGTTATTGCTTAGCAACTGCTCAATAAATACTATAAGCAAAGGCAAGAGAGGCAGCACTTTGCTGCTTTGAGTAATCCCCAAGGTCAAAGCACTTTTTGGCAAAACAGAAGCCCCAGACACCCACTCCGACCTCAGCACGCCCTCGCACCCATCACAGGGTCCAACACAGAATCTAAGGCAGCCTCCTCTCCTGCACCAAGCTGCAATAAAGCTCATCAAACTTCGAGGTGTAACCAACTCAAATTTAGCCACCAGTGGGATTTTTTTTTTTTTTTTTTTTTTTGTTACCCCAACACAGCACACCCACAGCCCCAGTGGATGCACAGCTCATGCGACCCCGCTGCCCTGTGCGGGAAGGCAGGGGAGTAGGGACGGAGCAGCACGCCTGCACACCAGGGAGCGGGGACAGCTCCTAAGCGGAGCTGAATGCTCCTGGTGCAGCCAACAGCCCTGCTGTAACGCGGGATCACACCGCTGCTCCGGAGGGCAAACCTGCCAGACACCCTCCATGCACGCTGCAGCCTTGCCGTGCTTCTGTGGCAACACCAGGCAGTGGCAGGTTACGCTACAGCTCAAACCTTCATAGCACTGCTAAGCAATTATTCACCGTTTCACACTGCAATTTATTTCACTCCATGCCATCACAGCACAGTGTACCGCACGTTAGCGAGGTCAGGGGGCCAGTCTGTGTTACGCCAGCAGTTGCACCCAGGTCAGCAGCTCCTGCCGCAGCTGCGGGACTTGGCAGTGCCACCCCGGCCAACCCAGCCGCAGCTGCAGAAAGCCTCGGCGCGGGAGCAGGCACAGCCCTCACTTTACCAGGGCTGGTACAAGGGT
The DNA here is from genome assembly GCF_023638135.1 of Falco biarmicus. NCBI lineage: Eukaryota > Metazoa > Chordata > Aves > Falconiformes > Falconidae > Falco > Falco biarmicus. The sequence continues at coordinate 3,816,906 of NC_079297.1, forward strand.
ACTTCAATTTCCTTTTTCTTTTCTTTCCTTTAACTACAGGAAATACCCAAAATTGGAAAAACTACTTGATTTGCTGTTCGCATCCCTCCACGGCTGCACGCAGGGACCGCTCTCCCCGTGGGTGCCATGCCAAAAAGCCCTCTGCGAGCAACCTGCTGTTTGCACAGCGCTTTAGCAGATTTAGCTGTGAAAACAAGATAAAAAGGCTGTGAAATCCCTCCAACCAGCAGGAACAAGCCCAGCAGCCCAGAGCCCTTTGAGGGACACACAGCAGCTCCCACGCTGCTGGCCGGCCATAGAGCTGTGTGAGCTCAGCACTGCTTTATGTCACCCAGCCCCATCCTAAAAGAAGCTTGCCAATAAAAAACCCTAGCGTTCCTCTCTTTTTTTCCTCCTTACCCCAATATTTTTGCTCTCCCCAGCTTTTCCAAGGCCTGTCCCAACTGGAAGCAATATCCTGCTTGCAGTCAGGGCACCACCATGACCCAGGAGCTCCAGCTTTGCTCTTTCCCTCCCATCCCTGATATAAATCAATCTTTTTTGTGTGTGTGTGTGTGTGTCTGGGTTCAAACAAAGGGCCATCTGCTCTGTTGAGGAATGCAAAATACCAAAAGCAAATACAAAGTTTAAAATAAAGCAGCAACCCAGGGTTTCTGCAGCTTTCCAGCAAGCTGGGCCACAGAAAGGCATTCCTCTCCCACACGGCAGAGGCTCCTGGGACTCTTTCATCCTGCTCTTTCATTTAAAGCTAGATTAAATTTCCAGGTTTCTCTTTGTGCGTGAGGGTTGTGCAGCCTGAGAAGGCTGAGTTACTGCAGAGGCTTCTAAGGGACAACAGCCAGGGACATGGAGCCCCAGACTGAGAGGGGTCTCCAGCAAAACTCCTTCCTGGGGCCTCTAGTCCAGGGGCTCCACCGCCAGCCTGAAGCCCAACCTCTACGAGATTTTTATTGGAAATAAAGCAGAGCACCCGAATCAACAGAAAAATGAAGGAAGCAGGGCCTTTTCTCTCCACCTGCAGAGCACTGCCTATTCCCGAGCCCTGAGACAGGCAAACTGGGCTGAGCTGGTAACATCCACACCAGAAGGAACTTCATTTTCCAATTAAAAGCCAATTGCCTTTTTACTCATTAACTATGCTAGGCCTTGCTCATTTTCCTCGGTATTTTGCTGCCCCTCAATCTTTCTTAATAAGCACTGTGCCATGCAGGACACCCAGCCCTGCCTGGATTTACAGCATCAGAGCAGCAGTTAATGCTTCTCAGCCCCATAACCCTTTAACTTCGGGGCAGCCCCCAAACACAGGTGCCAGGCTCACGCACGGACCTACCCTCCGTCAGACCCTGCCTCCCTGGGCTCCAGCTCACCCAGCTCTGGGAAGGAAATGCAGGTCTCTGCTTGGGCTGTTTTAAAGGCACCTGGCGCGGGAATAGCCAAGCCCACTAAAGCCCGAGCGGAGAGGGATGGGTTTATGACAATTTCCCTTAAAATAACAACAGAATGGAAGCAGCTAAAGCCAGGCCTTCAGACAAGCGGGCCCAGCCATCTTTCCAAAGCAAACATTGCAGTACTGAGAAATAAAAATTATTTCATAGATTTGCTTTGGCCCTGAGCCTGTAGAAATGAAAAATGAGCTGGGTTTCTAAAACTCATAAAACTCCCTCATTTCCCAGGATCCAAGGTTTTATTAACAAATTTGTCAGTAAGGCTTTTTTGACTCTATTGCCAACGTTAAGTCACAACCTGAAATGAGATTTATACGGCCCTGTTCTGTTCTTCCACCCTGCAATGGGACTGGGGACAGTGACCCTGTTGAGAAGCATGGGAGTGAACAGAACCCTCTCCCCACATCTTTGCTGTGCAGCCACCCCCAGCCAGAGGCAGATCTGCCATGGTGGCTTTGGTGGCTTGCAAAGGACAGCCCAGCCTAGCCCCAGACAGCTCACCAAAGAGCTGTTCATGCACTGGTCTAACTGGCAAGTTGCTCTTCAGTTTTCTCAGCACCTTTCCAGTTGCTGCGAGTTAACACAGGGCTACAATTGCTACATTTCATCCTTGGCTACATCAAAACAGGACACCCTACTACTGTTACTGCAGCAGAACAGCTACACAGATGCAGCTTTGGCCTCCAAAGGAAGAGCAGAAGAGGTTCTGCTACATCACACACTCCTGGTGCTCTTCTCCAGCCCACTGCTCTCCACATCCATCCACTCCTGCAGCTTTGCAGAGATCCCAGCCACACTAAGCTCAAAGACACTGGCACTTTCCCATGAAGTAGCCAAAATAATTTCTAAACAGCTGATGAAACTGTTAAGGGTTGAAGCGAAACAGTCCCTTCTCCCCATGCTGAGAGGCTAACAGGAATCCAGCAACTTGCCAGGAAAGAAGAGATCCCACATGAAAACCAGTGCTTTGGGGCATCGCCGACCCCAGCACGGCACTGCCTCCCTCCAAGCATTGAGGCCCTGGGCAGAGTCAGAGTCTGAGTGAGAGGGTGATGTTAGCACCATTGTTTATTTGAAAAGGGAGCACAGTCCTGGGGAGAGCACCTGCTGCTCCCCTTCTGCGGCACAGCAGTATAGAACAGCCCCACAGGGAGCAAGGGGCCAGCGCTGACACAGGTCACCCCCCAAAGCACATTTCCCATGAGTGTGCAACACCATCCCTCCTCCTAGAGTGAAGGGGGGCCACTCCACCCCCCAGGGAAAACCTGGAGACACAAGACATGCAGGAACTTTCACAAAAGCCATTCCTGAGGTACCAGAGCAGCCAACATGAAATCCAGGCAGGCTGCAAAGCCAGTCTCCACTGCATGCTGCACATGCTGCTCTGAGGTGGAACACGGCTACACGCTTCTACTTTTGCAGAACTCAGGTCTTTCAGAGAGAGGTCTTGCTGTTAACTCTCCGCCCCTCCCTCATTTGCCTTTCCATAATGATCCCAAAGCTTGCATTCCACACATTAGCCAGCAGTTAGCCCAATTTATTACAATATAGATCTACCTGGGAAGAAAAGGGAAAAAAAATCCACTTCCACACACTAAGGCCTGGCAGAGGATATTTTTTCCTGTGGTTCTCCCTCCCCTGCACTTATAAAAAAATTAAAAAAATAAAATAAACAAGCAGAACAATCCTTCATGATAAGATTAAGGTCCTTGATGTGTGACTCTGTTTCAACAGGCCCAAAAACTGTCGAGCTTTCTCCTGCATGAAGAGTTGGTCTCGGGTTCCACCACAGGCTACCACTTTCCAAGCCCTGGTCATCTACAGAGGGAAAAGAAAGTACACACACAACACAGTTAACTGGAGGACAAACACAATGTCAACATGCAATTTTAAAAGACTGCAAAAATAAATAAAACTAACAACTATCTGCGACCCAAGGGAAATAAAATTTCAGACTTTGGAGCACCCATCTTGCAATCAGGAGGAACTTGCACACCACCAGTTACTCATCACAGCTGAGAATCTTTTCTAGCAAAGAGGGATTACACTCAGCAGTATCCCAGGTGAGTGCCCCATTTCAGGATGACCCACATGCCCTCCCAGGGCTTTCCCTTACTTGGCTCGAGGCAAAAACCCCAAAGCACAAATCCACTAAGGCTCCTTGTGCTCTAGAGGGATGAAAGAGATTCAGGAATAGCTCTGGAGTTTATTCCCATCCAGTTTAATTCCTGAGCTGCTCCACCCCACGTCTAGACTGGCCAAAGACCATCCTTAACAGCAACCTGGTGCCTTCAGTTTCAGCAGGGCCCCACAGCACACAGGAAGAGCTGAAAGTCAGGTGTGGTTCAGTCACCATGCACAGAAAGAGCACCCACAAGGTGTTTTTGCACTTAAGGAAAACCCCTGTGAATCCTCTGAAATGCAGCCAAGAGATACGTAGTGTCTTGAGCGGGAAATACCCACTTACACGCACTGTAAAGAACCACAGCTCGAGCTTCAGCTTTTGCTTACAGTAACAACGTCCCACGCAGCCACAGCACGGCTTTGGGGCTGATTTAGGTTCAGCCCACAGCTAGGTGAGCTCCTTAATAAATAACTGTCACTGCTAGAAACAGCAGTCCAGCACAATAAATCCCAAGAGCCCAGCAACACCACAGACAGCTCTGCTGTCTTTGGGCAATGGGATTTCATTGCGCACCTGTACTCTGTCACCACACAAGCTGTCTTACTGTCACCTTCAACTCACTCCTAAAGCTTTATTTATATGGATCTATTAGCTCTCAGAGCAATACGACCCTGTCTAGGACAAGAGGAGAAATGGAAGTGCTTAAGTAGGGTTTATTTTGAGAAGGGGAAGGAATTACTCTGGCTAAGGAGTACTTATTTGTCAGAAGAAAGAGCTTTCACAACAGACAACTCTAATCCAGGGACAGATGCAACCCCCCTTGCTGCAATGTTTCATGAAGACTGAGCCAAGGCTGCTCAGCGAAGACAACGCTGCATCTGGGCTCTTCCTGGGAAGAGTAGCTACCCCCACAGCTGCAGTTTCACCCCCCACTGAGGAAAGCATTTATTTCCATCCTCATTCAAGCTACGAGAGCTCCCATGACTCAGCCCAAGCAAATGCCTGCAAAATCATGGTCCAAATCCCCCCCTCTAGGCCACACTGCCTAACAAAGCAAGGGTACCTCCTCTACTAACACACTCTGCCTGTAAATATACCATTTTTTTGAAATGCGAAGATTTTAAAGAGAGCATTACAGCCCAGCAGAAAGGGAGGTTTTCCAAGAGACAGAAAGAAGCTGCAGTGTGACACTGCTGGATCAGCATCTCCAAACCTTTGTACAAAGACAGCCCTGACAGTGTATGCATGCCTATGCAGGAGCGCACACAGCTTCATCCCCTCACTCCTCCTCCCAAGGAGGGACAAGGACTGCACTACCAGCTAACCTCCTAAATGGGAGAGCAGTGGCTGCAGGACTTACTGGTGCTGGTGGTCTGAAATGGCTTGGCATTTTCCTGTAGGACATTTTCTCTGGCTGCACTTGCACAAAGGCTCTGTTGAGTAAACCGCTGTCGTTCTTCCTGCTGGAGGAGGAAAGATTCAAGGATCTTGACAGGAAATTCACAGGCTGTAAAGTGGGAAAAGAAAAGCATAAGGAAACAAGCTGTTTTGCCCTAACAGTACTGATACTTGGCCTGACCAAAAGGCCAGCTACAAATCCAGCCCTTCAACCACATTCACATGTCCTGTTCAAAGGCAGCTGCAGGTGGCAAAGCTCCCACCGCTGCTTGCACAGGGTTTCTTCAGAGCAGAAGGCAGCTCTACCCCTGCTCCGCACACAGTACCCCTCACCTGGGCTCTTTTGAAACAGACAGTCTTGGGGAAGGCAGGCATATTCTGTGTCGTATCTTCATCCACAATATCCAGTGCCAGAGACTTCCGGACCTTCTTGATTGGACTTCTGCGCAACTGGGGGACAGAGAAAAACAAGTATCATCATGAATCAAGCCAGTGAAGTGCCATCTTAAAGACCCCAGGGTGCACACCAAACCACATCACCCCAGGTCTGTATTGCACCAGCACCTCAGGAAGAAGGCATGCTACAGCCTTCCCCACCACAAGGCACAGCAGCCTCTAGTGCTCTCCTCCTGGCTCCAAGAGCCACCAGTTTAGAAGAGGAAGCCCCCTTCAGTAGGAAAGGAAGGCCACCACAGAACTGAGCCAACAGACTTTACATGCCAGCCCACAGGCTTCTGGGAGCCCAACTTGCCATAGATGCTCCAAGTGTGCCATGGGTCTCTCCTGTAGGTTAGGGACACAGCACCTCCTAGCATGTCCTGCATTCAGCATGAGCCAGGACACAGCTGGCAGTATTTTAAGCAGGCCTTAACCTCAAGCACCTCTTGCTGATTAAAAGACAGCAGCCATAGGCCAAAAAACTTTTTTGCATCAACAGTAGGGTGATCAAAACCAGAACACCCCTTAACAGCACAGGGTAGCTCAGCAGCAGGTACTAGATGCAAAAATAGCTCACCCCTTGTTTCCTCTTCTGTTTCTCAGGTTTCACATCATCCTCTATGATAAGTTCGATGCCAGCTTCACTTCGAAGTACCTCTTTCAGGTCTTCTTCCAGGTGAGGAGTCTGGGGCTGGTGTGAAAAGGTAGAGAGAGCACAAGACAGTCAGAATCTGTATGCTGTGCAGGCTCATGAGATTCTCTCTTAAGGGATAATGGCATCAGGGCAGCCCACACACAAAGACAACTTATTTACCTCCCAGCTGCAAAAGATAAGACAAGATTTCTGCTAGCCTGACAGATTTACAGGATCTCCAGGCCTAAGAGAATCTTACCAGCTGAACCCCAAATGTGCCACCAAGAGACCGGTATGCACAGAAGGCCTGGGATACTGGAAGCCACCATTCCCACAACACGCACATTAAGAGACCCAGTTCTTCAGGATCTAGGTAGATTTCTTGCTTTTCCTCAAGGTCACCAGTAGCCAAGCACTACAACCCAATTCAAAGGCAGGTTTTGGCACTTTTAGCCTCTGGTTTACAGAGGAGCTAGAAGTCCTGTGGCTACCTATCATGACATGTTCATCACGACAAGGTCCCCTTCAATCCTCCTCATTCCCAGCCTGGCATTATCAAACTGTACTTTGTTATGGTACAGATAACAGTTGGCTGACAACACTGCTGCAACCCACCCCTTGTCCCATTTGCATTCATTATGCTTCTGCCACAGGCAAGTGGCAGACCTGCCCAATAATTACCAGAGGCCTAATTGGTCCATACTTTTCCAGAGCATTTTTAAAGGGCGTGGGAGTGTGAGGTGTGTTGTCCACCACATACTTCTGATCTGGTGTGACAAACCTGGAAGCAGAGAGCAGGAAAGACCAAGGATCATACACGCTGTAACACACACAACATAACCCCTGTCCTTCCAAAGCCCTCTCATAGCATGAGCCACCTGCAGAGTCTCACATGGCAGCAAGCAGAAGCACCTCCTGGCTGGACTATTCCTGGGGTGCAAGCAGGGCAAACAGGCACGGAGGAGCCTTTAGTGGGGATACCTTTCCCATGTGCCAGCTATGCTGCTCTACCCTGCCAGCTACAAGCACCCTTGTCAGAAAGCAGCACAGCACCCTGACGCAGGCCACATGCAGCTCTGCAGGGGCCAGCTCTGCAATGCTTCTGCTGGCAGATCTGCTCAGGCCCAGCCTGGGCTTGTGACAGTCACAGCTGGACCAGCAGAAGTCCTGGGTGCAAATGCACTTCGAGCAGCCAAGCCAGCTCACACCACCCGGACAGAGAAGCTGCTCTGGGCTAGGCTGACAACAGAGCAGTTTTGCTAACACAGCCAGCACCCCCTTACACTGTGCTGCTTCAGTCTGCCAGCAAAACACTCCCTGTGCAGAGCATCCCCGCTCGCCTGCCTGGTACAGCGCCTTGGGTAATCACTGGGGTCAGGCAAAGCAGAGGGTGCAGAGCTAAAGGGATGGATCCGAATAGCTCTTGTGGAAGAAGTCAAATCCCTGCCCTGCTGGCACAGGGCTCACAGCACAGCAATGTTTCCCAGACAAAGATGTGCACAGAAGGCAAAGCCCACCCAGCAGGTGAGCACAATAGTGGTCACTTGGCTGCAGCCCCAGTCAGCCTGGACACTTGTTCCCTGCAGCTCATGGAGGAGCTGTCTTTGGAAGGAAACTGATTTAAGGAAAGCCCCAGCCTGCCCTGCCTCTCACTAGTGCCAGTACTGGTACTGGGGGAGGTATGACTGAAATGGACCGGACTCCTGTGCAGAAAAGGACACTGCTCAGGGGAGAAGGAAGAAAAGACTTACGCCGAGCTCTTCTGGAGCAGAGGGGTTTTGTCCCTGTGCAGAGGAGTGGTGACAATCACCTTCTGACTGCACACAGGCGTGGAGGTCAGAGACGGGTTCTCCAGTTCTAGTGTATCCTGTTTGGTCCAAAAGTTTAAGAACTGCACAGCAAAGAAAGAAAAGACACTTCAGTCTCAAGCATCTCAGCACAGTGTCGTAAGTCACTGCTTTTTCCTAAATATGAGGAGAAAACCTGAGGTAGAGACAATCCTCCCATACCAAGCAGCACCAGAGGGATCTGTCCCAGTATAAACCAGGATGACTTACAGAATCATGCAGTCCTGTACATGGACACACATGTGAAAGTTGCCAGAAGGTGCCTCATACCTATAAACATTATTCACTTCCCATAGGGATAAGCTAATATGACTACAGGCAGCTACAGAGTGGGACAGAGAAGTCTCTCCTTGCACTGGTCCAGATAAGGCCAAGCAAAATGGTAAAGGAGAGATAATCCTAGCCCAAAGGTTTATTCCAAACTCACAATGGCAAATGTGAGGGAAGTCCATGTAACACAGCAGCATACAAGTTAGCAGATTTTGTATTGAGCTGTCTTCAGCCTGAACTGTGAGAAAACAACAAACCGTCCCATCTCTGCTAGGATTTTTCCTCACAACAGCTAGTGACAACTTTACTCCCATAAGGAACAAAGTTTGTACCCAAAAACCTATCAGGAAAGAAAAGCCCATCTGTGTTATATTCACTAATGGTCGAAGCTCAACACGAGAGGCAGGACATCCCTTTTGCCTTTGCAAATTTACTCCAGGCCTTCCAGCATTTTACAATCTGCAGAGCTGCACGTTTCAGGTCCTGCTCTGATTTCCCAGTTCTTGCTGGCCTTGTATTTGAGGTCTGCCTGAACCTGAGTGTCAGACTGTCCTGTGGCGCACTCCCATGGGCCACCCCAGGCTGCAGAAACAGCAGAAATAAAGGCCTGGAAGGCATGGGTAGGCAGGGTCTGAACAGAGCAGCTGTGGAACTGTGATGGAAAGCACAGCAACATAGCAGTCTTTACTCTGTTTTACAGACAGAGCTCCACAGCAATATACGAGACACCAGCAGGTTTGACCACCACAGCGCTCCCAGATGATGTACGCTAGAGATCATTTGTGCACATGTGTGTGAACACTTCAGGAGTCACAAGGCTTGAAAGATCCCAAATCCCTTTTGCAACAAAGACAAGTTCAGGACAATTTTCCTAAGCACAAGCACCTCAGAGATCCGCAGAAGGCGTGTGCTGCCAAGCCTGCCTGCTCAACTTCACTGGAAACAAACAGGGAAAGCCCCTTTTCACTATTGCCACTCTGCTACCCACAGCTGGGTCAGCATTTCCTCGGTGACAGAAGCATTATGCTCTCCAGCAATCCTGCAGCACACAGGCAAGTAGATCTGCACAGTGGTGCTCCTTCCTCATAGTGGGCAAGTGCCCACCCCATCACATAGCATAGCTGGGCTCCCCTGACACTACAAGCACTCCCACAGGCAGACACAGGAAGGGCAGCACTGCAGAACAGCAGGGCCAGAACCCAGCTCTGCACCTTGTTAGCAAAGACACACACCTTGAACACTGGCACCACCTCATTCAAGGGAGGAAAACCACAAAGCTGGCAGAGCTCATGGGATTACATAGCATTAAGGCAAGTAGACAGAGCACTAACATGCTTATTAGCTCACAACCAAGCCCAAGCAGAGGTGCACAGACTGGGCTCTGTCACTGCTCCATACCTGAGATGGAGAGAATGGCAGTGTCTTGACAGGAGTGCTCTTGGGCGTCATGCTGTTGCAGGAGTCAAGGAAGGAAAGGCTGGTGCTCGTGGCATTCTCTGTGACAGGGGAAAGGGAGATCTTCCTCTTCTTCTGCCTTTTCAGCACTGAGGGTGGCGTGCCAAAGCTGACCTCTGCGTGCGGAGAGATGGGGATGAGCTCTCCTTTGCTGCTCTTGCTTAGGTCAGAGATGGTGTGGCCATCCAGGCGGTACTCCGTCACGTTGGGCAGGGATTGTGTTGCCTTGCTGGGGGTTTGCCTCACCGGGCTGTTGCTGCTGCTGCTGCTGCCGGCAGAAGGTTCCTCAGGCAGGTCAAACTGGGTCAGATCACACCACCCATCTGGGTCCTGCACACAAGGGAAACCATCAGAAGCAGCTCAGGAAGGAAAGTTGAGTAGCCAACTGGTGCAGATGCAGATATGAACTGGGAGGTGAAGTAAGTTGGGGTGTGATTGCACCTGCTTCTGCAAGGAGCCTGGCTAAAGAACAGCTCAAACCCTCCTCTCCTCTGCTGCCAGCACAGTGGAGAACCAGACCAGGAAACCTAACCAGCTGAAAGCTGCTGCCTGCACATAGGGCAGATTTTTCTATTTACGCAAGGGTGGTTTCCCAGTTCAGCTCACAGCACAGCTGCACAAACAGCTGCACCCCACACAGCAGGGACAAAACAAGCAGCTGGGCGTAGGTCTGGGGACTGAATGAAGCAAATGTCACCCAACACCAAACCAGTCTTGGGCACATCGATACAGCCGGACACAGGGCTCTGCTGTACCACACACTGCTGAAAGCAGATTAAACATAACTAGACCAGTTCAGAGATCAGCTGCTTCACAGCTCAACCCCACCAATACACAAAGCACCATACAAGCAGGCCGCTAAGGACCCGTGGATGGGCCGTTGAGCCTTGGGCACAGACTCTCTGTTCTCCTATACACATACAAAGTGGATCATTCACAGATAATCCGCTCATAAGCTTCTGAGTCAGGCTAGGGGTTGCCAAGACATTTCCCTCTACTGGTAGCAAATGGTTCTGTCGATTCTAGTCAGCCTCCTACCCTGGTGTGCCTCCATCACCCTGGGGATGTCAGTGCTACTTGACTGGCCCAAAATTACTAGTTCCAGTGAAGCTACTGCCACTGAAAGCAAATAGCAGTATTTATCCCAGCGTGAAGGGGTCTGTCCTGCATACTACAAGTGGGCCTGGCCTATTCCCGGTCTGTCCTATCCTATCCCACCCTGTAACAGGAGGGAAAGGAAAGCTCATGAGCATGGGCCTCAATAGTTACAAAAAGGAGAGAGCCGGGGCCAGGGTGGCTGATAAAGGAAGGTGTGAGATCAGGTTTGCCAGCATCTACAGCCTCCCACACCCGCAGAGCCTATGCACAAGGACAACCACCTCGGGGAATCTGCAAGCCCAGAGTAATACTGGCAGAGCTGTAAAGGCCTAATCCAGCCCTGGAAGAGACTGTGGGAAGCCACAAGTCAGCGACAGACCCAGCCTTCCTCAGGATACCCATGGTGATGAGCAAGGGGACACAGTAAGTTCACTCAAGGGAAAAGGGTGGGGGTCAGTCTCCCTACATTACCTGGAGGATCAAGGGTTTTTTACTTACGGACTCAATCATGTCCAGAGCTTCATTGAAGGCTGGCCCAGATGTCAGGTACAAATAGTTGGCAGCTTCGACGACCCATTTGTATGGTGATGTAACGAGCGAGGCATCCTCAGGCACCGCAACATCCGGAGTACCCTCAGCGTTATGCTCTGCCAGTTCAGCAGCTGGCAGCTCTGAGGGTAGCTCCTGTACACCCGTAACCTCCTCGTCACTGACATCCTCTTCTTTTATTTCAGAGATATCAACTGGCCAGTTCGGCAGGACATTCTTTGTGCATACAACAAAGAAAGTCCAGCCATTAGTAGAAACCCAGGGAACAATGTCAAGTCCTGGAGACAAAGAGCAAGAGTCCCTGGACACATTCAGCTCTGCCTGCTCTCCTACCTGCCATTCAGTTTGTTTCACATCCCTGTTCTCCCTCACTGCTCTGTCCCAGACACCATCTGAACAGAAAGAAATCCATGCAACATAACAAGCACAGGAATGCTTAACTGGAGATTTCACTTAATATCCCAGGAGAAAGTTGAACAAGGGCTGAGCAGGTAGCACTAATTCTGCATTCCCCACTTTCCAAGAGCTTGCCTTTGACAGCTACATGCTTTCTTCATGAAAAAAATAATAGGCTGTACTTGCCCTGCTTCCTTTTTTAGAGGAAAGGAACGCAATACCTCTTCACCATGCCCCCCCACACGGTCTGGAGCAGCCTCCTCCTCCCACCAGCAACAGCACAACAGAGCAAAAAAACCCTTCAGTTTCCAAGACAGACCTGATGCTGGGACTGGCAAGATAACACCACAAGCAGACTGCTGCCCCCCACCTGGATAGCGCACTGGAGCTCACATTAAACCTCTAGCTCCTGGAGGGAGAGATCTCTCAAGAGTCAGCCTCAGAAGGCTGGGGGGAGGCACAGACTGGCTATGTAGACACCAGGCTGTGGCAAAGGCAGCATGAGAGGCAGCAGAAGGGTGGATGAACAGCTCTGATACGCATTAGCAGAACAGGGGACTGACCCAACTACCTGCTGCAAATGTGCCGATGCAGTACCTGGCTCTCAGCTCTAGTCTGACTTTGGCTCTCCTTGTCATCCACCTCCACAAGCAAGTACAGTGACTTGGACTCCTTAGTTTCATTAAGGAAGCCTCCTGTGTCCACCTTCCGCTTGATGGTGGAGTTCCAGTGATTCTTCACGGCATTGTCAGTCCTGCAGAGAAAGCAGAAAGAAACAGAAATGACCATTTACAGCAGCTCCAAAGCACAGCTAACAGCTCCTACACAGCCTCCAGTCCCATCCTGTGAGCACAACACATGGATTTCCATGGGCCACCCAGAAGTGAAGGCACCAGTGAGCAAAGAGGTCCTACCTCCCAGGCAGCAGCTTGGCAATCTCTGCCCAACGATTCCCCAGGACCTTGTGGGCCTCAAAAATGATGCGATCCTCCTCCTCTGTCCACGACGACTTCTTCACCTCAGGGTTCAGATGGTTATGCCAGCGTTCCCGGCACTGCTTCCCTAACCGCCCTTTCAGGTGCTTGGCTATCAGGGTCCACTGTTTGGTGCCGTATTTTTTAACCAGTTCAATTACCTTTGAAGAGAGCAGGAGTGAAATAAGGAAATGGAATAAAGAAGGGGAAGGTCAATACAGTTATCTTCAGGCTTTGCTCTTCACCCGTCTTGGGACCAGGTAAGGGCAGATAGAAAAAGGCTCATTAGGAGAAAAAGCTGGAGGGATCCAGCACTGACAATCAGGCGTACCAACACTTACAAGAGCAAGCTGAATTTCTGAAAGAGGCTGTTTCCACACAGACATTTTGCCATGTGACACCTGTGAATGCTGATGGGTGCTCACAGAAGATGGGGTGGAGACTGGCAGGTGCACCAGGGGCAGACGGGTCCAGATTGAGAAACACATGCCCATTTCTGAACAAGGGCCAAGTGCCACATGCTCCAAGGCTTCTCTCTGCCCGCCCTCCTACCGAGGACCTAACCACATGAGACCAGTCCCCATTAGCTCTGCACTGGTCTGCCCACTGGGCACAGCCTCCCTTTAACAGGGTGTCACACCAAGACTAAGCCAGGGCTGCAGCTCCATGCCCTGCTAGCACCAGGACACACAGAGAGAGCACCACAGCAGAAACAAGCCATATTCACTCAAGAGCCACCCACTCTGCCAATTCCCTTTCACCCAGGGCTTTGTCACTTCTGTTTGAGGCTCAAGGCAAATGCTTCTGTTCTGAGCCTGTGTTATGTCCACACCACAGTCAGGACAAGAACAATCCACTGCACACAATGTCCAGTGCTCCAAAATCTTAAGAGAGGAGGCTAAAGGGTTCTCAAAGAGCATTTCTACCCTGGCCAGTTGAAACATGTGGGTACATAGGTGATGCTCGGTGCTCTTGGCCCTTAACAAATGTCCCTGCTGCAGAAACTTGACTACCAAGCCCAAATGGACCAAAGACATCAAACTGAGGCACAGGCCAAGCAGCTGGAGCACTTGCTGGGCAAAGCAACATGCAGTGCCAGGAAGAAAAAGCTGGAGCTCAGCCTGGCCAGGATGGGTAGGCTGGCAGCATCAGGTCATTCAAAGGGAAGGGGAAAGCAGGCAGCAACTGCTCTGCTGTAGGAAAGCAAAAGGGCATAATGAAAAGCTTCTTTAGGACATGCTTGATATAACATAGATGGAAGGCAAAAAGTCAACTGTTAACAGCCTGTAATGGGACCAAAAGAGAAAGAAATGGGGGAGCAGAAGTGTTACAGAGATTCTGAAGAACTAGGACTTTTTGCAGCAGAAAACCTTGATAAAAGCTGCAACGAATTCCAGCTTTTAAGCACGTCAAGATGAGTGTCTGAGCTGGCTCCTCTAAGCTCACTCTGGAATCAGCAGAGAAAGAGGCTCACAGAAGTCGTGATTCACCTAGCTGACCTCAGACATCCACTTCAGTCTGTCTATTGTGGCACAGGAAATGACAGGTTTATTTTCTCTTAGGTCAAACACAGCCAGGTCATGTAGAGATCTGCCAGCAGGCAGATGAATTAATTCCCTTTTCTGCTCTCTCCCTTGGCAGCCTTCTGTAGCAGTACTGTGTGAAAGGGAGAAGCTGTTCAGCTGAAGAGGCCTAGACCTGCTGCTGCACTTCACAACCACGGCTGCATCAGGCTGCTCAGGACAGGTCAGAGTGCCACTCTCGTGGCCGTCTACCACTGGAAAGAATTACCCACAGCTGACAACAGACCCAAGGGTCTGACACTTCCATGCTCTCTACAGACAGTCACAGTCCAAGACTCAAACTCTCAGCCCCAACTTACTTTTTGGTCCTCCTCTTTGGTCCAAGGGCCCTTAACCAAGTCTGGATTCAACACTCTCAGCCACCGGTACTGACACTGCTGATCGCTGCGGTTCTAGGAAGAAGGAATGAGAATAGCCACGTGTTAGACCAGAGCCTCCAAAAGCCCCTATAGCAAGGGCAGTCCCCACACACAAAGGCTGGCCCACGGAAAACCTGCAGAAGCACACGGACAACACATACTATGACGAGGGTACCAAGCACAGGACAGGAACCTCCATTTCTCACCCCAGCTCCAACAGACTCACCCTTGAAAGTCATCTATACAAGAAGGATGTCTCCCTGCCCTGAAGGAGCACCATTTTACAGCCTGAAGCTGCAGTCACAGAACAGATTCCCACTGTGCAAGGTGCTGCACAAACACAGAGAACCAGCGCAATGAGCACAAGAAGCAACATGCAAACACTATGATTCCCAAGTGGGCAAGGGGTCACTTACAGGAAAGTGACTGGCCAGGAACTTCCAGTCATTCTGCCCGTAATGCCTTACTAACATCTTCAGCTGCTCATCCTGCAAAGAACAAAGACATCCACTTTCACATACACTGAGGCAACACACAGCACAGGCACCCCTGGGTTGACAGCATCAAGAGAACAAGCTAGATACTTTGAACTATCAAGAAGATTTTTTGGGCATTCTGTGTTCAGGGGAGGAAAGTAGCTCACACAGCCCTTCAGCAGTGCTCCAGTACCTGGAGCTCCACTGGAACAGAACATCTGGTTCTGGGCTCTGTAATAGGACAAGCTCATACAGAGAGTACAAAACAAGAGCTCAGCTCTGTTCTAGTATAGTCTGGTTCAAACCCTGTGGCCAAGGCTACCTGCTTATGCAGCCCCAGTACACCTCGACCAGACAGTCCATCTCCCAGCTCAGCCACTGATTCTGCCCAGCCAAGAGAGGTGACTGGTTTAAGTGCATCAGCACTGGCCTCGTGGTCTGCTGTGTTTCAGTGCTACAGGGCTCTACAGCAGCTTTCTTGAACCCTGCTATAGCCCAGGTGTGCCTACTCTTACAGCTCACAAAAAGCTTGCTATAGGTGTCCCTGCCTGCGTGCTCTGGCTGGGCAAACAGAGGCATGAAGCAGTTCCCTGCCCAACATGAGCCCAAGGCTTTCATCCTTGCACAAAGACAACCTTACTTGGTGTTCAGATCCCAAGGGAGACAGGACATCTTGTAGTTTTCACACAGAACAAAGATGACTGAGGAACTGGGAGGACAGAAGAGAATACCCCAACTAACTTTAGGCTCTCCACCAGGATGATCAAGCTACAATCCCAACAGCCTAGCTCCCTGCTTTTGATAAAGAAAAGGAAGGATGTTTCCACTGCACAATTCAGCTAGCTAGAGGCCTCACCCATCCTCTGGAACCCCTCTTTGCTCACAAGAGCACTGCAGGCAGCAGATGCCTCGCTCAGGGCTCACATCCTTAAACTAAAGTGGCTGGAGCTGTCGCTGTCCATGCTCCACTTCAAAATCCCCTGAACCTCCCAGCCTCATCAAGGCCCCAGCTCACATCAGGAAAACCAGACACATGGTCTTCTCCATAGCAAGGCAGCAGGAGGTGGTGTCATGGCCAGCAGGTGAGGACTGAGGTAAAGGTACCCAAGCCCCTGGTGCCGTGCCAGATGCCTACACCAAAGCATCTGCTCTCAGCCAGTGCTGGGCTCTCACTCACCTCTTCTTGCGTCCACTTGACTTTGCACCTGCCATCCCGCTGCTCCGGCACATCCAGGTCGGTATCCTGGTAATGCAGCTCATCCTGGTCCTCACTAGAAATGAGTAAATTAAGATTATAATTTCCACCTCTGACAAAAACACAGCAAAGGGAGCAACTTCAAGCATGCAGAGCAGAGCTCCAGATCTCCTCTCTTCCAGCACCAAGCCCCAACACCTCACAGACGTTAACTCAGCCACCCCAGGTCTGACTGGTCCCCAGGTCTGAGTGGTCCCTCAGCTTCGGGCTCATGGCCCGTGCCAGCAATTTTGACGTTACCCAGAGGAGGGGAAGGAGCGTCTCGACTGCTGCTCCCTTCTGCCCCTCTGGGAGCACTTTGCACCTACGGACTGGAACCATTTCCCCTCCTTACAGCGCACCAGCCTCCCGGATTGCTGGAGCACAAAAAAGGGATGCGAGGAGCAGCCGAAGGGCTCTGCCATCACCCCCCCGGCCCGCCCTGTCACCCCCCTGCCCCGAGCAGGCAGAGCCAGCCCCTGGCCCGGCTCCCGGGTGGGAGCAAGAGGAGCCCTCGGCGCGGGGCCCGCGCAGCCCGGGGCCGCGGCCCTGCCCGCAGCGCAGCCGGAGAGCGGGAACGGGCCATCCGGGGGGTGGCGAGGGGCGAAGCGGAGCCCGGAGCCGCCACCCCCCCCCCCCAGCAGCCCGCCGGGAAGGCGCGGGGCCGGCACACGCAGCCCCGGCGGGGGGGGGCCGCACTCACCCGCGGCTGCGGCGCGTCATGGCGGGCCCGGCCCGGGCGGCAGCGGCGGCGGCGGCACTTTCCTATCTCGCGCCAACGGCGCCCCCCCTCCCGCGCGGGGCCGGGCCGCGCATGCGCGCTGCCGCCTCCCGCCTGCACAAAGAGGCGCGCGCGGGAGGGCGCCCGCCCGCCCCGTCCCCGGGGGCGGCCCCGGCCCCCACCCCCTCCCCCCCACACCGAGCCCCCCTCCGCCCCGAGCCCCCGCCCCACCGAACCCCACCTTTGCCCCAAGCTCCCATCGGCCCCCCCCCTCCACACCGAGACCCCCAAAGTGAGCCGCAGCGGGCAGCCCTGGGCGCAGGGCAGGAGGGTCCCACCCCGGGTCCCCCTCACGCTGCAGCCCCCCGGGAACGTGGCTCCGGGCGGGTCTGGGGCGCACAGCTTGGCTTAGCTCTAGAAAGCGGGCTTGCTCCTGCAAGGCACAGCAATGGTCACAAGCCACAGGACCCCCAGCAGCTGCCTCCCATCCAAATGGGCAAAAAAAAGCAAATTAAAATGAAGCACCTTCCCCGCGTTGCTTTAGCAGCACCTCACGCCAGGGGTGCACTCCGGGGTCCCGGGGCTGCGCGCAGCTCCCACGCTTCCCACCAGAGGTGGCTGCCATGGAAAAGCTCAGCTCTTCCCTGCGTCCGGGCAGCAGCACTGTCACAACGCGCACGGAAAGCGGGACCGAAAAAGCAGCAGGAGCATCTACCCCGGTGACAGCCAGTCCCAGACACACTGGGACTCTGCACACACCATCCTGCAGTGCTGCTGTTTTCACGGTGCATGCTGCCTGTGCACACAAAGCACGCGCACCTGCTGGTGCCCACACATCTGTGTTCCACCTATGCCCACAGATGTTCCTGGCCTGTTTTAGAGCAGGCAAGACAAAAACTTAAGCAAGATGCTACCTTGTGGGGACCCCACCTGAGGGGCTCCAGGCAGGAAGGCTCCACGCGTCCCCTTCCTCCTGCATTAGGGGAGCACAGCCCCTGCAAAGACCCCTCTGCTCTCCAGGCTACCTGCTGACAGGGTCCTAACAGCCAAGCCCCCACAGAACCCCCCCTGGCCTTCAGCAGCTAGCCACAGCCCACAATCACTGCCCCGTGCTTAAAAAGAAGCAAACAAAAGCCCCTCCCCCTCCCAAACTAGCTTAAATAGGAAATTAGCTTGTTAATGAATTACCAGAACTATAAAACTGCTACAAGCATCACTGGCAAAAAAAAAAAACCAGTGGGACTTTTAAAGAGAGTTTCTATAGAAGCTAAAGGTAAAGAATGTTTCTTAGTCTATTCTCTTAACATGTACTTCATATTTCTCACATACTAATATGCTTAAATTGTGTTTAAGGAAAAGGTAATTTAGTCTCTTAAAGAAGACTTTTGTTTTAAACTGACCATATAGTCCTCTATTGCAGTAAATTCAGGAGGTTGTTTTTTTTTCTCTACTTGTAATGTATTTGCTCTAAAAATGGTTTTAGGTCACAGCAGTTCTCCTTTCCCTGTGGGGGTGGCTGGAAGGCAGCTGCTGACTGAGCTAGTGGTGAGAGCTTCCCTCCCAGCTAGAAGGGGAGCACGAAGGAAGCTCCTGCCCATGGAGGAGAAGGCCAACGGTGTGTCATATGCAACCTGCTGGGGGGCCTGTCCCCAGGGACCTTCTCTGGCGCCCTGTGAGGGCTGCAGGACACCACAGGTCTGCAGGTGGAGGTTACCATGTGTGGAACTAAACATAAGATGAGAGCTGTTTCTCAGTCTCTCCTATCCTAACCAGATCAGGTTTATCCTCAAAGGAACTCAACTCTAACTGGGGTTAATAGTCCTCTGACTTGAGGAATGAAGATAAAGTGTCTCATCTCTAGGGAAAACAAGCACTATCTTAGTACCACTAACTGCTGGAAAGGTTTACTGAGACTCTCTATACCCCATACAAAGTTAAGAGTAGTGGTATACAGGCTGAGGCTGAATAAATACAGCTATAGAGAGACTCCATGATGACCTCCAAGCAATGAACTGCCTGTGGTACAGTGGTGCTCTAGAAGATAATGACAGGCTGGATGCTCACCTACTTGTCCTAGATCCTGCTCAGCTCTTCATTCTCCCAAGTAAGACTAAGCCAGGATTTTGCAGAGAGCAGTCTTGCTACTTTAGGTGCACAATTTGCTAGTGAACAGTAATAAACAGAAACATGTTTATTCTGACAGGGGTGTTCTGGTTTCCATAGGCCTGACAGTGGTGGAATTCTGCACCATGTCTACCAAGAGGGACAGTACCAGCATCCCAATCATAAAGGATATCCTAGAAAAGGGATTTATAGCTGGGGCCTCCAGCCATTCCCATTCTTCTCCTGTCCACGCTTACTATGTGGACTCAGACACCTGGGAGCTTCTCATGGACTTGGAGAACGCAACAAAAAGCAGCTCTCTGTGTGCTGTCAAGCAGTCAGAATCTCCGAATAGCTGTGTGAAGACCAACCTGCACAACCTGACCCAGGGCATCTCTGACTCCAGTCTTGTCTGCTTCTGCAAGAACCACCGTGACCTGGCTGCCTTTGACCTGTCTGGTTTGCCCTGTGAGCACCCCAGCAGAGCCGGCTGCCTGATGGATATGGTGTCACGTAACACCTCCACACCATGCAAGAAGGAGCACCCCAAAGAGCTGGAGAGCCTGCTCTCCAAGAGCACCGACCTTGCTGGTGACCTCTCAACCCTTGGGAAGATACCAGCACCCGGATGGGAGATCTCAGCAATAAAAGCCCCGCTGGATACCAGCCTGTCCCTTGATGCAAGCACCGAGGAGTTACGGTTACAGGACATGCCAGCCCTGGAGACCTCTGTAGTAGCTCCTCTGGCTTGGCCTGGTGCCTTGAAGCAGCACCCTGCGCTGCTGCACAGGCCTGCCACCCTGGACACCCAGCCGGGTGACCCTGAGCCCACCCCTGGGTGTCTGCACCAGGCTCCGTGAGGCCTGGCTCGGCGCGGCGGGGCTGCCAGCCATGCTGCGGCACCGCTGCTGGGGCCCCCTGCCCTGCCCGGGGCCGCTGGCATCACCCGCCGAAAGGCTCAGCCTCCCACCCTGACCCTGCCAACTGCTGCGGGGCAGCCCAGGCTGGCGATGGCCGCCCCTTCCCCCAGCACCGTATTTTTGTAGTAACGCAATAAAGGTACGCGTGGCGCTCCATGTGCAGGCTCGGCTGCGCCCTGCCCGGCCTGCGGCTCGGCTCCGCGGGCGCGGGGCCCGGGCCGAGGCCGCAGCTGCCGGCAACACCCCTCCGCGGGCGGCCGGCGCCTTCCCCGCCCGCGGAGAGAGCCCCCGGCGGCCCACCGCGCCCCGCCGCCCCGCTCCACCCGCCGCGGCCGGCTGAGGAGGGGCGAGCCGCCGCCGCAAGATGGCCGGGCGGGGAGCCCCGCGGCAGCCGCCGGCCCGGCCCCGCTCCCGGGTGCGCGGCCCCACCCGCCCCCGTTACCTGGCAGAGGGGCCCGGGGAGGCGCCGGTGGAGGAGTGGCGGCGGAGCGCGGCCCCGGCCCTCGCCGCCGGGCCATGGCGGTGGAGGCTGCCGGGGCCCGCCGCTGCCCACGGGGAGCGCGGGCAGGGAGGCGGCGGCCGGGGCTGGGGATCCCTCTTCTGGCACGCAGGGAGAAACACAGCCGGGGCGGCGGGGCGGCTCCGCGCCCTCACCGGGCCTGCCCCGCCGCGAGCTGGGCGCGCAGGGCCGCCACGGCCGCAGCCTGGCCCCCGCGCCGGGGGAGAGGGACGAGCCCCCCAGCCGCCGCCCCCCCGGCACGGCTCCGTGAGAGCGTCCCACCTCCCACCGGCACTCGCTCTTCCTCCTCTCCCATCACCGCCTACAGCCCTCGCAAAATCAGGGAGAATTGCCGGCCAAAACCACCTTCCAGAGCATCGCTGACAAAGCAACGCACACTCCTCGCCTTTTAGGGACAGATTAAGGGGTGAGCAGTCATGTTGCGTGAGAATAGAGACAATAAAAGAAAGCAGCAAGGGTTGCCTGGAACCAACTTTTGTGAAGCACAGCAGTAATTTCATGAATATATAAACTCCACGGTAGCTGCGTGCCTAACCTTGCGGTGGGCTAGCCTCACTTCTTGAAAGCCCTCAACCACTCATACTGCTTCAAAATTCTGTCAATCAGCCATAAACTATATGTGTATCATATTCCCACAACCAAAACAAGCACTTCTGTTTACAAAACAACAGTTTAAATACTTCCAGAGGGTGAGGGGACAGCCTTGAAAGATACGAGCCTCCATGTGTGTTTCACACC
Source organism: Falco biarmicus (assembly GCF_023638135.1). Classification (NCBI taxonomy): domain Eukaryota; kingdom Metazoa; phylum Chordata; class Aves; order Falconiformes; family Falconidae; genus Falco; species Falco biarmicus. Next base: position 3,838,189 of record NC_079297.1, read on the forward strand.
AGAGCTGGGCAAAAAAACCCATCCATTCAGCAAAAAATGTTCTTCAGTTGTCAGAGAGGCACCTCAAACAGGGAGCTGCTTGTACTCTTGGGCTGCTCAGATGACTTTTTTTCTAAAGCATGTTACAACATCAGCAACAGGTGACAAAACTCAGAAAAAGGGCCTGGAAACAGAAAGTGTTTACAGTTTTAAGTATAAACACCACAAAACAGTACAAACCAGATCTGTAACTAGCAAGAGGACCACGGGGTTGTTTGGTTCAGCCGCGTCTGTGCTGGTTGACTGCTCGGTATTGATACTGCAGAGGAAAGATTAAGCTTATTGTGTAAACCTGTAGCTGGAACATACAAAGTACTCTGTGTGACAAACACAACCACATCCTTAAATAAAAATAAATGAAAGAGGAAGAAATGAAAAATTTCAAACATGCTGCTGTGAAAAAAGAACGTCTGCAGTGCAAGAAGAGATACAACCATTTCTGCTAGCATGATTTTAGCACATCTCAACGGGTCAGTAACTTCACAGGCACTTTGGGGCACCTCCGTTAGAAAAACCTGTGCCAAGCTGACAGGCGAAACATGAAGCAACATTAAAATGAAAACATTTTTTGTGGGAAGAAAGTAAATCAGATCTTTTGCAAAAAGCAGATTTGGTGCTAAAAAACATGGCAGAGCAGGACAGAGCATAGGCGTCATAAAGGCTGCATAGAAGCCTTGAGTGGAGGAAGAATTTGTTTTAACAGTTGTGAATGTCAGACTGATATCCAAAAAACGTATTTAAAGTGCAATATCAGTGTTGATATAAAAAATGTCCTTGCAAATAAGACACGTGGTGTTAATGGTATCGACAAATCTCTTCTCACCACTCATATCCTTGGTTTTGCTGTGTATTGAGCTTCAACATTTCACGGTCAATGAAATTCACTTGGATTTCCATTCTTGTGCAACACCTGGCTCACTATCGCTGGGAATGGGCTAGATATCAAATAACTGTAAGTAAAACTATTCCTGAGTTTCTGCACAGTATCACATTTTCTTAATAATGATCCACTAAAGCTTAAAGTCTTTTTCGTCCAAATGCTGTCCCTTCTTTTCAAAATTATGTATTTCCAGTCTTACATGAGGCAGCTTTCTGCAACAATGCCATTATTGCTTAATTTCAATTCTTCCACTCCCTTGGAAGAAATGTTTTCCTTCTACAGTAACAAACCCACCTCTGCTTGGTTCACTTTGGCAGAGAGACCAAAGGAGGCTGCCTCGGGGTGACAGACTAGCGTATTTTCAGCAGCTCCTGCATTTATAGCTGTATTTTATTTTCCACAGTTCACAAACCAAAGTAACAATCTTTCCCACAGTGCAATTAAGGACTATGTATGCACCAGGAGAACCCACAATAAGCTTTACTACAAGAAAATAAATACTAGAGCCAGAAAGAAGGACCCAAACCACATTTTCTTAGTACAAGTTTTTTTTCCATATATAAAAAGAATTACAGTTTCAATAAAAAAGTAGAAAAATAGGAAATTATTGGAAAGTGCTTGCAAAATACAAGCGCTTCCTCAAAAGGCATTAATTATCCAAAATGACATGTAAATGATCCAAACATTCAGTGAACTACTGAGACAGTCCCAATCAATATACTGAACACAGAGGTTGAAAAAAATGGAAAAGTATGTTTTTATTAAAACATCTGTCTCAAACTGAGAATAGCCAGGTCTCAGTTACCATTCTGGAATCCAACTTCACTTGTGTCAGTATCATGTTCCTTAGGCAAGGGGAGGAGGGGGCGGGGAAAGGGAAAAAAAAAAAAAAAAAAGGATTTTAGCAATAGGGTAAAAATGTCCAATTTTTGTCTTAACTACACTATTTCAGAAACAGACAATACTCATTAGCAGAATCAATTCATCTGCCAAAATGCTCCAAACAGATTCTGAAATATCAAATTTACTATGAAGAATTATTACAGCACAGTACTGCTTGCGAGTAACAATGCTGGTTTCACATCTACATTGTAGCACCAGTGAGCACTGTGAACATTCAAGAGGGCACGCTGCTTTTACTCAGTGCACCATTAATGAACTCTGTTTAGCTGAAATTACCAAAACCACACTTGCACACATTAGTCCCCCCAATTAAAATAATGAGACAGTAAATGGAGCACTACACATTCTATAGAGATTAACAGTCATAGGTGGTCTGGATCACACTTCACTGGTCTAACTTAATGTACAACAAATGTCTTAACTTATCACTGTACCTCTTGTCTGTGACAACTGTCGCTGCTACAAAGACACATCAGCCTCAGTGCTGATAAAACCAAACTAATCACCTGTAATTCTCTTATTACAAATACCTGATTCAGTTTCTTAAATTCAACCACTTGGAAGAAGATGTGCTCCAGGATATGTTTGGCATCTTGCTTCTCCTTTGGGAGTTTACTTGTTACTCCTAGGATATCGCCGCATTTTCGTACGTAAAACTCCAGGTCATCATCAGTACCTAAACAAGCATCCCAGGGAAGAAGGCAGTTGAACATCACACATATCCATATCAGCTGGGCAAAAACTTTAATCTCCATTTGTTGTTGGCATTCTGGGACTCCTGTAACTAAGTTCAGTGGACTAACCATGACATATTCCTGCAGCTTGTACTTTCTCATCTTGTTTAGACTTGAAGTGTGTTTAGAATAATCTTAACAACTTAACTTCAAAGCACAAAAAGACGCGAAATCAATCAAGAGTGCATAAAGCAACTTATGCACGATATAGGAAACAACAGGTAAAAACATAATAAAATGTCACGTTAACAAACAAAACAAAATTTCACGGTACATAATGTCATGTTATCAGTTTCCAAGGCCTTCCAGTTTCTTGGCCTAGGGCGACAGCAGTGGATTTTCATAAATGAAGTCCATTTTTTAACACTAAATATAATAAAATTTTCCTCCAAAAACTGGGACTTTATATATAAATGTGTGAACAATCAGTCTGCTCCACTTACATTTATTTGTGATCTCTGCAAGACGAGCTTTCTCAGAGGAAAAAGTTTCATCCAAGTCAAACAGCTCCAGAGGGGGAGGAGGCAATTCTCTGAAAGCAGGTGGAAAAACCTTGAAGAGAAGAATTAGCATGGTTTATCACCACGTATTTTTCTTACACTTTACAGATCTTTAAGATGATAGCTTTGGACTTAGATCGGACTTAAAGAAACCTTTTATAAAGTCAAATGCAACTCCACAGCCCACAGTACAAAGGTATACCTTTTTAAAAATTCCACTTAGATTTTGTAAAAATAACTGAATATTCCAAAAGAGTTTAGTCACAAGTATGCCAAAACTATCACCTAGCATCACAACTAGACATACTGCATTTACAGTTTGTTTTCAGTTTTGCTCCGTGAGATCCAGGTGATGGTTGAGATAGCTGAGGTATTAAGCTCACTGTAACAGCTCACCTTGGAAACATATTCACATCAAATCTAGTAAAAGTATTTTCTTTTTCATGCAGGCATCATTTATGTCACAAGTTGGACTTGTGTTTTTAAAAAAGCAGCACATGAAAAAGTACTTTCAGTTGCACCCCTGCAGCTAATAAGCATCCCAGTAACGTTTCCTCAGTGGCCAAGGTAAAGAAGGATGGAGCCACAATGGCAAAACTCAAAGATACTCAAAGATACTTGCTTTGCAAAGTAAGTTTGACACCACCATAGCTCATGTTGTTGCTGCCAGCCCAAATCTCTGCTGGTAAAATTTTGGCCAGCCCTTGTGGTAAAAGACCAATATTCTACCTTCTGCCTCCCCAGAGGCTGTGGGAGATGTAAGAGGGGTGGGACAGACTGGCTCCTCCCCTGGCAGCAGTCAGGATGTTACTTACACCCCCACTGCTTTCTGAAATACCACATTCTGTTTCCACAGCAAAGGCTGAACCAGCACCTCACAGGGCTGGGAGCAGCCACTCAGCTGAAGGATTCCATACACACAGCGTTCCTATGGTGCCAGATAATACATTCTTAAGCTCTGTTGATAAAATTCAGAAGTGTAAATAAGTGCTCTTTCCTAAAAGACAGTTGCTGCAATGTATTCAACTCCCAAGTGATCAATTATTACTACAGCATTTCTCACTTTTCTCTTTTTGTTATTTTGTTTTGGTTGGTTGGTTTTGGTGGAGATTTTTTGTTTTAAAGAACTATGGAAATGACACACAGGTTTTACATGAAACAAAAGGGTTCTCCATGTGCTGTATTAGCAAGGGGATCACTCACGGCTGGCTGGAGAACAGGTAGTGGAGTCTCAAATTGAGGCTGAATGAGTTGGAGGGGTTCATGTTTCACATTCAGCTGTTCATAAGCTCTGCAGCACAGAAGACAGCAAAGTACGAGAGAAGAAATGATATAACATCCATTTCTACTTGCAAGCTATAGAGATGACTTTTTATGAAGACACCAGGGTCAACATTATGCACAGGCATAGCATTAAAAAAAAAAAGGGATGTCTAATTTTAGAAGGACCCTAGAGAACTACATTATCAGTAATAACTGATTTCTACCGCAAGCAAATTAGTTAAATTATGACAGAGAAGAATATAACAATAGTTGGGTATATATGATAAAAAAGAAAGAAATCACACTTAATTCTTCAAGCAACTTTTAAAGGGATGAACATGCATGAAGAAAAAGTGATCGAGTTCAAAAAGAGCAAACTTGGGATTTCAGAAAGGTTTTTCAGCAAGTCCATAAGCACGAGGTATTTAAAAAAATTATTATGGGATCAGAAGGGAGATCTCACTATGAATTCACATCTAGTGAAAATAACAAGAAATGTAGAGTAAGAAGAGACAGTGTCTGCAACAGAGGGGAGTTTTATGGAATCTGTGTTAAGCCTGCCACTATTCAACATGTCCATACATGATGTGGGTAACAAATGAGTTAGGGACAAAGCTGCTAGTGATACAAAACTGGTAAAACTGAGCAGCAGATAAATCTCAAGACACAATTATTGGGAAATGCAAAGATGAATGAAATGCACCTTCAGCAAAGGCCAAGCAATTCACATGTGGAACCACCACCAGGCTCTCAGTTATCACTCCAGGAAGTACCCAACATCACTGCAGAGAGTTCTACTAAATGTATCAGTTCCCTGAATCAGCAGTAGTCATGAAAAAGGAAAAAACCAATGCCAGAAACTACAGCTAAGACAAGAAGAGGAGAAAATGTCACTGTCACACTGTACAAATCAATCTTCCGGTAGGTCCGTATTCAGAATGCTGCCTACAGACAATTCCTTCTGCTCTTAAGTAGACACAGTTAAGCACAAAGAGAAAATGCAGAATATGGAATGGAATATATGAATAATAATAATAATAAAAAAATCACAGCTGCTGACTTGATAACTGAAGGGAGGGCAGTTGTATCCAGCTGATAGAGGGATGTATCAAACAGCTTTGTGAAGTCTCTTGGGTTCTCATCTCCTTCTTGCAGGCAGACTCGCAGTTGCTCAGACAGTGCAGCTGTATCTGGTAGCATGGTATAGTCTGAAATCTGAATAGACACACACAGAGCTATGCACACCTATGGTTTAAAAAGACCAACCCATTTACATAGGCTCTTTTTGGTTTAAATCTCACCTAAAATCTCATCTAGAAATAATTATGCCACTCTTTAACAGGTATGACCCTTTGCAGTACAGCTTATTAGATTAGTAAACTGCAAACTATTCTCTTAGCTGTAAAGCTACTTGCCAAATGAACGTTGTATCCGGATTTCTGTTAATTCTTTAAAATTCTAAGAGACTGCTTACTAGTCAACTGTGCAAGACTGTTGCTCTTTTTATGCACACAGAGTATATAGTTTTATCACATATGATATTTCCAAATAGAAATAGCGTTTGCATACACTAGTTAAAAAAACTAAAATTGATACACAGGTTGATCCCTACTCATATACAAAACATCTGTCTTCATGCACCTTCCCCTTGTCTGAGGGCTCAGTGAAGGGCAAAGTTATTACACTGGAGCAGCAAATGATCTCATAAACATCAGCAAAGGGGAAAGAGACTTTGACAAATTAAATCTGATAATGAATAGCAATCTAAGTCTGAGAGCTACAATACTATTACTTTTCATGCCTAATCCATCTATCTACTCAATCTGAGACCCTGAAAAAATAAACAACACCCATCTAGCTGTTAACCATTTTGTGCTAAATACACAGTTTGCAAAAACTGGTGCTGCTAGATCATGCTATTATTTTCCTCTTTGTGATGGATCTCTCTTACCTCAGGGTCCTCCATATCCATCTGGTTTAAATGGATATCCGATGTTGTGAGCCACTGAAAAAGCACATCCTGGAGAAGGGCAAAACTTAATTAACTTCAGGAGGGTCCAAGTAATCTTATATTATGCTTAAACATTCATATTAAATCTATTCAGTAGCATACCATGAAAAAAAAGGGGAAAATGGGTAATAAATCAAAGAATATCTATGAAGAAAATGCCAACTTGATTTGTATTTACATATGGAAGCAATGAATCATGGCAACGAGCATCTTTGTATGAGGTACATACTTTCAGAAACACCTCAGCAGGGAACTCGCTTTCTTACACATAATGTTACATACCCTGCCTTGAAAGTGCATTACAGTCTCCAGGTACCAGGAGCTATATATGCAAGGGTTTATTATTAATCATAGCCATAACCAAGCGCTGAAGAAACTAAGAAAAATTAATAAACAAAAAACCCGCTATACTTAATATTTAAATGTTAATAACAACAAAGTGGTGAACAGAAGTAGAAGTTTTTCAGAGTCCTATCATAAATAATAAACCATATCTTTAAAACTCCTTCTTGCTAGCTGTGCTGTAACAAATTCCTCAGGATGTTATTAATGGGTTAGAATCTCCATACTGAGCCTGCTTCATAGCTGTCTTGCTCTAAGATGTATGCTCAAAGTTCGCATTGCTTACTAAGTGCTGTGAAGATCCACTAAGGTGTTTTGTGGGTTTTGTTTTTTTAAAAAGCAAACAAACAAAACTTACCATGATCTTACCGTTTTCTTCTTTATCTAGATACTGATCACTGAACATATGGGAAGATCCCAGCGCTGCCATCTTTCCACCTTGACTCTATCAACAAAGAATAAAGCAAAATATCCTTCCAAATTACAGTTTGAGAGGCAATTGTTAATGCCATCTAATTACAAAGTGATTTAAAGAAACAGCAAACTATGGAATACATAGTGACAAAAGCAGTTTCACATTTGGTAAGCTCACAAGAGCATAGCAGCATTCAAGCGTATATGCTTTCAAGGCTCATAGATTTATCAAAAATACTGATCTGCATTTCATAAGAGTAGACAGACAATTGGCTGGCAATCAAAGAAAAAAACCCACCAGAGAATATCAACAATAGCTGCACTTAGGTTATTTTTGCAGAACACTTTTTCAATCAAGTAAAAAATCAATTAAATTAAATGAATGCATTATTAACTTTCTGGGACCTATTCTTCAATGTTCAGAACACAAGCCTAGAAGCCAGCGACATGCACACATGTCACAATAGCACATATCCATGTCAGCTAATGAGAGAAGAGTTCGGTAATTCCATTAGTTGTAAGATGAAATGCAAAACGTGTAGGTTATTATATTTTGATTTAGCTACATTAGACATGCATGAAAATGCATTCATGAACCATCTTTGGAATTCTTCTCTAAAAGTACTCCTTAATCCTTCCACAAGGACTGACATAAGAAACAGTAAGTTCTCAACAGAACCAGAAAGCCTCTAACGTTCCCTGCACCAACTGTGAAACTCCTAGCGTAATGTAACCATGAATACTGCTGTTTCGAAGATACATCAAACAGCTCCAGTTCAACAAACCTCTGATGTTTCATACCCCATGTTTTATGAGGTTTTAACCTGAATTCCACATGCTTCACCCACAACAGGATAACTGGATAGCATCCTCTGCTCTTATTTTCCATTTCTTCACCTTCTTTTCTTTTTTTTTTTGGTGTGGGGTAGGAAGAGAACACATGGTTTTTTACATGCAGAATCATACCTCATGCTGATAGAAAGCAAGAACAGGCCTGTTGAGCGGGAAGCAGACAGATCCTGTTGACAGAATAGCCACTGCTGGTTTCATCACATTCAGGGTGGCACCAAAAGGATACACGAAAGTGAGAGTTCTGCAGGAAATACAGAAACTCCCTAAGTACCTGCATGTATCAGGTGTGCTGGACATATTTATAAAACTCAGTCTGTCTGCCTAAACTGTGAACTGTATTTGTGCACTGGTGGTGGTGCCAAGAGGCATGCTTTTGCACATTCAGATCATTAAAACATTTTGGTCTCTTTCTACCAGTCTTTCCAGGTTGACAATTTCCCTTAAATACAGAACAAAGAACACTCAAAATTACTGTTTGCATGTTGCTGTACCTGAGAGAAGGGTAGGGATGTTTAATTCCCAGATGAATATATATTCTGGAACAAAACTATGTAAGATATTCTTAACATTTTTCCTTGTAATCAACCACGTGGTCATTTATTAGCCTACAAAGTAGCTGCAAGGAGGAATTCAAACATTTATATTTATTTACAGAAAAGCTGTATTCTTCCCAATGCCTTTTCACTCCTCTGCAGCACAGAGGGATGGAAAACTAAAAATTGCAATAATTTGTATAATCTTATCTTGAATTAAGACTTGTTAAAAGATGTAGGGCTGATCATGCCTGCAGCCAGACCACTCGCTATCTAGCGATTATTCATATTTACAGTTTCATAAAATTCAAATCCACAGACTAGGGGCAAAAGAGATCTGGTCAGGAGAGTAGTAATTCTCTTCAGAACTGTACCTCCTGCCCCTTCATCGGTTATCAAGTACTACTAAAGAGATTCTCCTTTCCAGATATAACCTTGAGGGGCAAGAAACTGACACAAGAAATACATTAGAAAACCTCAACACAAGCACAAAACACTCCTGCTAGATTACAAACCTGCTAATTCTGAGTTATTCTAAATATTTTCACATCAGCTTCCTCAAAGGAAAACACTTACTGTGAGTCATGTTCACTTCCATCTTCATCTGTTGTCTCAAGCACTGTTTTTCTTACAGCTTCACTGATTCCCCTACAAGATGTTGAAAAGCAAAACTTACCGAAAACAACATAGATTATAACGAGTTTACTGTAAAGACTTATATACCCCAAATATTTACCTATTCAAAACTCCATCAGAGATCAGTGCTTCTTTTGGGTGGTGGTACTTGTAATACACATTTCGTACTACAGCATCTTGAAGACAGAACAAAAAAAAAAAAAGAAATTTACATCTTAGCTGAGCAGTGTGCTAGATGTATCAAAGAAAAATGAGTTTAGCTCTTGGATTCCTTGGGTACTTGCTTCTAACACCACAAAGCCAGCATGTGGCTCCCAAAAGAATTCAAATCAGCCTTTGCTACCATTTCCTTTTGGACATACAGATTTAGAAGAGGAATATATTTGCAAGTTCAAATAAAAATACGAAAAATAAGCACATCTCCATGTCTTCTGCAAAGTGGAATAGGCAAAAGGATGATCCAGTTAAGAGAATACGTATCAAGTTTTACAAATTCTAATTTTCTTTATACATCTTCCAAACACATGATGAATCAGACACTGTTGATGCAAAAAAAGGCATAGTCTAGAAATGCCACCAAAGACCCTAAAAATATTTTATGGACACTGAGACACAAATGGTTTGTTGTGTTTCTTTCACATTTGTAGTACAAAACCTAATGAATGGCATTTTATTGGTCTGCTAAAGAAAAGTGCCACTGTTTATTCAGGGTGAGTATGAAGTGATTCAATCCATTAAAACGCATAGAAAATTGTTTTAAATGAAAGGCTTTTTAACCAAGAAATGTCACTAGAATTAATTTTTGTTAGTAAATACCATCAAAACTAACAACTACAGCAAAGTAATGGAGATAGCTAAGCTGTTATCAAGGCACCCTGCCCATGGAAAGCCCTTAGTGTGCTCCAGTATCACATTATGTACACGTAGATTTCAAGAAAAAAAAATCTCTTAGACCAAAAGGTACTCGGTGAGAGGGATCTGCTTGGCTTGTATTTACAAAGGCTGAAACTGCTTTTTAGATTTTGCTGAAAATGGATGAATAAAAGGTACCAGTGAGCCTCATTACCATTATTGAAAATGATCCCATATTCTTCTAACAAAAAATTAATATTTGTTCCGTATCGGGACTCTCCGCCTTCTCTTAGCATCACCAGAATGGCTCCACCATCCTCCAGGAATTTCTTCAGAACCAAAAACTAGAAGATAACAAAAATTAAAAAAAAATACATGTAAAGGAAGCTACACACAAGACTGCAAGAAGATATACCGAGATGAAGGAAGGTAAATGATTGACTGCTTACAATTAACTTGATCCTATGACAAAAGCATTCAGATTTCAATTTGTGTAACTTCATTTAAAGCAGTACTATTGCAAAGTCATCTATGTTGTTCTTTTCTATTTCACATTAAGCAAATCTTAAAACATAACAAATCTGCAAACAATTACTGACTTCTTACCTCAGCAGCACTGAACTTTTCTCTTGGCCCTGCTGTAATCCACAATTTTACCCCAAAAAGTTTCTCAGATGTGATCTCATCTTTTAAGCTACAAACAGATTAATAATGATATATGTTATTCTTGGATATAGTGCTGAACCACAACATTAGAAGGATCGCATTGCATCCTTTTATCTGGGTTTGAAGCTGCCAACTTGAGCAAAAATAATCCTTACAAATTTAAACCCACTAAATAGTAGCCCCTCTAACAAGGTACTATGGCAGATGCAGGAGTGCTATAAACTGTCATAGCTGCTATTAAACTTGCAGCTGATGAGCTTCCTCTCAGTCTTTTCTTATTTTTTCTCTGGGCACATTTTGTAGTGGACAGACAGGCAACATCATATGCACAAGGGCTGTTTTCTTTTTATCCCAAGCTCTGAATCATGTTAAGATTCAAAAACCTGTATAAGAAGTTTCATCCTTGTAACTTATGCTTTATCTCTTCCACTGATAAGACGGTTAGAAGCTCCGAAGACAATGGTGCATAGCATCCAACAGTGAAATTACAGCTAATCCACAGAGGGCAATCAATGCAAAAGAGATCTTAGCTTAAGATATACGTTCCCAAAGACTACTGAGTTATTCAGTGTGGACCACACACCAATTTCAGGCTATCTCTACAGATGCAGGTGCCACGACCCCCATCCCGGGGGCTGCACGGGGTGAGGGTGCAGTAGCCTAGCCTCTCCGTTCAGGGGTGGCCAACCTCCCCCTCGGAGATGAGGTGGATCCACACAGCCAGGGCAGACTGAGGGAAGACTCTTCTCCACTAGCTCCAAGAAAACTAAGTGTGCCTTCGACCCTGCCTATAAAGGATTCATAGAACATTTTAGGTTGGAAAAGACCTTTACGATCATTGAGTCCAACCGTTACCCCAGCACTGCCAAGCCCACCGCTGACCCATGTCCCCAGGCACTGCTGGGGGGATGGGGGCTCCACCACCTCCCTGGGCAGCCTGTGCCAGTGCTTGGCCACCCTTTTGGTGAAGAAGTTTTTCCTCGGATCCAGTCTAAGCCTCCCCTGGAGCGACTGGAGGCTGTTTCCTCTGGTCCTGCCGCTTGTTACCTGGGAGCAGAGACCGACCCCCCTGCCCACAGCCCCTTTCAGGTGGTTGTAGGGAGCGATCAGCTCCCCCCTGAGCCCCCCCAGCCGCCCCCATCAGCCTTGTGCCCCAGCCCCCGCCCGTCCCTGGACACGCTCAGCCCCCCCCCCCGCCCCCCCCTGGAGCGAGGGGCCCGATCCTGCACACAGGGCTGGTGGTGCGGCCGCACCAGTGCGAGCACAGGGGGCCGGGCACTGCCCTGGCCCTGCTGGCCCCTCAGGCCACAGAAACGCGGCTCCTCTCCACGCCAGCGCTCCACAAAAACGCTGCCCAGCGCCGCCCCGAAGGCCGCCCCCACCTCTGTATCTTCCAGTTACCGCGGAGCCTTTTGCGCAGGGATTTGTAGCCGCTGGCGAGAGTGAAAGTCTCCCCTTTGGACGCATTGAAGACTATGGCATTCCGCAGGCCCCTCTCCATAGGGTCACCCGGGGCTACCGCCGGGGACCCCGAAGGAGACGAAGCTGCGGGCCCGGGCCGGGGGTCCCCGCCGCGCGGGCGGGCAGCGCGGAGAGGCGGCCGTTACTCGGGCCCGCTCCGCCTAGCAACGCGGCGCATGCGCGGAGGCCGCCGCCCCCGGTGTCGCTGCGGTGGTTTGCTCCATTCCCCGGGAGGGAAGGGGGTCGGGACGGTACCACTGCGGCGGGTTGGTGGGGGAACGGGGCCTGGACGCCACGGCCCGCGGAGCCGCCCCCTCGGCTTCCTGGGCAAGGCCGGCCCTCGGCCTGGGACCCGCCCCACCGCCCCTCAGGGCCCAGGCTGCTGCGCCTTGGGCCCGCCTGACAGCCCTCCCTTGGCCTAGAGCGGGGAATGTATTGGTTTTAATTAAACTTTTAGTGACTTTCCGTATGAAGCCACCACCCACCTCCCGGCTTTCCTCACGCGCCCGCACCCTTAGACAGAGGGCAGAGAGGGAAGCACATCGGTGTATGCACTTTAATATAAACCATAGCAGATTCAGCATGTACAAGAGAAAAGTCTGATAAAAAAAAACAACCACAAACCAACATTGTTCCAGCGCAAGCTTCCCAACAGTGTGAGCACCACAACTTCTAGAAAGCCCCTTCTTTATCCCCGTGTTGCAGTTAGCCCCCTTTCTCCTCCTTGCAGCAACAGAACAAAACAGCTTTAAAAAGACAAAAAAGGGGGCAGTGACATACAACGAATACATCAGCATTTAAATTAAGGCAGAATAAATAACTTGTACATCAGTGACGCATTTTCAGGCAGGCGCTGGGGCGTGGAGCGCCGCTGCTGCTCTCCTCACACTCACACTGCGAGGGGCCGGTGCTGCCCGGCCTGCCCTGCCGCGGGTCCTGCTGGCACTGCCCTGCGCATCACCGCTGCCTGCTGCCCCGTGCTCCACATCATGCTCCTCACGTTACTGTTGGCGTGCCTCAGGCAAGTCACACACATGCTGTGAAAGGATCCCCCAGCCCAAGCAAGGTTTAGCCATAAGGTATTTTCCAACAATTCAACCTCTTCCCCACCCATTTTATCCAGGATTTTTCTCCCACACAGTGGCTCTTCCGTAACAGCTTCCTTGTTGCTTCAGCAGCATCCCAATCCTGGACCAGAGAGATGATCCGCTCACAAGCACAGCTTGGGATTTACAGCCCTGCAGCTGCCCTTGGAGCAACAACCAGATAGTTTCTCAGCCCAGGATGAGTAGCTTAAATGGCACCGTCCACTTCAAGGACAAAAGCTATTGCTCTTGGAAGTGTGAAGAGTTCCCCTCTCTAGTGGGAAGGCAAAGCAGTTGGACGTAGCTGGGTAGTTAGCTCCACCAAAAAAAAAAAAAAAGTGGCCAGTTACAGGGACATGGCTGTTAATGTGAATGATGGTACATACCGCAACCATAAATACAACCACAGAGTGAATACAATTCTGCCAAGTAGCACAAGACACTCGGGGGCGCTGGGGATAGTGGTGGGGGTGGTGTGGAAATCATAATTGGTGTCCCACTTTCCCTGCCAGTGGAACAGTCCTTTAGAGGGACATCCACCAAACAGCAAGTTAAGAGCTTTGTTCCATTCCAGCCAGTTAGTATATTAGTCCCAATTTCATTAAACCATGAGCAAAAGGACATTACCAATCCTTTCCAAAAAAAAAAAAAAAAAAGAAAAACAAACATAAAACCGTTTAGTTAAAATCTGGCTTCTGAAAGCCTTTATAAAACCTAGATGCCCTCTTCAGCTGGTGCATAAGAAAATCCTAAAAATGCATCTGAGGCACTGGAGCTGCTGGCTGCTAGGTCAGGCGTGTGGGTGATGGAGGCGGAGATCGCTTCTTGGGTGAACTCTGGATCAAAGTGTCGCAGATCAGCTGGACCAGCCTAAGCCAAAGAGCATACGCATGGTCACGTGGAGTGAGCAGACCCCAACCAACTGCTTATGTTCAGGTATTCTAACACAGCTGCTCTTCCAACAGAGTTCTCACCGCTGCGTTTGCAGTTCCTAACCTGCACTGCAGCAATGCCCAGTGCCCACACAAGACATCTGGAGAGCATTCCTTTTGTAACGCTGTAAACCAGATACCAACAGAAATACCCACTTACCACATTGGGGTTGAATGGAGGAGTAATCCTCTTGTGGTACAAGTCATCCCAGTTTATTGGGCTGAAGAATACATGGTTCTTTATCTCAAGCTGCATAGAAAGCAGGGGGAGAAAGAGTCAGTCTTCTGCCAACCCTCCTTTTCCAGCACCTGCCAGCTGGTTTCATACCATTAAGTGTTTGGAGCAAGACTTAGAGCTACTGCATGTTCATATAGGGGCCATGTAGCAAATCTTTAATACATGAGGGTCACAGTCCAGTAATCCCTTGAAGGGACATGAAACCATCACGCATTGCTGTCCTAACTTGTCACCACACCTTTCCCTTTGGAAATTCAGGTCAACTCTATATGCCTCTTTTAGGAGATTGGAGAGACATCAAATTGCATGCAAAGCTTTTTCACAGGGCATGCTGTTATCATGAAAGAAAGGCCCTGAACAGAAAAGTTTCCTATCCCTCCTCCCTCCTGATTGTAAGGGGGGCCACCTACAAAGTCTGTCTTGGCCCCCAGCCTCCTCTTCTGGTCCTTGTGGAGGAGTCCCTGGAGGATGTCACAAGCTGCCACAGTCTTGCTTCCTTGGATCTGGAGTGGCTTGTGCAGAATGTTGTCATACATCTGAGAGACATCCCGGCTGTAAAAAGGAGGCTATTTTGAAAGAGAGAAGAAACAGCCAAGTAAGACATGAGCTACCATAAGGAACCTCACATCACAGGTCAAAACGAGTCCTGCAGTGAGCAGATGAGGGAGACCTGCTATATTGCTGTGTTCAAAAGGGTAATGGTATGACTCAACCAGGTCATCCGATTCAGGATTCAGTGGTCTGTCAGGTACCACGTGAACAACCAACCTCACACCACAACTTTTGAAAATTCTCCACCATGTAAAGCAAACCAG
Source organism: Falco biarmicus (assembly GCF_023638135.1). Lineage (NCBI taxonomy): Eukaryota > Metazoa > Chordata > Aves > Falconiformes > Falconidae > Falco > Falco biarmicus. Next base: position 3,853,345 of record NC_079297.1, read on the forward strand.
ACTGCTTCCAAACTTACCAGTCCAAACAGCATTTCATAAAGGACAGCTCCTAGGCACCACCAGTCTACTGTCCTGTCATATGGCTGCTTCTTTAGCACCTCAGGAGCCAGGTACTGGGAAGAGCCAGAAGCAAATAATTGAGTCAAATTACAAAAGGAAGGGCTCTGCCCTCATAAGTATGCAAAGCTGGCTGTAGTTCAAGCTGAGCAAACGCATTAGGAAGCACACAGATGCATTTTGACTGTTCTTTTATAGACTTTCCACTTGCTTCAGAGCTATGGGTTTGAAAGACACCTACTGAAACCCCCAACATGTTTTTCTGGGCTACAGAAGTTTCTCCTCTTACAGAGGACTTGTACAAGGATCTGCCACCCACAACAACTCAACCAGCACACCTGTCCTGCATTGACACGTTACACCTCTAAAAGGCTTCTGTGGTTTTAAGAAAGCTGCAGTTTTTCATCCCACTAAGTCTGTTCAAAGCAGCAAAACTACCAATAACCACCACTAAGGAGCAACACACAAGAACTCAAGCAGCCTGCAGAACAAGCAGCACATCAAGCCTGGTCTCCCACAGGATTGTCTCTGTGTGCTGTCAGGCTCCCTTGTCTAGGGCAGGGGAAACAAAAAAACCACAAAAAACAGACACTCACCAAAACCCACAAAACAAAGCTCAAACATTCCTGCTTGGTTCATGCTGTACTGTTGCATAAGTAGGTCCCCACTGAAAGCAAAGGGCTACCCCCAGGGAATTCCTGCACACTTCTACTGTGCTTGAATACTAAGAGGAATATACAGACCCTTCTCCAAGCTGTCCGAGGAAGGGCAGCAGAACAGCTGCATTACTAAGGCCACAGTGCTACCAAGATCCCCAGCTCAGTAAGAAGCAAGAAGAAAGCCTCCAAGGCAGCAGATTGGAGATGGGTTTTAGCAACACCCAGCTGAGGTGCATTGGAAAGAAGGCATTTCCTCCCCTCTGAGCAGTGCTCACATTCCAAAGGAGAGCCTGGTGCTCTCCTCCACACAGCGTGCTACACAGGAGCTGCAAAACAAGTACACAGAAGAGCCCAGCAAGGTCCCATGTATGTCAGTACCAGCAGGCTCCCTGTTCTGCAGCTCCAAGGTATCAGAGCAGGTAAACAGCCTGCTCATGGGCTGCCAGGGTCAAGGTTGTCTCCATAGTCACCTGGAACAGTCCCAGCTTCACAAGACTGGCCATTTCCAAGCACAGGGATCCCTGCCCCTCATAGCACAACAAATTTAGAGTACTAATCAGTTGCTACAGGTAAAATTCTCTCTCCTAGGTAGGGTAGGCCTTATCTGAACTCCAGCTTTAGGCTGACAGCCTCAAAGAGCCCGAGACGGTCTAATTCACAAAGCCCGTATTTTGAGATGCTGAGCACCCATGTAAGTCTGAGATCCAGGGCTGCAAGTTTCTGAAGGCTTTCAGTCCCCAGATCACAGTGAAACCCCAGCACATGCCGTACCTCTGGAGTGCCACAAAAAGTAGAAGTTGTCTCCTCTTGCTCCATTCCTTCTTTGCAGAGTCCAAAGTCTGTCAATACTATGTGTCCCTAAAGAAGAGGGAGAAATTTCAGCTTGGCCCGCTCCTAGAGGAGACAGCATTTCCCTTCACATTGCATCTCATATAGTGTTTAGTTCCCCACTGCTCATCTGTTTCCCCTCCCTCACCTTCTAGGCATCCTATAGTACAAGTACAGGAGCTATAGAGAAAGAGTCTAGATTTTTTTTAATTTGTCTACAACTGCATAGCAATTAAGAGATTCAGCACTGCTGTGCTTTGCCACTGCATTGTCCCAGAGCCAGTTGATACAGCAGTCACTATCAGAGTACCAGCAGTGACTTGCTTTTAGCACCCCCGATCCCCGACCACAAGTCAGGTCCCAGCTTTTGGGAATGAGGTGAGAGGGCTTCAAGCATGCAGTTCTGCAGAGGAACAGCTCACTCCCTCTTGCAGTACCTGCATGGAAATGCAGTGGTGCATACATACAAAATCTATGCAAGGAAATGAGCTATAGCCCAGCTTGCAGGACCATAGCCCTCTGTTTGTGGTCTTGATGCTTTTAAAGGCAGAAAGAAGACAGCAGGAGTTGTGAATATACCTGGCAATCCAGGAGAATGTTCTCAGGTTTTAAGTCCCTGCAAGACAAAGAGTGCTGTTTGAGCAGGTTTGGCCAGATATTTAGAAAAGCCAGATCGGAAACACCAGCAGCTAAGAACAGGAGCTAACAAAGCTTCCCAATCCAGTTCACCAAGACTTTCCCAAAGTGCAGGTTCCCATCACTGTGGGGTATCAATATACACACATGCAAACACAGAAAGGCTGCTCATACAGATCAGGTGTTAGCCTGCATTTCTATGCATAAATTGTTACTGAGAAAATTTCTTACCTATTGAGCTAGATTTATTTTTGGTATTTGCACTTAACCATTCTCTGTCCTTCCCACTATCAGGCTGGAAGTATTTACTGCCCATCAGGTCCCGTGCAGACCGTATCCCTCTTGCAGGATAAAGTGCCAGCAGCACATTGTCTTGTCTGGACTAGGATGTTCTTCAGCTACTCCAGTCCTACATTTTGCAGGGCCCTGGTGAAGCCCTTTCCCTCCCCAGCACTGCACACAGCCTGGCTGGGCAGGCTACATGCCCCTGCTCTCCCCAGCAGATGTACCTTACCTGTAAATGATGTTTAAAGAATGCAGGTACCCAATTGCACTAGCAACTTCTGCAGCATAGAATCTGGCCCGGGGTTCACGGAAACAGCGCTCCCTTTGCAAGTGGAAGAAGAGCTACAGGCAGATGAGAAGGTTGATCATTTCTTCTCTAAAAAACTGAAGGATATCTGGAGCAAGCCTGAAGGCCAGCTACTCAAGCACAAACCAATTTGCAGCAAGTGACACATGAACAGCACCAAATAAGCCCTAACCACGTTACCTTGAGCAATCTAAACACATTTGTAGAAGTTGCTTCATTTGTCCTCCTCTTACATCACAATCTCACTTAAGAATTCATTCCCCAGAACACTGTTATCTGCTGATCTAGTTAAAAAAAAATCCTAAAAAGAAGTTTATTAGAACTATTATAAAATTAGGATTGCTACATCCCACAAGCTGATTATAGTGGTAGTATGGCCATGACAAGTGGCATGCAGAGATCTGAACCCACTAAGATCCCCAATATAAAATCTCTTTAGGCAAGACATTCATGTTAACAGTATCTCCCAGCCAGTTTCAGAGAGCACAGAAAAAGACAGCTGAAAAAAGTGAGCATCTACAGGACAGAAAGTTGTTTAGCAAACTGCAATGACCTCACCCAAGCACTGGACTAGGACCCAGAGCTGCCTCACTAGTGGGTTTTCCCTAAGACTCACCAACATCTGTATTTCCCATATTCTCCATAGGATTTTAAGATTCCCCTAACACACACTTTTCTCAGCATCCTTGCCTTGGGAATCATCTGACTCTGGTCAGCCAGCAAGATCTTCATTCAATTTACAGGTGAGATAGCATGCCAGCCACTCCTGGCTGGTCTTTCCCAGCAGTCAAAACAGCATTATACTTCAACATCATTATCTTCTGACAAGAAACAATTTTTGGCAATAAAAGCAGCATGTGTGGGAAGGACCAAACAGAGGATTGAAATAAAGCCTGTAAGTGTGCACTCACCTCCCCTCCATTTACATAGTCAAGCACAAAGTAAAGCTTCTCTGAGGTCTGAAAGGAGTAATGGAGTCCCACAAGGAAAGGGTGCTTGACATTTTTCAGGAGCACGTTGCGTTCTGCCATGATGTGGTTTTGCTATCAAAAAGCAGGCAAGGTGTTAACATTTCTGGCAAGGGTCCAGTCCAGCCTCCTGTAGGGGCTCACTGCTGTTTTCAAAATGGGTGGCAGCTGGGAGCCCAAGAGGGTTATCTCCAGCCCCTGAAAGGGAAACACTCTCCTCTCTGACCAGATTCATCTCATTTCTTCTCCATGTTCCCATGGCAAGAGAAATCCATGTTTAACATGTGAGATGTCTACATGAATACCAGCCACAAGATACCTTGATTGTATTACCAGGATACCTTATACACGCTGACCACTATTCACAGAAGTAGCCAAGGAGAGCAGACATACCTCCTTTTTCTTCAGGATAGTTTTCTTATGCAAGACTTTCACTGCATAAAAAGTCCCATCACACTTGCGTTTGGCCAGGAGAACCTGCAACAGAAGGCCCTGGTCATGGGTTTCAGTCTCACCTTCTGCTCATGGTTGGCGTTTCCTCACAGAAGCTCAACACTCTTGTGAGTGATTATACAGAGTGTACAGCTACACAGGGTCAGGTACAAAGTTTTAAAGACCAAGCTCCAGCCCTCTTACTTCCCAGAACTTTCTCATTGCTGGAAAGAAGCACACAGCATCTCCACATCCATCCCTTACACACCCAATAGAAAATAGTTTTGGAGCATTTGGGGACAGTCCCATTTAAAGTGAATCCTTGCTATTTCACAAGATACAGATTTATCTCAAGATCTTTTGCCAGCTGAACAAGCCTGAAACTTATTTTGAATCAAGTACTTCTCCTTACCATCCCCACCCTGAACATAAAACACCTTACACTTCTGTCCTTAGAGAGACTGCAGGACAGCTCAAAGGACAGATGATGAAAACCCTATCTCAGGCTTCATCTGGTCTCAGCCCCACTGAGGCCAAACTCCCCAGGAAAGGTGCAAGCAAAGGACGCAGCTAGGCATGCTTTCTCTTTCCAAGCTGCCTCTGAAGAGCTACAGCCCACCTGTACAAGCCCACTTACTTTTCCAAAGCTTCCTTTGCCAATAACCTTCAGGAAGTCAAAGTCTGTTGGCTTGGCACTGTTGAGCAAGAATGGAACAAGTTAATGTTTCTGGGAGAAACACACACAACAGCAATGCTGCCATCAAAGCTGAGTTCCTTCTTGGAAACACAAGTGTTTGTGAAAGCGATTAGAGGGCACTGGACGGGTGACCCTCGCTCCCAGCCAGCTCGGGATTCGCACTGCACATGTCAGTGCGCCCAGCAGAGGAGGAGCAGTCCCTCAGCAACCCACCCGCTGAACACTGTGGCAAGTGAAAGCACCTGTCAGGACCAAGCAGCACCTTTGCAGGGAACAGTTTATCCCCATTTCCAGAGAAAGACAGTCAGGGAGCCAGCAGGGATGAGGAAGATCTTCCCTTACTACCTTTCAAGAGAGCTGTGACACAGCGCTGCAGGCATGGACAGGAGAGGATTGCTACCACAACAGGGATCAGCTCTAGCTGAATGTCTTGAAAACTATGCACCGGTGATACACATTCTATTAAAGGACAAGTAATGTAATTGTTGGGACTTTCACAGACACCACCCATGTGAGACACAGGGACCAACTGCATTCCCCTACCAGATCCCTTCAATGCGTGCTCCACACCCTACCTGGCTTTTGCAGGGAGCTTACTTTGGGTTTGCAGAAGGTCCAAGGTTGATGTTGTCAGTTGTGGCTGGAGGCTAGGGAAGATAACAATGTTAGTCACAAGGACCACGCTGCAGGTTGTGCTTTCCTTTCCTCAATACAGCATCACTTGCACAGAGCCATTGGTAAGCACCCATGAGCAAGAGACACAATGGATGCTTTGGCAAACTTTTAACTGATGGTGGAATAGTTTGGGTTGGAAGCAACCTTGAAGATTATCTTCCCCTCCCCAGACTCCGGGAGCATTATGCCTCTTCCAAAAGGCTATGTTGGGCCTCTCTGCTCTCCTTTTTCTTCTCCCAGCATCACCCACAGGGACAAGGCAGCAGTAAGACTCCCAGCAGGCTAACACAGGATCTCCTCCTTGCTTTTTCTCCTACAGGCACCAGCCCCTCTCCATCCCAAAGGTAAGAACTTGCTGGCTCAGAGCCATGGTCTCACCTGGGTGCTTTTGTCTGGGCTCCGGGAACGATCCATTAGAAGAGCAACTCGTTCAGCACTTGGGAAAAGAAGAGTAAGCCAGTATTGAAAACAAAATCCAAGAGAGAAACAGCTTCACACCATAACTCAGCAGGGACCAGTGCAGACCCCAGTGTGTGCTCTCCTCCATCACGGCAAGCCTCAGCTGAATTCCCCAGCTACCCCCTTGGTAGCACTGCTACTCCCAAGGGGTGGGGGTGCACATGCTCTGGGGGAGGCAGGGGACAGCAGGTGCATACTGACAGATGGAGGGGGAAAACGTTCATGGGTGCACAAGTGATTCAAAGAAGCACAAGCAGATTAAATGGTACAGTTAGCCCTTGATTTGCAATAGCAGAAACTAGGCAGGGCACCAACATGTGAAGACCAGTACAGCCCCAGCAGCAGCACAGCATCAGGGCCAGACAAGATTGCAGCCCTCCTGGCTATGGCCAGCCCCCTCTCCAGGCAGATGCAGCCCCCAGCCCATTGCATAGGGATGCTGCAGCCCAGCAAGTGTCCCCACAGGGAGCCAGGGGAGTCCAGCTGGGTCTGACCACCACATGCCTTCCAGGCTGGCAGCAGACAGAGGCCATTCCCCCAGGCCAGGGCAGATCAGGGCAGTTTGGGGCTGTTGATGTTGCAGAGGAAAGGGGCTGGCCCGTACTCTGTGGGCAGAGGCATTAACACACAGGGCTCTCATCCAGGCAGCACAGCTGCTGCTGGGGCTGGAGGTGCTGGACTTGAACATCAACACTTGTTGGTTCAGATCCACCCTGCTTGGGCATCACTGGGGAGGGATGGGTCCTGCCACCCCAGGGATTCCTCCCTTTGGTTTTAAAGGCTCCCCCACTCTCCTTGCAAAAGTTGGGATTAAAAAGATGACAGAAGGTGGAGTGGGGGGAGGCAGCTCTGTTCCCTTCTTCCCAGTCCCAGAGAGCTTCTTCCATTCCCCCCTCAGCCCCACCAAGCTCTCACACACCACAGGGAGGCTCCGAAGGCTCTCATCCCCCCAGCCACCCTCTGCTGTGCCCCTTCCAAAAAGGGGGCCCGAAGTTCCCACTGGCCTCCCACACATCTCACCTGCGGGTGCTCCCTCTCTCCGCCCCCACACACTGTCAGGCACAGACCCCCGGCCATCCCGGAGCCGCCCATGGCAGGAGATGCTGGGAGGCAGCGGGTGCTGGCAGCTCTCCCTGGGGACTGCCCACATCTGGCCGGTGCCAGCCAGCTCCATTCACCGCCGGGCCAGCACGGGGGTTATCAGGCTGAGCTTTTAAAGGGCTCTCATCCCACTGGGAGGTTTTCATACTCACTACGAGCAGAGCCTGGAGCCGGACGCCTTGAAGGTTTGTCCTATCCTCTCACGGCCGTGCTTGATGAGTTCTGCAAGGAAAGTTGGAGCACCGAAGCCGATTAGCTGGCAGCATGATTTCAAGTGCACAGAGGCACGTTTGTTCTTCACTGACCTTGCTCTTCTCTCCACAGCTGCCCTCCTCCCACTTCCACCCACGTACCAAAATAACCAGGAAATTATAGGAACCAGGACAGCTCCCCTCCCAGCCCTGCCAGGAGCCCTCAATAGCTCACAGGATGGGGATGAGTGCCACAAAACAGACACTCTCTCCCATGGCAGAGGGGACTCAGGCTAAAGCAACCCCGTCAAGCCTCCCTGAGCCACCCCTTGGTCCCCAGGAGGGACAAGGAGTGTGCTCATAAGGACGATGTTGTACTGGAATACGTCACACACTTGGCACATCCACTGCCCCTTTCATTCAGGACTCTGAGTAATTAGGGACATGAATGAAACCTTTCAGGGCCCTGCAGGAGGTAAGCCAGCACACACACATCGCAGCAAGTAAGTGACTTGCCCAAGGACACAGCCAGTGCCAGAAGCTGGGATTCCCACCACAGAGCATCCCTCATGCTCAGCTGTGCAGGCAGTTGCCACCACCCATCATCATCACCACCTCTCCCTTCACAAAGAGGCAAAGTCCTGAGCCTGCTCCCTAGCGCACAGGCCGAGCAAAAGAAAACCCTGGGAAGGCAACGTCTATGGAGGAGTTCCTTGTTTTGCTTAGGAGTAAATAACAAAAATATTTGAAGACTCAGTTTTACTCCCTGGCTCTGCCCTAGTTTTACTACTGGAGGGAAATAAAGAATTAAAACAGTCACAAAAACATACACTTTCCACTGCTTCCCCTAAAAAAAAAAAGGGGGCCTTTGTAGACACAAGCAAGTTGTCATCCTGGAATAGCTCTTCTACAGACCAAGGAATTGGCAGCACCAACTGCCAGAGCCCAGGCAAGGAGTTTGTAGGACAACAACAAGTTTTGAGGTAAACACAAGCCCATTTAGAGAACCCTTCCTGCATGGGTCTTCAGATCTGCCAGGTGGAGGGACCTGCACGCTCCGGAGAGCCACTGAACCAGGCTCCACCAGTGATCCTGGGATCTGGGTGCGTATCTGATGAGGACCCGAAAAAACAGGCTGTGGTTTCAGAGTCTCCGAACAGATAAGAAAGGAAAAACAGAAATTTAAAGTGAAACCCACAAACCACTCAGTGAGAGAGCTTACAACATCAGGCTGGTCCGAGACCCTGACCTTGTCTGATACTTTGCTCTGCAGCAGGTACAGAGCCTGTCCCAGCAGGCACCCACCGGCAGGGACAGCACGCAGGCAGCACCCAGACGGATCAATCCCCATCCCCTCCCACTGGGCATAGTCCTTATTTCCCTGACAGTCTGGCTCTCCCTGGCTCACTGAGGTCTACTGAAGGTCATCCAACACCTGCCTTGGGGCTGCACCTGTCCCACAGGCTGCTAGACAGGCTGGCCAGGTACCACGGTCACAGCAGAGGGATGTCCGCCCTGCTGCCTTGGCACAGGCGACACTCACGGCTCAGGGCAAGGGAGGAGGTTGGCACAGGGGATGGTGAGAGCTCACAGGTATGTGTAACAGGCCCCAGGCTGCAAATGGCAGCAGCAGATAGAGGAGCCAGGGCTCCCACCCCTTACCACAGCAACCCAACCAAGCCCACACAGTTACCACCTCGCTCCTGCTCCAAACAGGTGACACAGCCTGTTCCCTACAAACCTGAACCCCCACAAGCTTGGGTTTGGCCCCACGGTCTGTCAGTGGCAGCATACGCTGTTCTGATCTCAGACTCGGGGAGGGGGTATAACAACTCGGGCACAGGTGGACATGTCACAGCTTGGGCACCTTGGAGCACACAGGCCAGCCACAGACACACCTCCACCTGGCCTGGAGGCATTTGCTGGCAGCGCAGGATGCAGGACAAGTCCCTGACTTGCTCTGAGGGGCTTGGACAAGGCTGCTTTAGCAAGGTCTCCACAGCCTGCAGTTAGGCAGCAGCCTCTTCCAGGGCCACAGCCTGTTCATGCTTCCCCCCACCAGCCCCGTTCTGCTCCAGTGCTTCTTTGCTGGAAGTGAAGCTACGCAACAAGTCCCTGCTGACCAAGGGCAGTGCTTTCCAACAAAGCTATTGCATTTAATGTATTTGCTCTGAGGCAAGAGTCTCTCTCATCGCACTGAAGTACCACACACGTTTGTAGAATACATACGTCCTCATCCTGTATCCTTTTCTATTCAGGCTCAGAGCCACCTTGCCCAGCCTCAGTCCACCTTCAAAGCCAGGTTAGTTTTTGGTTTAAATCTCCTGATCAGTCAAACTGGCTTTTCCTTATCACTAACAAACCCTACTCCCCCTAAAGCACAAAGATTTCTGAGTGCACACATGCTGAACAACAGAATCAGAAATAGGTCACGAAAATACGCTGGAATCCTTGGTTATACATGCCCGGCTGCATCCCTCCTTGTGCCTGCTGGGGCAGCAGGAACGCTCTAGGCTTGGCCAGGGCCACAGAGAGCATCAGCAAGCAAGTCTAGGAGTTTCCTGATACGATGTGACTATCACACACTCAGAACACAACACACTGCACCGTATCACCACCACCACTGCCCCCCTCCCCAAAGACCATTTCACCCCCAACGCGCAGGCCAGAGGCATCCCTCAGGCAGCACGCACCCACTTGGCCAACACAAAGCTACTACTTACAAGTTGGAGCAGTTCATACAGCTAAATCTCCCCCCACCAAACATCCCTCGGTAACATACATTTTCTTCCCAGCACAGCACAAGCAGCTCCTTCTTCCTTCAACAGTTCTGCCAGCGGTGACCCACATTCCCATGCTAGCCCAGCGTTATTTGCTACAAACACATTACTAATGCAACGCATACCTTGCACAGAAAGGCAACCTCATAGACTCGTCATCTGCAAGCTGCCTCCCACCCTCTTCCCTGATGTCACCGCTCTCAGCATCGTTCCCTACCTAACCTAGATTGCAAACCCCTCCGAGCAAGTGCCTCGTCCTCTCCTGCTCTAGGAAGGGCTAGTTGCCAGCATGCGGAGGCAAGGAGGCCTGGCAGGCTGTCACTGGGATAGCAGGTGATGTTTTGGAGGCAGCACAGGGTTTGGAGGGGCAAGGTTGAGAGAGGGGCACCTAAGGCAGCCCACAGCTTTTGTCCCTCGCAGGGGCTGCACAGGGTGTAAGGGGGAGATGCCCCAGTTTCAGCTCAGAGAAGGAGCATAGGGAGGGGCAGGAAGGAGTATTCCTGCAAACACATGCTTTTCCTCAATAAAGGAGGAAAAAAAATCCAATAAAAACCCACGGAACTCAAGCTTTCCTCTGCTACAGATGCAAGAGAGAGCTCCAGGCCAGCACTGAACTCCACTTTCATTCCCATTGAGACATTATAGCATGCAGCTAATCCAGGAAGAGGTTAGGAACGACTTTAAAAGACTTCTTCACTTGGGGAAGCTTTCTTAGCTACCCTCTGCAGAGCTTCTGCTTTGCCCAATTTTCTCTTGCAGACCCTTTTCCCTACACCCCAGAGAGACTGCATAGCAAAGCAGGAGCCCCAGCCAAGCAGCCCTGGCTCTGAGCAAGCTGGAACCCACATTACAAACAACCCTTTGGATTTTGGGGGAAAAACTACATGCAAGGCTGAAAGAAAACAGCAGGTGGCTAAAAGCTTGCAGCATTTTTTGCAAAAAATAACCCCATGAAAATAGAGAACAAAGCATTAAACACACCTGGGAGCACCTCTACAAGCAGAGGCTGCGTCCTGATGCATGGGAAGCAGCCCACAGCCAGCGAGCACAGAGACCCCTCAGTCCCCATCCCCACACCAGCCCCCTCTGCCTCTGGCTGTCCTGGCAGAGCAGAAGCCCCAGGCGCTTTCCTAAATCTCAGAGGGGAATAGCTTTGCTTCCTGCAGCACTTCATTTAGCCTGTGAACACAAACACCCCCACCCTCCCAAGGTAACCATCCCACTGCTGGCTCACTTACAGCCCTTTAAAGAGAGCAGGAAAAGCTGATCAGCTGCAAAAAATGAAGAGACACCTGCTAGATATACCCAAGGAGTGAGAATTTAGGTAGGGGTGGTAGTTTTGGATGAGGAGGGAGCGGTCTGGGTGATGGGTTGGAGCAAATTATACCCTGGCAGGCATCTCAGGTGTTCAGAACAACTTTTTACACATTAGTAAGCTGAAAATTTGTCTCCTGTCCTGTGGTGGGGAGGAAGGTCATGGCTGTCATTTGGTTCAGGTCAAACCCAGAAGAAGTTGCTCCTTCCCATGTCCTCCACTAACCCAGGAAGACTGCAGCCCAGGGTAGCCAGACTGGTGCTTTGCAGCAGTATTAAATGCAAACATAAACGTACATGGACAGGAAAACCTGGCATTGCAAGCATGCAATGATTTGAGAGAACAAAGCTAAGCTCTGAGAAAAGGGAAACATTGGAGAAGGGCTCTCTCTTCACTGAAAATAAAGCAATCGCTTTTTGCTTCCACTATAATTTCCTATAAAATCTCCCTGTGTGCAGCTGCAACAGGAGAAAAGCCATCTTACGGTGCAAGCTAAGGAGTAAGTGCAAGGCAGTAAAGGCAGAGGTCTGGGCAGCCTTCCCCAGGGGGAGCAGAGGGGCTGATCGCTGTGGGACAGGTCCCTAACCCCAGACTACAGCCACCCAGAGAAATGATCTGAAACACCTGATGTGCTCATTGCCATGTGTGATGAGAGGGGAAGCAGCATGTTGCTTGAAGTACTGTTCTGTCTCAGGTCAAAGCCTGAATTTTTTTGCTCAGCCAAAATCCTCAAGCTATTGGCATCATCAGCTTTTAAAAATATCTCCTATTATGTTTTGATTTTCTCCAGTTTTGCCTCTACTTGCATTGTAATGGTCAAGTTTCAAAATACTTTCAGCAGCTAATTTACATTTTCAAATCAATATCTCCTGCTTTTGTTCCTTTCAATAAAAAACTTGGTATTATCAACAAAATCTGCTTGATTTTATTTTCCATATAAAGGCATCTTTAATTAAAAACCCATTTTCTATCCAAAGGAGAGGAAGCAGAAGGATCCTGGAGGGAAAAGTTTTTACCAGCTAGAATGCATAAAATATCTAATCTGGAGTGCAGCCAGGAACAACAATAGATACCGACGGACAAAGCGAAGGTTGGGTTGGTTTTGCCCATCATGCCCCCTCCATCTGTAAGGGCTGCTGACACTCCAGGGCTGTGCACGCGCCAGGTGTAACTCAGGGCCAGGCGTGCAGCGTGAAGCTGCCGTCACCCCTGCACACAGCCACCTCCTGGGTCCTCTGTGGGTCCCACGGGAGCCGGGCTCTGTGCAGCCCTTGCTGGGAAGGGCGAGCCCTGGCTGTGGCATGAGCCAGGCTGGACCCCACCTGGAAGGTGTGCAGTGGGGCTCTGCCCTCTGCCAGCTGCCCAGCCGGTGGGAGACCTCCCTCTGTGGGGAAGCTTCCTCCGTGCCCTCGCCATCCCCAGGGGGTTAATGACACAGTGCCAGTCGGTGGGAGCATTACCCTTCGTCTTCCCAAGGGCGGTAGAGGAGGGCTCCATCCAGGCCATGTACATAAAAGCCAGACGAAGTAGTCCCTTCTCCTTAGGGCTGGGGCGAGAGCTCAGCGATGGGCAGCAGGCATCCTCGGGAAGCAGAGCGTGCAGATGTTTCTCCAGCTGCAAAGGTGAAGGGCACAGGAATCAGGCTAGAAACAAGCCCTCAGGCGCAGCGCTGGCTGCCTGCCAGCCAGGCATGGCTCTGGGATGTGGGGCTGGCTCCCTTTGTGGCACCTACCCAGTGCTCGGTCTGGCGGGGATCATTAGGGTGCTCTGCCACCATGCTAGTGTCCCTGGCTTTGCTTTGGGACACGCCTCTAAAGAGGGTTGGGACTGGCAGGTGGGGGGACACTGGAAGAGAGCTGAGTGGCACTGGTTGGCTGTTTGACTTCTGTACAGCAGAAGAAATTTACCCTACAACTGTAAAATTCACAGATTTCTGCTCTCGGGAAAGGATTTGGGTTTTGATGCTTTTGAGCACCTGAGACCCTATTCGTTGTCCCTGTACCCAGGGTGACTGCCCTGGCACTAGTGGCTCCCTGGCACAGGAGGAGACATTCCCTGGAAGCACAGGGACACATAGACCCCCAGTAAGTCCCCAGCATAGTGCAGATCCTCACTTGGGGGTTCAACAGCAGATGCCAGCGGGTGCCTGGGGAAGCTGCCGAGGGCTTTGCCCTGGCGACCCCCATGCATCTCCCTGGAGAGGTGTCCTGGGCCAGCGGTTGTCCCCGTGATGGAGGACATGAGTGGGACAGGTAGATGTGAGCAGGGTCAGGCTGCAGCGTGCTGCCCACCCAGGCTGCCCTCCCCTTGTGCCAGGGGTGAGGGTTTCCCCTTGCCCTGCCCCTGTGCACCCACAGTCATGGCCAGCAGCAGCTCCTGCCCCTTGCCCAGCACTGCCCCTGCCCCACGACAGGACACGTTAGTGCCATGTTGGAGGGGCTGCTGGATGTGGGAGCCCTTGCAGGGCACGTACATTAGATAGGCACACATCCCTGTGGCCACTGCAGGTGTGGCCATGCACCTCTTACACCCTTGGCCCATTCCCCTGCCCAGCACCCGCACACTCCTAAACACAATTTAAAATTTTAGTGAGGCTGGAGTCCTGCTGGTGTCAGGGTTGTGTTCTGCCAGCGTTGCTGGTCTTCCGTGCTGGGGCAGTGTTTCCCTGCCCTCCAGAGAGCACTTCTGTGCCAGGCAAACCTCTGGCTGGACCTGGGGGCAGAGGTGATGGGCAGCTGTTGGCCAATTTAACCCCTTCTGTGCACATCTCCTGACTGGGATGGACTTGGTCAGCTCATGGTAGGAGCAAGCCCTGGCCAGAAAAGGTGATTTTTTTCAGCTGCACTCGCACAGCTCAGAGCCTCCAGACATTGGCAGTGCTTGGAAGCATTTTCCTTTCCCTCCCGGGGGAGGAAAGCTGCCTTCACTCGCACAAGCCCTGTAGGGGGTCTAGGGCTGTGTGGTCCAGCTGAGCCTGGTCCCTGCCAGCAGGGCCAGCCCTGGCCAGTGCCACTCACCCCGGGAAAGCCACATTTGCACAGGTCCAGCCCGTTGTCTCTACATGCAGAGAGTACCCCTGTCTCTCCCTATTAAAATGTTTTATATGCAATGCATATATGCTATTTTATAGGGAAAGGTGTACTATTTTAATCTCCCCATCTGGCAATATCTGTAACCGTAATCATAAAAGTATTGCTGCAGTGGAAACACACAGTCCTGAGCAATTGTAATTGCAAGGAAGGGTCCAGATAAGATTAAAACAAATATTTCTCTAGAGAGCACAAAGCAAGTTTCCATCAACCTGCAGTGAAAGGTGACCTAAAATGTTTGACTATTCAGTTATCTCTGCTGGGTAAGGAATAGGACAGGATAGGATAGGATAGGATAGGATAGGATAGGATAGGATAGGATAGGATAGGATAGGATAAAAGCCTATTTCTTCATCTTAAGAGGATTCATGAAAGACTAAATAGACCACTGGTGACCACTGGGTTTGTTTAAATTATTTTTTTCTCTCTACATTTTTCTTTTAGCTTTAAAAAGCCAGGGCTCTGCCTCAGGCATTGCCTTTGATTTTGCCAAGGAGTCCCACATGGGTGCTGGGAAGTTTTGGTCAAAAAAGCCAAGAGGAGGCCACTTGGGGGCAAGTTTTTATTCCAAAGCACAGCTAAAGTGGGTTTGAGCAAATCTCGAGCGTTCTGTGCCTCCATTTCTACAAATACGAACATGACAGAATGCTACTGGTCTCTTGTAAAGCCTCTATATCTGCAGAGGAATAAATGACTGGTCTTCCTATTGCCATTAAATTAGTTGGCTGGGACTTTTTTGCTTCCAAGTGCTTTTTAAGTGTAGGCACAGTCTCTGAATAAATAGCACAAAGCTGGAAGCAGTCTGACTCTAAGCAACCCTTCCTCTCCTGGCTGGCCAGCCTTGTCCTTGGGGAAGGTGCAATTTTCCTGCTTCCTCTCCTCCCCAGCAGGACTTCAGGATACATTACAGCCTATGTTTTAGAGCCTTTCTTAAAAGAAACCAGCTGTTTTTGGGGATGAGCACCTCTTTTCTCCTGCAGTGCAAGTCAGTCTGACATAGGGTGCACACTCAGGGCCACCACCCACGGCTCAAGCCCCAAGTGTGACCAGCCTGGCAGGGACAAGGGCAGAGAGGCAGTTTCCCAGCCGGATTGAGCAGGGCTTAACAGCTTGGAGACGGCTTGGAGAGCTGCACTGCCCGAAACCAGGCCCCTCACTGCTGGCACAGTGCTGGGTTCGTTAGGAAAGCTTGTCTCCCCTCTGCCCTGCTCCACCCCCATCCCATCCCTGAGAGCCGCCGACTCCAGCTCCACCGTATGGGATATATGTTTTTACCCCTTTTTATCTACATGCATGGGAAGCAACTGGGGCTGGCGCAGCTGGGGATAGTCTCTCCAGCACAGCTATATGTACTGGATGCAGTGGGCAGCCCAGTCCAAATTGGGCCAAGCACTGCTCCAGGCATTGTCAGGACCAGTGAGCCCCTGTGCAAGAGCGGCAGCTCTGCACTGAAATCTGCTGAGCCCGTCTCTGCTCCCCTGCTCTGGCACTGAGCAGGAACAACCCTCCCTGTCCTGCCAGCGAGGAGGTCAGGGATGCCCCGTTAGAGGGATGCTAGCACCCCTGAGCTTTGCCAGGCCAGCCTGGCTGCAGAGACACAGCCCAGAAGACCACAGCCAAAATGACCTGAAATTTCTGGTGCAAACCTCACCCTTCTGGTGCTGGCTGCAAAAGGCCAGTGCAGTCCAAGCCTCCTTTCCCTGTGCAGGTAGCTCAGGGACATGGACACACACATGGCTGGTCACCAGTTGCCTCTGCTGATCTGCCAGCTCCTGAAATTACCCAAGGTCAGAAACACTTGTGGCTGCTCCTAATGGGACCTAACCCAGGGAGGTGAGGGGCTGCGGACACAGCAGGGTGATGGAAGTTCCTTGTGATGGAAGTTTCCTGGGGAAGGCACAGTTAATGCAAGAAACCTTTCCACCTAGTACAGCATTTCCAGAGGGAGCAAGGAACTGTTCGTCTCCTCTCTGGATTCCTCCACAGGTGGGAAACAAACCCACTGCTGGAACTCAAATCCCCTCCACTTCTCGCTGCTGACCCTGAGCCAGATGCCTGGGGAGCAGCTCTCCTACGGGCCAGCCGGGTCCCTGGCAGCAAGGGACGAGTCCTTCACAAAACCCCCTGCTTTTCCCAAAGGGGTTCAGGACCTCATTAAGAGAAGGGAAGGTTGTGATCATCCCAGAGAAAGCAAATCGGCATTACCTGCACAGCGCGAGGCGTGGGGAGCTGGGCTCCTGGGCTCCGGCAGCAGAGCCGGCGGGCACTGCCCCACTCCAGCTGCGGGAAGCAGCATGTACCACTGTCCCTCCAGTTGTTTTTATTTTGACGATTCTGTCTGAAGGTCGAAGGAAAAGTCCGAAGGAGGAGCTTGTGGCAGGAAGTAAATGATTACCCTGCCAGCCCTCCCGAGGGGACCAAGGCACAGGGAGCTCGGGTGGGAGAGGAAAATCCCTCCTTGGGGGGATTAGAGGGCAGCTCACCGGCAGGGAAGTGCAAAGGGTCAGAACAAAGTGCTTTGTTCGCTGGAGGCTGTGCCAGGTCACATGCTGGGTCCTAGCAGAGGTAGTGAGGCATGGGTCACCTCCCAAACGCCAGCAAGACCTCCTGGATGTGGACACAACCCATTGCCCATCCACCAGCAATCTGCGGAGCTTGCCAGCAAGGAAGGAGCTGGGCGATGTGGAGCCTTGTCCCCTGGCAGCACTGTGTCCGGGGCAACAGATCCAGGGACTTTTACATGTTTGAACTGTGCAGGCGTGACAGTCCTACAACCCCACTTCTGCCTCCTGTGTGACCCTCCCCTGGCTCCATCCTGGGCCACATGTACGTACAACAAGCACCTGAGCAGCCGGCAAGGACTGAACCCCATGGGCACATCAAAACTGAGGCCAGAGCAGCCCTCTGGGAGCCAAAATCGACTGCCCTCCATTCATGCCATCCCCTATTTGCTCCCTGTTCCTATCCCTAGGTGCCCAGCACCACTGATCACCACATCCCTGTGTGGGTGCCCAGATAAGGCTTTGATGGGTGTATTGGTGGAGTCACTGGTGGACCCTCAAGCTCCTCACCTGAAATACAAACTTCATGCATGGGAGGTATTTTCTGATTGTGCAGGAAGATTCCTTTTACCCTCAGAAGCCCTTTTGCACCTGCCCCTCTCGTGGGAGTTGACCATGATGTAGTTGGCTGATAGATCCCACAGCTCTGAGAAAACCTGAATGGCAGCACCATTCCTTGAGTGTTTGTCAAGCTACTGACCTCTTGCCATTGGCACATGCCTGTCCCAGCTAGGCCTGTGAATCCCAAAGCAGAGAGGAGAAAGAAAAAGGATCACTGCACAGGGAGGCCATTAAGAAAGCAAAAGTGTGAGCTGAGGCAGGATTTGAATACACAGATGGGTACAAAGATGTATAAAATCAGATGATGGAGAACACTGGTGCCCCCATCAAAATAAGCGTTTTCTGAAACAGTCTGGAATATGTGGTTTGGAGCATCCAAGGTTCGTGAGGCCACGACAGCCAGCTGCCACTGCAGCCAAGGTCTCCAGCTCCGTGTGTGTGGGGAGACGGCAGAGCCATACCTGCCCCGCAGTGAGCTCCAGCACCAGTGGCAGCGCGCAGAGAGGAGCAGGCTCAGCCCTCACCTTGCTCCAGCTCCCACCCACAGTCCCACCAGGTGGCATGGCCGTGCAGATGTGTGAGGGTAACAGAGGTTTGATATCACGCTCATGTCTCAGGGAACAAATGCAAATAGAGGTCCCTATTGTACTTCAGGAACCATAAAGACACAGAGGGAGAAATAAATAGATTCCCTGCTAGCGCAGAGAGGGCCTTTGTTTGTCTCATTTTCAGAATCAGAAGGTTTAGAGGATTGCTGCAGCACATGACCAGAAGCTACGAAGCTGCAGACAAAAGGCATTTGGAACAGAGATCAGACTTTGCCATCATGCTGGCTTTTCAGATTCCTGCTTTGTCCAAGTTAAACCTGCTGCTATTTTGGGGTTTCTTTTGCTCACTCCACTGCATCCCCTACGTTAAAGGCTGCACATCTCCCACAACACTGCGTTCACATACACTTTCACTCACATCAGCACAGCATCAGAATGTCTGCTGCGGCAGGTTGGAGGGGGCTGCCTGTATTTCAAGCCCAAGTCACGAGGGTTGCACCCACAGCCTCACTCATTGCAGCCATGGACAAGTTTAGAGGACAAAGCCTCAGCTTATCGCTCTGGCCTGCTGAGCAGGCTCATTTCGCAAGCTCGTCGCACGTCAGCCACGAGCGTGCGTCGACACCCAGCAGAAACACGGAGGAAAGTGCTTGAGCAGAACTGACAGTGAGACAAAGCCTGCCGGGGCTCTCTGGATAATTGCTGGCTTTACCGCAGCTGAAAACTACAGTGAGCCAGACGCTGAGATGCCCTGTCATCCCTGGGACCCACGCAGCCTCTGCCAGGCATCACGCGGGAGGCAGAAATGCCTCGCAGAGTCCCTCCAGCCGGGCGGTATCTGCTCCCTGGGGCGCAGGGGCCTGGGGGGGCTGTGCCTGGGCAGGACCTAGGGGTTGAGCTGCCCTTGCAGGGGCTGGGGGACTTTCTGCTCGTGCTCCACTGTTCTGCTCCCTGAGGGATAGGAGCAAGGAGCCCTCAGCTGCCCTGAATTTCCCCACCGTCACAAAAAAGGCACAACTCATCTTACAACCCCAAATACACTCCAAGACGGAGCCATTTCTGTTTCCAAGGGGGGGGGGGGGGAAAGCGCTGAATTAGATTGAAAACCTCTATAAAGTTAAAGCTTCATAGAATGGTTTCCATCCTCATGTACCCTGAAGCGGAGAACCTTTGACCTCTGAAAAACACAAAGACACAGGACAGGTTAGTGTGTGAGCGCCCAGCAGCCCCGCACGGGCCACTGCCCGCAAGGAGAGGCGAGTAAGCTGTGCAGCCGCTGCAGCATGGCAGCTGTCCTGGCTGCATCCCTCCGCTCCCTGCGGTCCCAGGGGAACACGGGGAGACAAGCACCCCAAAACCACCACGCACACAGCCGATGCCAACGACAGATGTGCAGAGGAGCATGTTAACCTGCCAGAGCTCCTCAGCTCTCCACATCCAAGATCCGAGGGGTTAGCTCAGCCCTGCTGCTGATGGTTCCGACCAGAAGATGGGCTGGTTCTCCCATGCCCGTCCCCTGTCAGCACCCCAGGGAGAAACCGCAGTTGGAGCGGAACGTTCCCGGCAGGAGCCGCACCAGCCGGCGCCTGTGAAGGGGGAGCGGCTCGCCCAGACCCTCCGGCCGGGCTCGGTGCCCGCACCCCGCCGGGCCGCGCCGTCGGGCGAGGGCGCTGCGCCGCCGGGCTGCGGGCGGGGGGAGCCCCGGGGCGGGCTGGGGGAGACCCCCGGGGCGGGCAGGGGGAGCCCTGGGCTGTGAGCAGGGGGGAGAGCCGGGGCGAGCAGGGGGGAGCCCCGGGAGTGGGGCAGGGGGAGACCGGGGAGACCTCCGAGGGCGGGCAGAGGGAGCCCCGGGGGTGGGCAGGGGGAGACCCCCGGGGGCGGGCAGGGGGAGCCCCGGGGAGGGCAGGGGGTGCCCCGGGCTCTGAGCAGGGGGGAGCCCCGGGGGCAAGCAGGGGGAGACCCCCGCGGCGGGCAGTGGGACCTCTGGGGAGGGCAGGGGGAGCCCCGGGGGCGGGCAGGGGGAAACCCCCGGGGAGGGCAGGGGAAGCCCCGGGGACGGGTAATCACGGATCAGCTGCGTCGGGATGGGGCGGAGGGTGAGGAGCGGATGAGAAAGATGAGGATGGGGATGAGGTTGAGAATGGTGATGGGACACAGCTGGACACCCCCAGGAAAGGGGGCCAGCAAGGAGGGAAACGTGGCTACTCCGGGGGCCAGGCGCCCCACCGCGAGGCCCCCACACACCCCCACGGTGCCACACATCCCTGTCCCCACGCGGAATAACCCCCCCAGCTGCCCTGCGCTTGCCTTTCGGAGGCTGCCCGCGAAACGGCCCGAAACGCTGGTTTTCCCGGGAAGGAACATCACCCCGTCCTGCCCGCAGCCCCGTTCCCCGGCTTGTGCCACCGCCCGCACCGCGGTACCGCATTGCGGAGCTGCCCGCTGCCGTCGGGGACAGCTCGGACCGGGCGGGGGGGACCCCAGCCGCCACCCGGGGCTTGACACCATTTGGGGGGTAAACGGAGCCCTACGGGGACCCCCCTCTGCTGTGCCCAGGCTGCGGGGATGCTGCCCGTGGGTCCCGTCCATCCTCATCCCCACTGTGCGGCGGCAACGGGCGGACAACGAATTAGCTGTTGCGGGTTTTAAATCGCTGTAAATCGAGGTGTTTTCGGGAATGGGTGCGGAGCGGGGGTCAGCAGGCAGGGCAGGGCAGAGTTTGGTTCAATCGGGGGTACCCCCAGCCCATTATTTCGTTTATTTCCCTCCTCCACTGCATTTGCTTGTTTGTGAGGCTGGGGTTTTTTTTCCCCCTCCTTCACAAGAGCAAAAATCTCGGGGTACATCTGCAAATTCCATCCAACCCCAGAGTCTGAGCACTACGGGGTAAAGCAAAACTGAGGGGGTGGGGTGGGGTGTGAAAGCAGCCCCTTTCCCCAGCTGTAGGATGGCCCCTTCTTGAAATACGTGTCCTACTTCTTGAAAACAGTTTAATCCCACCGTCGGTGACAACCCAGCGCTGCCTCTCCGTTACCACCGAGGATGTGCGGTACCCCCTGACACAAGTGGGCACAGGCAGGATGAACCCTCTGCCCCTGCCCTGCTCCTCCAAGCCCCCCCACAAACCAGGCCAGCCTCATCGACTATGTTTTCTCTTTATTGTTCGATATATTTATGTACCACATTATATGTTAAAGATAGATTATTTTTTTTTTCTGATATACATTTTTCATCTTATTTACCACAATGACACCACACGTACATTGGAAACAGCTCCACGGATCTGGTAGATTGCACAGAATGAATTGTGTCGTAGTTTTGTTCCTGTATCCTGAACAACGTCAAATCCAACAATATATTATTTTTTTTTAAAACTTTCCATAATTTAGAAATAACAATTGTTAAAATAAAACAAAACAAAAGTCACCGAGAAGCAGACTCCGGGTCTGTGATTTCAGCCAGAGGCAAAACATTGTAACCGATGGGAAGCACGGTTCCTCGGTGTGAATTCGGATGGAAGAATTAAGCAGTCCTGACATCTATGTGACTACGGTGTAAACATTGCAGGTAACTGGCATTGCTGGTCATCAGCCGCTGCTTGGACTTGTTGGGCTGGTCATACAATCTAGGTCTCATCTACATCCATCTCACGTAGCGTAAACTGAAGGTCCTTGCTCCCAGCACCCACGGCTGGTTTGCTTCCCTCTGTGAGCGCAGTAACACAATCCCACAGGATCGGCACCTGTGTTTCAGCTCCTGAAACACTGAATTGCATATCTGTAAGGAGTATTGAAAACTGCAACTGTTTCCCAACAGGTCATTTGTGGGGGGGCAAGCCTCAGGCAACGAGTGAGGAGATAAAGGTGGGGCACTGGATAATTCCTTCAAAAAATTCTAAACAACAAAAAAATATATTTAGATTTTAGCTTATTTAAAAAGAGAGCAGGGCACACACTTTCATCTCTTGTTATTTCCTTTAATTTTCAGATTCTATGACGTAGAATTTGTTGGATGCACGTAACGAAAATAATGACTCTTTCCATTAAAAGGATGCAGAATTATTTGGCTATGCGGATGTTTGATGCAATTCTCTTACTGCAGCTGACTCTGGCCCCTCCTTAGTCTTCAGCATTGGTTCTGAAGGCCTCTATGAGGCCTTCTAAAGAGTGGATGAACCCAGAGACACTGCAGATACCACCTATAACGAAAATGGCGACATCAAAGAAGACATGGTGCCATAAGAGCTTCCGCCACAAGAGTTTGAGGTGGAAAAGACTGGGGAGCAGGAAACAGAGCCCTGCGCCTGTGAGGCTCCCAGTAAGACCCATCAGGAGGGCAAAATGTGGGACATAGATAGCCATGAGCAGGGTGAAAACTACCAGGGCACATCTGAGGGTGAGTCCCCAGGACTTGAGCCGCCCATCACCCCCGTAGCAGTTGGGGAAGAACGCCCTGTTTCCATCTTGGAAAAGGGACCGCTCCAGGACTTCCACAGCCGCAAAGAACGGCAAGGGGTACGAGAGCAAGGCTTTGGCCACGAGGAAAATGTTGACTACTGCCCTAATGGTGGGTGGCAGGTTGTCTGTAATGACTTCCTTGGTGTCATCAGCCCAGGTCAGATAGGCGACCAAGGCAAAGAGTCCCTTAAGAATGCAAGCTGCTATGTGAGTCCAGTTCATCATGCAATGGAACTCCTTGGGGTTCTGCATGTTCCCCTCCAAGGAAGGCAGAAAGATCTGAGAGGTGTAGCTGAAGACAATGATGCCAATGGAGATGGGAAACTTCTTTACATCAATGTAAAACTTGACTTTGTCCCAGGCCCAGTCACGTGCCCTGGAGAGGCAGTAGGCGATCACCAAGATGTTGATCACAAAGTGGGCTAATGTGCAGAGCAAGCTGAACTTGGAGACTGCCTTGAGGTTCTTCAAGAACGCACAAGGCAGGAGCACTGCCGTGGCAATGATGGACCACGACTTCTGGGAGACGGGCAGGTTGGGGAAGCTGTTGTACATCAGGTTCCCACTGACCACCACATAGAGGATGCAGGTCATGACCAATTCAATGATCTGAGCCACGTTCACAATTCTGCCTCCGAGAGTGGGGAAGCGGGGCGCACAGCACGCGTTCGCTATGTCCACGTAGGAGTCTCTCACCCTGACTATCTCCCCATCCTCATTCTCTTCATAAAGACAGGCAATAAGGATTTTCCCAGTGTAGCAGCAAACCACTGCAGCGAAAATTATTAAAAAGAGTCCTAGGTATCCACCATGAAGGATGGCATAGGGCAGGCCCAGAACAAACATCCCCTAGAAAGAGACAAAATGGAAACCGTGTTGCTCGTCTCACAGAGGGGACCAGGCAGGCGCCGGTACCCGGGCACACGCAGTCGCACAGTTGCAGTCACATGCACGCTCGCTGTCTCGCTTGCACACCATCACACCCACGCAATCGGTCACACAGTCACACCACGCAGTCATGGTCACACACAATTACAGCTCCCCCCCCCTCGTCTCTGATGTACCACCCCCCCCCCCATCACACCCACACACTCACGCACACCCACATCATGTCACCCTGAGCACCCACAGCAAGCCAGCACAGTCTCAGCACCCGGGCTTTGCCCCTAACCTCTCTGTCCGCAGCCCCTCTCAGTGCACCGAGACCCCCACAGCCAGGGGACCCCCGCAGGGGTCAGACCAGGCCCACCCCGGCACAAGCCCACCACCGGCCTGGGGTCCCCTCGGGGTCCACCCTCGCCCCTGACCCATGTGCTGGGGCAGCCTGCTGGCCCGGCCCTGTGGGAAGGTGCAGAGGGATGGGGATGGGGCCTGGTGGCCCCCCCAGCTCCATGCCATACTCTGGGGGAGGGAGGCAAAGCAGAGATCCAGGGCTGGACTTTTTCCCTTTCCATTTTTGTATAATTCTTTCTTTTTCTCTTCCCCACCCCACCCCCACCCCCCTTTGCCCTCTATCTTTTCCCCCTATTTTTTCTTTCTTTTTTTCCCCCTTTTTCCCGAAGCGAGTTTGCAGCCAGCCTGGGGCTGCCGGGCCAGCGGGCGCGGGGTGGGCGCGTGGCGGGGAGCAGGGTGCGCTCCCCGGTGCCCGACACGACGGCAGTCGTACCTGGATGGCGTTGGTGACATTCCAGCCCGCCTCCCAGGCCGTGATCTTGGGCTTGCCCTGCCCGGAGAGCTCGGAGCAGACCCCCGCCTCTTTGGAGGCGGAGGGCGGCAGCGGGCCGGTGCCGTCCCGCTGGTAGTGGATGTCCCCTTCCAGGGGCGTCTCGCCGCCCTCCTCGCCGCCCTCGGACTTGAGGATATCCATCTGCAGCCCCTGCCGGTGCTCCATGTCCAGGTCGTCGCAGTGGGCGAACCCCACCGCCTCCTCGTCGGTGGCCGCCTGGAAGCCCATCCTCGCGAACATGCCGCTCATCTTCGCCTGGGACTTGTTGGACACCGAGGTGGCCACGTTGGAAAGCTTGCTGCGGAGAAGGGTGGCCATGGTGGCTGCCCGGGGAGCTCCGCTGCTCGGGGACCCGCGGCGATGGAGAGACCCGACGGGGCGGGGGGGCGGCGGGGCGGCGGACGGGAGCTCGGCGCCCGGCGAGGGGCAGCGGCCGCTGCGGGGGGCTGCTCCGAGCCGCTACCTCCGCGTCCCGGCGCAGTGCGAGCGGCTCCGCGCCGGGGGGCCCAGGGGCATGACACCGCTGCGGGGAGGTGCGGGCCCGCACGCCCCGCCGCCCGCTCCGTCCGCTGCGCGCTGCTCCGCGCCGCTCCGCCGGCCCCCGCGGCGGGATCGGGGGGCGAGCCGGGCGGGGATGGGGGGTTGTCACCAGCCGGCGGCTGTCACCAAGCGGGCAGCGCAAGCCCCTGGCAGAGCGCGCCGCGTCTCCATCGCAGTGCGCCCACCTCGCGGAGAGAAGAGGGAGAGGGGGGAGAATTGCTGCATTTCTGGGGGAGGTACCAGCCTCCCCGGCCAAGCCCAGCCCCCCCGCCCCCCGCCCCACCCCCGCCCGCCGGGCCCCGCCGGCAGCGCCGCAGCGCGGACCCCCCCCCCTGCTCCGCAGCCCCTGCGCTGCCCGCGCTGCCCCACACCCGCGCCGCGGACCCCCGCCCGCCGGCCCCTTCCCCAGGGCGAAACAAAAGAGCCCCATCGAAGAGGCGGACAAACGGCTGTCGAGGGGCTCTTAACGGAATTTCCCCTCTCGCACCCCCCACCCCTCCTTTTGCTTTTTTCTCCCCTCAGAAACGTGCGGCCCCTTCGGGGGCTGGGGACAGCAGTGGGGGCAGCGCACCCTGCGGCAGCCCCCGCGCAGGAACAAGGGTTTAGTGGGGCGACAACGACCCCCACCAGCTGTTTGCTCCCAACCCAGCGTGGAAGGGGGGTCCCCGCTCCCGGCCGGGGCTCGCAGCCGGCGGCAGCGCCTCTGCCCCGGGGGCCGCTCCGCCACCGCGCTGCAGCGGGGCTCCCGCCTGGGATTTCTCCTCTTGGTCCCCACCACCTCATGTAGCAATTCCGCTTTCTTCTAAAAAAGAAAAAGCCGGTATTTTCATTTTGCTTCTAACTTATTTGTAATTAAAGAGCCTTACGATTTTATTTTTTTCTTTATTAAAAGTATTTGCCAGGTGAGCAGCCAACATAGCAAACAACGGCAACAAGACATCCCTGTGTCCTGTGCTGTGGCCCAGACAATGCGGGGTGGCAGGGGGAGCACTGGGATTTTGGGGTGCTCTGTGTGGGAGCACGTCCGCTCTGCTGCTTTGAAATCGTTGGAATCGTCGTTTTATTAAAAAAAAAAAAAAAAAAAAAAAGAAAAAGAAAAAAAATATTTTCCCTGAAAGGGGGGTGGCGAGGAAATCTGTGTTTCGTTTGCTGCTTTGGAAGGTAAAAAAAAGAATATTTTTTTTACTACAGACGGGTGGAGAAGCCAGTGCTGAATTATTTCCTAATATCGCTGTGAGTGAGTGGGGAGGGAACGCTCGGGCTGCGGTTGCGGGTGGGATGCGACACCCAGCAGAGGTGGGGAATGACCCCCCGGCTCCTAGAAAAAAAACCTTAAACACATTTTTTTTTTCCCCTGTTAGAATCCGAAAGGAATTTGGATGCAAAGTGACTGAAATGCGAAAAAAACCTCAACCCAAAACAAAACAAAACAAAAAATACCCCCGGTGAGGGCTTTCCCCCTAACGGGGTCTCTCGGCCGCTGCTCCCGGCGCGGCGGGGGCTGCTGCAGCAGACAGCCCCCCAGAATGGGGGGGGGGGGGGGTCTAGCAACCTTTCCCGTGCGAGGGAGGCAGGCGGCTGAGCGAGGCTGTCCTTGGCTTTGCGGGGGAATTATTACATGTCACTGCACAAATGGGTCGAGAAAGCCAAGCGGGGCAGCCGCCGGCCTGGGGTTCGCCACGACCCGTGCGCCCGGGGCGCCGGCCCGGTGGGCTTCACCGGGGCAATGCAAACCAACGGGCGGGGGGCGCGGGGGGCCGGGCCGCTGCCGCTGCCGCCTCTGCACGGTGCTGGAAAACGATGGACACCTCGGGGGACGGGGTTAAGTCAACGATTTCTGTTTTGGTTTTTTTTTTTTCTTTTTTTTCTTTTTTTTTTTAAGCCTAAGACAAGTTCATTGTGAAAGAAGACGCGAAGGAAAGCTATTTCTGGAGGCTGCAGGGGGCATCAAGGAAGAAGGAACGAAAATTCACCCAAACCGCTGTCTGGTGCGTGAATATTTCTTAAATTCGCCCTGACACATCCCCTCCCCTGCCCCGACCCCTCCGCCGGGGCACCGCGCCGCACCTCCCCAGCACCCCTCGGTGCCGGGAGGGGCAGGGGGTCCCAGACACCGGCATCACGCCGAGGGTGGAGGAGGCTCATTGAGCATCCAGAGTGTTAGGGAAGTGCCGGGCTCGGGAGAAATCATAAGAAAAAAATTTACAAACAAGCCAAATTTAAACAAAACAAAAAAACCCCACCCAAACCCAACCCAAACAAATAAACAAAAAAAACCCCAACCCACCAGAAACCCAACACAAAACCAAACCAACCAACCAAAAAAAAAACCAACTAAAACCCACAGGGAGCTGGAAAAGCAGCCCCGGCTGGGGGGGCCGGCGTGGAGCCGTGCCCCGAAGCTGGGGGTCCCCTGCGTGGGCCGTGGGACCCTCCGTCCCCGCCCGCGGCCTCGGACCGTTTCTCGGGGGGGGGGTGTGGGGGTGCGTGTGTGCTCTGCGGGCAGGGGATCTTTTTTTTCTTCTGCTGCATGCTGCAACGGACCCTCCTGGCCGGAGGGACCCCCGCCCTGACGTCCCCGGCACAGCCCCAGCTGCCCTCCGAGCCTTGGCGCACCCCGAGGCGGGTAGGACACCGCGGGGTGCGGGGGATGCGCGGGGATGCCGTGGGGATGCTGAGGGGTCCAGAGACAGCAGGGAATCCGAGGGATGGAGGAGCTGGGGGGTGCCGGGGGTGTCTCTGTGCCCACTCGGTTAATACCACAGCTGGTTTTAACGGCGGGGGGCTGAGCCCGCCCCCGCCGCGTCCCCCCGCGCTGGTGGGGCGCAGGTCGGGGCTGCCCCCGGCAGCACCCTGCCTGGCTGCAGACACCCCCCGGGGACCCTCTGCCCCCGCTCGCTCCTGCCCCGTTTCTAGAGAAGGGAGAAAAAGACTTTCTGCAGCAGCGGCTGGAAAAAAAAAGACGCCCTGAACTTCTACCGACGGCTAAAACCGGGGGTAAAGCATACAGAAAGGGGGACGGGGGGTGCGGAGGATAGAAGAAAGAGGCAGAGAAAGAGAGGAAAGCGCACCCCGGGGAGGTGGAGAGGAGGGTCGGGGCAGTTACCTCTGCTGCTCTCCCCATCGCCGCCCGCAGCGCGCCGCTCCGCCGGGGAGAGAGTGGGGGGTGATGGTGGGGTGGGGGGTGGGTGGATGGAGGCAGCCGCGTCACTCCTGGGCTCCCCCTAACTCCTAATTAACCCAAGCAGGATAACGGTGCCAAACCTTATCCAAAGGTTAGCGGCTCTCCGGGAGGCGTTTCAGCTGTAAATCATTCCACGTGAAGCTAAAGAGGAGAGAGCCAGCCTGCAAACGAGCCGCAGCCCTCCCCTCTGCCATGGGCTGATCTTTCTGGCACTAACTGCTTTCTTTGCAGCCACTCCTGGGCTGGGCTGAGGGTCTCCTCCCCACCCTGTTCCTGCGGGGAACAGCTTGCCCAGACCCCCTCCATCCTTCCCAGTCACTGGCAGATCCAGCCAGAGGAGCAACTGCCTTATCTCCACAGAACAGGCTCAGGGGGGAGGAAGGATTGTGGCTGGGTCTTCTGATTAATAGACTGTGGGAAAAGAACTATTCATGCTCAAAAATCATGTAAGGAAAGCAAGAAAGGCCAGCCCCGGGTGGGTTGTCTTTCTGTATACAGCCCTCAGCACAGGCCCTCTCCCAGCTACTGGGCAGCACTGTGCCACGGCAGTTGCCTGAAGGTGTGACTATTTGGGAGCGGGACAAGCATCACTCCTAGTTCACTGCTCAGTCAGGCTCCCAAACCCCAAAGGATTTGGTTCTCATGGGCTTCAGTGGGCTGTGAACTGCCTCAAAGACGCTATGCTGCAAACCATGTCCATACAAAAAAGGGGACTTGCAATTCCCGTGTGCTCAGCTTCATCCTCTTCTGTAATACTTACGAAAAGTGTGGGCGTCTGAGTGCAGGTGTGTAACCCTCTGATTCCTGCCGAGCCTTCTTGCTTGTGCCACAATTATTTCCCCACACCCCTTAAACCTGCTGCTGGGCATGGACAGCAGAGCAGGCAGCTGCAGAGACAAGAAGGCTGGGGGGGCACCTTCCCCCTAAGCAGCCAAGAAGCTTCCTGAGCCCCGTCTGCCCAAGGACCAGCCTGCCCAGAACAGACCAGGTCAGCCCAGACACTCACTCTTGGAGGAGCAGCCAGCCCCCCCCGGACATGTATAAGTGTACCTAGAGATGCGATTGCGGGAGTCAGAAGCGGTCCACCTTGCCCCCAGCTGTTGCTAAAAGCACCTCCTGGGTTTATGGCCCAGGCCGTCACCAGCCCCGCAGCACCAGAGATGCACAAGCTCATCCTCTCCATCACGAGTGGCTGTGCAGCAGCGAATTTCATCCCAGCTCTGCCTCCCTGTCCCCCCTCCGGCACCACGCAGGGGAACTCTGACAGGATAATAGAGAGTTGCACAATATACTATAAAAAGGCAATTAGATAAACTGCTGGATGGGGACCAGCTCCTGTGACCTAGTTAATAGCTCTGGGAATTTCGGGAGGGTAGGGAAGGAAAAGGCAGCAGTGTCAGTACGCAGCACAGGGTGAGCAGGTTTCAGGGGGGAGGAAGGGCTGTGGTCTGCAGCACAGCACCCTGGAAACGCCCCAAGAAAGCAGCCCCAGCATCATGTAGCAAACACCCCTGCCTTGCACTGCACCTTCTCCTTGCCTGTATTTAGAGCTTGCCATCAGCTTTTCAGGTATAACGTGAAAGCACTGAATACAGAATCACACAAACTGCTGTTCGGTCTGTGCTCTGGGTATTGAGGCTGGATTCGTGCACGGTGTGCTGTTCAACACAAAGACAGCTGTGGACAGAATGACAGGTACTTTGCAATAAGATAATTCTAGCAGAGTAAAATCTGAAAGCAAGGTCTCCAGGAGAAAGCCTGCAATGGATGTCCCCTCTGTATTTAATTTTTTTCACTGAAGACAAAATGGCTGCCTGAATTATAGAGACATAAAACAAAGACAGAGCATATAAAGGGTTGGAATATCATCATTTTAGCTGAACATGTCTTACCACAAGAAAATTCACCTGGAGAATACGTAAAAACTAAATAAAAGCTGCCTGATTTAACTTCACTATTTGCAAAATAGACAACTTCTGATCTGGAATTTGGGAGATGGTTCGTACACGGATTTCTGTGATTTTCATCTCCCGGGAGGGAAAAGCCTGCTAAACCATTATCATCTGTTAACTAAAAATTCATTTTCAATTGGACCATTACATGTTCTCAAAGATATTTCCAGTAAGTTGGAATTAAATTTAACTCATAGTTTGTCTTTATTGTTGACATAAATATTAAGTGATAGCCATTGGTTACTTGCGATGCCAAATTCCCAGCTCACTACACTAGTATTGTTCCCATGAGCTTAACAGCATTTTCATTGACAATATATAAAGCTTCATCACTGTCAAATTAAATATTCATATATGTACATGCTCCTGTATTTCATAGGGAACGATTATGGACTAGGAAAGGAAAGTGCATACTTCATAGATGCCAGGCTTTTTAATGTCAAATTTCCAATAAAAAGCTCTTCTGTAGAGCCTAAATGCTGTTTTTCAAAATGAGATTGTTGTGCTCCCCAGTCCTAGATTGACTGTTTTCCTCCAGCATAATGTTATTTTTTGGGGTTGCTTTTTTTTTTCCTTTTTCTTTGTCATTTTAAACAAAATCAAGATCAACTTGCAATGACCGTGCAAGGATTGGAGGGACCTGAGCAAACCTGGCGCGTTCCCGAGCACAGCAGGAACAAGGAGCCTGCCCGGGAGGATGCTTGTTTGGCCACTGCTCGGTCAAGGGGCAAACACTTACGACGTCCCTTGCTTGCTCTGCTGACCCCAGCCCTGCTCCCTGCAGAGCACTCAGCTCCTTGCACAGCAGCTCCAGACTCTGCAATTGCTGCCTGGATCTGACTCGCCGCGTCCTGGTCCCATACCCGCTCGTGTTCTGGCTGGTGAATGTTGCTTCAAAGCACAGAATAAAAGCTGCTGTAATGAACTGGTCTGTATAGGAAATTTCCCCCTAAGCAGCCTGTGGTCAGATGATGCCCCAGTACTGAAGAGTTTTTATATTATCTGTATTTTTTTCATATGTTTTTTCTCTTTCTTTTAAAATATTATTTTTTCTTAATTTTATTTAGCCTGTGCAGGCTGTGAGGAACGGCCTCCCAGAGCAGAGCGAAGGCGCTGGCATCCAGCTTGCCTTCAGGGTGTTTCTTGTCAGGAAGGCTGAATCTCAGGCAGCTCCATCCCCCATCTGTCCTTTTTCCTTCTCCATATTGTGTCCATTTCTGATAAAAGCAGGTCAACGGCACAGACAGTTACTTATATCTCTTGCAAACATCTCCCAGCCCCATCCAAAAGCCAAGATCAGCACATTGGGAAAACCTGGCCCCCACTTTGCGGTATTCCTGGCAATTCAGCCAGGGCTGACAAGGGGGGCAGCAGGGACACCCTTTGTAGCTACCTTTAATAAGGACCTTGCTCAGTGTTTTGGAGTGATGCAAACAGGGTACACCTAAGCCAGGGACTGGCACTGCCGGCAGAATCACAGCCGGGTCTCTGAACCCAGCCCCTGCATCTCTGTGGAGCCTCATGCACGGAGGCTGCGATTTCCAGAGGCAAGAATTGGATGTGCAGTCTCTGTGTGCTGATACCATCAATTACTTTGGTGTTTGTTGTTGTTTTTTTTTTTTGCCAGAAGCCAAAAATAAAAGCCACATAAAGGATACCGCCAAAATCTGAGCTGAGCAAAACAGCGTGGGAAGGAAGCTACTGCCGAGTTGTAAGGAAAGCCAAAGGGCAAGGTGCGGTACATCATTGCTCCATCCAAAGGGAAAGACAGCTCAGCCCACAGCAACACTCCCAGTGCCGCTGCATCTGCTGCTGGAGAGGATGGGACAGAAAACCTCACCTTGTGCTGGTGTTTACGGGTCCTTTGCATGCCCACTGCTAGCTACCGAGACGCTGGTGCGTGTGGGCAAGCACTGGATGCTGCGCTTGAGTTGTCTGCCTTTGCTGTGCAGTGCGGGCGGAGTCCTGCTCCTAAAAAAGAAAAAAAAAGAAAAAAAAAAAGCACCTCTTTTTGCAGAAAAGACCTACACACATTGTTCTTTTTCATCCCACACGTACCGGTGTGAGCGCTGTGATGCGCAGCGCTGGGAAAACATGTCACAGCCCAGGGAGGGTGAGAGCGCAGGGCTTTCTGCAGCAAAAACAGGGCTCGACATCGGGCAGAACCAGCCTCCCTGGGACTAACGTGCACCTGAGGGTAAATGCAAGGAAATGCAGTTTACCTGTGTCTAATGTAAACAATACAGGACCTGCTTGTTTCTTACAAAGGTATCAACTAATCTCAGTGTCTTAATTTGCTGTTGCATCCTGCCTCCTCCAAGTGCCTGATCGCCAACAGAACAGAGCCGACAGCTCAGCTCCTGCATGCTGACTCTGGATCCAGTCACGGGGACAGCACATATTAATTATAGTCTAAATGTAGCATTTCTACATAGTTTATCAAGTGCTCTGACCTGGAAAGCTTTCCTGTCAGCACTTCAGATTGGGAAAACTGGGATGGGATAATATTTATTGTCCTCACAGCCGTGCTGTGGGAGCAGCTCCCTGGCCGGAGGCACCAAGGCACCCAGCCCACCCTGCGGGGTCTCAGCATCAACCCCATACGCAGAAGACCAGACCACTGCAGAAAGGCTTTTCTTCTTTCATCTAGTCTGATGTACAGAAAGGAAGCAGATATTGGGGCAGGACTGAAATTATCCCTATAACACTGAAACTCTGCCATGTAAATGCCTAAATTAAAGCTGCATTTGATTTGATCTGAACTGCTAATTGTGCTGGCAATAAATCAAGGTATCACTTCTGTTCTTTACAGGGATCCAAGGGTCATTAGCAAATACAGTAACCAATGTTTTAGCCACCTTTGTAACTTTTCATCCATTTCTATTGCAGCAGTCCAGACCTCTGTAAATGCATACCAGAATATTCATTTCACAGCGGAGTCTTAAGCATGCTCAAAGCCTTTAAACTTTGAGGAGAAGATAGCAGCCTGTAAACTCCAAGTATTGCTATTAAACAAACAGTTCTCATAATAAACCTTTTGGCATTGTAACACTATCTTCTTTTAATAGAACAGTACTTCTTAAGCAATTTAGTTAATTTGATTTATAAGAAAAAGAAATTTGGAGAGTGCAAAACCTTAGGAAAAGAACAGCAGGGAAGGTAGCTCTATGATTACCTCCCCCTGCACACATGTAAACTGTGGCTGAGATAAATTCATAATGAGATTTAAAGTTACTTCTCTATGGAGCATATCAGAAAACTGAGTGAAAGAAGACTGTGAGGCTGGGAAAGGAGGGGCTTTGAGAGCAGGACTGTGATTCAGGAACTCTCTTCTAGTGCCAAACCACCTCATCCAAGGATTCTTTTATTCAGACATGTTTTGGTGATTACACTGTGTAGGAGAACCTCAGGACTTGTTCCTCAAAACTTGCAAATGACATGGGACTTACCAAGCCAAGCACAGCACCCGCTCAGTCTTTTCAGGAGGAACAGAAGTCCTTCTTGCCATGTCAGAGGTCTTTGGCTGATAAAGCTGGAGGTTTTCTTTTGCCAAAAACTCCTTTCCATGGTACAAATGTGGGGAAGGGGCAACCCAGACTACCAGCTTGTGCAGAAAAGCAGAGATTAAACTTCCTTGTTCCCATTTCCGTCACTGGAGCTTTGTCACTGTAGATAAATCATTTGAGCCTGGTTCAGCTCACATCTCAACTGATAATGGGACAGAAGTGCCTGGAGGTGTAGTTAAACTAGAGGGTCTCGCTTTCCATGGTCTCTCTAGGTTTAACTCTTTCTGCAAACCAGGATGTCTTTCTGGCCACCTGATGACCAATTTCCCTCTGATATTCCCCCTGACACCTTGCTGGCGCCATCCCAACAGAGCCCCTCCGCAGGGATCCCTTCCTCACCCAGTGCTTCTGCCTGGCTCAACCACTAAAGCCATGCTGGAGGCATCTGCAAACGCCCGTTCATCCTCCCCCCTTCCACTATCAGTTCTTCTCTGCCCCAGGAGGTGCCATTCGTGGTGTGCCAACCCCTAACCCATGTGAGGTGACCTGAGTGACACTGCCAGACTAAAGGGGCCAAAGGTAACACTGACTGGCTCTCATTAACAGGTAATTACCGAGGGGTCTGAAGCTTCCAGATCTGATCAACGGACATTAAAATATCCCTTATCTTCTTCTGTTTTTCCAGTTCACTCAGAATGTGGCTCTGCTCACCGAGCCCTGGCCTGGGTGGGCTGGGGGTTACCCTCTAAGTCCCCGTATCTCAGAGAAGCTGCTAGAAGTAGCATCTCTTGCTTTGAGTCAAACCTAGTATTTGTTCAGGTCATCACCTGTGGTTTCTCAGTTGTGTTTGTACCCATCAGTCAAATCTTTCTGAGGAAATTCAATCTTTAAAATGTTTTTCCCATAAACCTTCACCGTAGAGAGCTGCCTGAAAGAGCAGTAAAAAGTCACCTTTGAAACCAGCTCTCAGAGCAACCAAACAGCAGCTACGGGGCATCTCCCTGGGGCAACGCGAGAGGTTTGGCAGCCAAGAAGTGACCATTACTGAAGGAAACTTCTTGAAAGCAGTTCCAAAACAGGGAGGAGTTCAGCGCAGACAACCCTATGTTCTCAGGTGCCCTGCAAGGAGACAAGGGCGTCTGCAGAGCCGTCACTAGGGCTGAGAGCAGGGAAATAAGTCAATAATTGCGCAATCAGTGGCATCTTACTTTTTTGTAATGAACCTGTAGGACCAGGATTTCCCCCCAGCGCCCTCCCTCTCCTCTTTTCCCAGAGCTCATCTTTCACTTTGTCATGCAATTCCCAGCTGGCCAGCTGCAGCCTGCCTCACTCCCTTTTCCATTACACACTCGGCTGAGCTGAGGACGAAAGGGCCCCTGGATTCCAGTGAGAAGGTAATTAATTGACTTTCTGCTCTCGTTGCTATGCGGCAAAGGTGGAAGCTGCAGCAGCTACAGTTCACTTTTAATCCTGGAAGATTAGTCACAAATGGCATCATTATGGAGATCATCAGCTGCCCACAGTAACGACACTGGCTCAACCAAGGGGTGCTCTCAGGACGAGAAGGGCTGTGATGAGGAGACCAGGAGCTGCGAGTAACACCCCCCCCCGCTAACCCATCAGCCCGGCAGCAGTATTTGTAGCTCCTCTTTTGGGTAGTCTTTCTCCTTTTCATCTTAAACTTGTCTTTTAGCCGCCAGGTTGGGCAGAGATCAGAGCCACCACTGCTTTGGTGGCTGGTGTCACCTCCAGCCACACGCTCCGGGTAGGAGGGGAAAAAAAATAATAAATAAATCACTTTCTGGAGCTGTAGGTAAAATAAGTGGCTGATTCAGCACCACGCCCAGAACTCAGGTGAGCACCTTTCCCCAGTGTGACAGCAGTGATGTGCCCGTGGAG
The DNA here is from genome assembly GCF_023638135.1 of Falco biarmicus. Classification (NCBI taxonomy): domain Eukaryota; kingdom Metazoa; phylum Chordata; class Aves; order Falconiformes; family Falconidae; genus Falco; species Falco biarmicus. Next base: position 3,888,758 of record NC_079297.1, read on the forward strand.
GCACAGACATTGCCAAGATCAGCTGTTTAGCGTGATGGAATGGCAAATTCTACCAACATTTGTGACAAGATCATTTTTCATCTCAAAATACTAAAAACTATTCTGTAGCTGAGACAGCAGGGCTACTCACACCCAGAAAACGACACAGATGCTGAAAATATGTTTGAATTTCAACTCTAGACTCACACTGGAAATGAATTCCTCTCTCTTCAGCAGCAATGAGTAACTGCAAAAATAAACCCATTTTATGGAAGAAAAACTATTAACCTCGGGGGATGCTTCCATTCTAAGCTTTATGAGGTTTATAGTAAATCTGAGTAAGAGAAACGGTTTTGTTAATTGTGCAAAAGAGCTTCTTATTCTTCTAGAGTTATGTATTTGCCTGATGAGTTTCAGCTAAGCTGCTCTTCCCTAGCTGCTAAGTCGCTGCTTAAGCGTTTTCTCAGTAATTGTGCTCCAGATTTAAAGCAATTTGATAAGGAGGAGCTGCCCACAGAGGTACCCCGCCAGCAACACCCCGAACCTGTCCCAGTGCCCCCCCTCCCGCGGCTGGCACCAGTGGGCAAAGGGTGGGCTGCTTTGGACAGCCCTTACTCTCAGAATCCAAGGGGGTATTTTGGGGAACGTTCATCCAGATAAGGGCTTCTCACTGCTCTGGAATTTGGGGAATTAATCCTGGCTCCCCTGAGTAATCAGCTTCTCCTCCACAGCCATCCCTGGCTCTCCGTGAATCCCCATTGCCTGCAGTGTGATACCTCCAGCCCCGCAGGGCCCGAGGTGCTATTTGCCTGAGAAGGTCAGCAGCAGAGCAAATATTTGCCCTTCCTGTGTCTCATTCAGGGCTTTATAAGAATTAAAGTTTTATTTTATGATCAAAATCTGTATCTCTTTCTCCCCTTCCCCCCCCCCCGCCCCCCCATTTCCTTGTTACCTTAGGACCGTTCCCTTTGATTTCCAGTTAGCACCAGTGCCCTTCTGCCAGCGCACACACATAAAACCTTGCCAGCTCTAAATCTATGCCTTCGTGATAGCACAGAAAAGCGTTGTTTTAACCTAGTATTTCTGGATGTCAGCAGCAGCTTAAGATTTGAGCCCTATACACAGCTTTTATGGCCCGGAATAGAAGCAAACCTGCTTAAGCAGCAGCACTTACACAGATGCCCCACGGTGCCAAGACTACGGCAACGTTACAAACAGGGAGCAAGGGGTGTCAGGTCAGACTGAAGAAGTCATCGCGCCATGGGTCAAATTAAGTGGGTTTCTACGGTGGTGTAAGTTACTACGTATCACCCACACCTCAGCAGCCAGCTGTGTGGATACCCCTAGCCCCCTCCTGCTGTGCAACAGAACTCGTGGGCTTCAAACATCACCGCTGGAGACCTGATGGTTCAAAAGCACCTGCAGGTGCCTTCAAGCCACTCTGCATGGCTCTCTGCAGGGTGGTCCCCACACGGAGCCAGACCCCACACCCACATCACTGACCCCAGAAAGGCTTTTGCTACTTGCGTGCCTTGTCCCTGACACTGAGCTCAGCCTTTTCCACTCGTCGGTGCCCTGAGACAGACTCACCTGCACGTAAGGGCTAATTTCTGGTCAGCTTCCACAGCACTGCATGAGTAGGGCACAGGGGCTCGCTGTGAAACATGCCAAAGGAAGGGCAGAGGGAGGGTTTGCTAGCCCTGAAGTGAAAGCAGAGATTCTCTTCGTGCTTCTGGTCTGGGCCATCACCAAATTTACAATGCTTGTAAAAGCGCAAGGCTCACTCCCCTGCCAGCGTGCCCAGGAGAGCCGTCTCATCTTGCTGAGGTGGCAAGTGCTCTCCCACGGGGACCCGCGCGCAGACATCTTGCATGGGGGGGGCTGCGGAGGGGTCTCAGCTGCAGCAGCACCAGGAGTAAAAGCACACTGTCAAAGGTGTCAGTTTATAGCACACAGCTGGGTCGAGGTGAAGATTCATTTTCACCTTTCTGAAATCGTTGCAGAGCCTAAAAGTAATCTCTCTCACTGTTTGAGCATTGTGAACTGCCCTCTTCATCCCTATGCGGTGTTTACTCTGAAATTTAATGAAGGTGACCTGTGTCCATGCTACTTGCAAACAGCTGGTTTTCCGTGATCCTGACAAACCAAGTGGGTGGATAATCACTGGTATAGCAGGCGGATGTGTGCAGACATTAGCAGCATCCCAGGAAGCTACTTTCAGATGTTCCCAACTCCCCTTTTTCCATCACTGTGTCCAAAGGATTTCTGCTTGTGTCATCGATAGCATTAATACGCTTACCTGTGTAATTGCTGTGCTTCCCCTTTCTCCTCCTCAGCAATCTGCTCTCAGAAACTGGAATACAACTCTGGGGTGCTCTCTAGAGTGATACTGAAGAAAATTCAGAGCTAAAATGTGGTTTACTGTTTGAACATATAACACAGATTTCATCCGCTTTGAATTTACAACGCCCTGCACGTTTCCTGCGCTTGAAGAGGCACGCCATGAGCTGTGCTTCACATCCAGCTGCAGGAGCGGAGCACTTACCTACGCCCGTCCGGTAGCTACTGTGCTCTGCCCCTCACGTGTGATTTGCATCAGCAAAACCAAAAATGCCTGAGGTTGTAAAGAGGCTTTTCTGAATGGGCACACCCCCTGTGGCAGAGTACTGCCGTGAGAAAGCAGCAGGTTTATTGCCTGAGCCATAGGAAAATTAATTGACTTTTAAAACGTGGTGGTGGCAAAATGTACGGGTATGCGGGTATGCCCTGTGCGTAGACATAACTGATACATATATATATATGAATACAGTGTCTACAGTAGGTCATCTTTTTTCCCATGGAGTTACGGCAGGGTGTGATTTGGCTCATTTGCCTTATGCCCTTACATTCCCTCTAGGGCACTTTTCTATAGGTTACTGGGCAGATACCAGAGGTACAGCCGCTCATCAAAATCCATCCAGACTTACTCCAGTTGCCCCTTTGCTCAGGGAATTACATGGCTCTTTGGGGGCCGCTAACAGAGGAGCTGCCAGCTCTGACTCTCACCTTTCAAAACAGTTGAGCTGGGCAGATTCAGAGCGATGAACCCAGAACATTTTGTTGTGCGGCTGATACGCTGCGTGGGTATTGTTGTGACGGACCGCCAAATGCTCAGCATACACCGACCAGGGGGCTGCGATGATGTAGATAGGAGACTTGAAGCAGCAGGAGGCAACAGGGAATTATTCCTTGCCTTATCTCCTTCGTTCAGCATACGTCATCATTCCTGTCGTTCCCCGAGCTGGCAGGTCCCAGAAGGACGCATCTGCCAGTGCTGCTCACCTGATAAGAGAAGCTCCATCACGCACATTTGTACGGTTTCTTTCCTTACACACTTTGCATAGCCACAACTGTTGTTCTGCATTTCTTAGATGTAAGAGGATATGGAAGAAAGCAAATGCAACTAACTAATGAAAATGCATATATTGGCTCTGCTGTCACAGCATTCACAGTGGAGACCAGAGCTGGAGGCCTGATATTTGCATGTTACAGCATAAAATGCAAATGTATGCCAAACGCCATGATATTTGATGGGAAGCAACATGATGACTACCCCAGAAAAAATTGTCTGCATAAAAAGGTGTGGTGCGTGTTTCCCTCCCTGTCTCTCCCTTCACCATATTTTAACAGCAGAGGTGGGACATACCATAGGCATTTGGAGATGCTCCGCGCAGAGCAGCCCATCCTCAAGGGCACCATTTCCCTGCACCACACGCTCAGTCTGAGCTGGAGCCTCTAATTTCCTTCTGCAATTGCATTAAAATGTAAATAAAAAGCAGAATAGTTTAAGGTACTGTAACCTCTTCTCTTGCACATTCCTATGGCCAAGGTGGTCTCCATCACCACTGACCCAGATGTTGAAGCCGAAAAAGCAAGATAAGGAAAGGAAGGTCAAATATGAATAGTTATGGACATACGGAAAGCTTATACACATATGTGCATGGGAATATTTACATACTTACCCAGGGATATACTTGCCTAAGGCCATCAAAATGCCCCTTGCTACAGGGGATCTGCTGTGCCCCGCAGGGGATGCTCTCCGCTGGTGCAAATTGTGACTGCACGCAGCGGAGATGTCTGCCTTGCATCGGTTGGGATCTGCATTTCTAAGAGTCCCTGTTTTGCACTTAGGGAATATCCAGGAATAGAAAGGGTCAGCCTGTGATATCACCTCAGCTGGAAAAGAGGGAGACTAGGAAAGGAGTTTCCATCAGCTCCTTTAACGGCCGATGCCTGAAACACAAGCGCGGCTGTTCTCGGGCTGAAGCCCTTGGTTAGCAAACGCTGTGTGGAGCAACGTCAATGTCTGCAGCGTCAGGCGACAGCCTTTGTGCTTCCTTTCTGAAAGGAGCTCAGGGTGAAACCAGGACAACATGATAAGAAGTCAGAGCTCCAGGTCTCATTTAAATAAGAGCTGATGGCTGGGGAAATGCACAGTGTGTAACAGCGGGACATCTGCCTTTCAAAACTCTCCATCTGAAACAGACTAAAAGCAACTTCTAGACTTCAAATTTGGGAAGCAAAAGCTCCAGACAAATCAGATGTGCCTATTTATTCATAGATAAGAAAAAGTCCATATTCATTCACTTTTAAAAAAACATGGTAAAACACCCCACATCTGTTTCTATGATTCAACATGCCTAGTCAAGAAATGGCAAGGCTAAACCTTATTTTATTCACAGGTTTTGGGGACATTAAGTATTTTCATCTCTACCTTTAAATCAGCATGCCCTCAGGATTTCTTTCCATGTGCCCTGCTCTGTTCCCATTCCCAGAGGTGGGAGAATTTCTATTGCTTTGAGGGGGCGACGGATCAGGCCCATTGGGAATTTCAGACCTTGTGTCTCTTCTGCATTTTGGGCCTGTGTATTTAAGAATTGGCTTATTGTCCAGACTGCTAATGTTTTCAATTATGTGAAGCCCAATTCAATATCTCTACCTGATTGGGAGGCAGCAGGAGTTGGCTTTTTGTGTTCTCTGACCTAAAGCTGACTCCATTTGCTGCCTATCTGACTAACTAGTGAAGCAGAAAATGCACACAATACAGCACAATTAATGACAGAGTCTGAAAAACACACCAGATCCCAGTGGAGAGGAAGAAATTAGGCTCTTGCACAGTGAAGGAGTTTGTTGATGATGTTTTTCTATTTATAACATTTTAAAGGGCAGGGGGGATGAACTAGGCTTAGTGGAAAATACTGACTATTTATTTTTTCTAAAATTAGCTTAATTTTTTTTTTTAATTGAAGATAAGATTAAAATTCACACCAGCTGTGTGGCCCTACAGTGCCAAGAGAGGGACAGGGTTTCTCTGGCCCTTAACAATCTGTCTCTCTTGGCAAATATGGCAAGGTGTTTAAATCTGCTTAAAGAGAAAAATACTCCTTAAAAATAATTGTCAAGTGACACAACTTGCTCCTCTACTATGCTAATAAACTACCATTAAACAGGATTTTATAGCAAAGGTATATGAAATACACCATAGTTTGACCTATTGCTTTTTTTTGCCCATCCGAACTAAACCAGAATTACAAAGTTACATCTACTTTTGTCCTAAACACTGTGTTTGCTGTGCCATATTGGAGCCAGCCAACTGTTTATCATTATATACCCTAGAAAAAAGGCTAACCTCGTGCTGTGTTTGCTTTGCTGAGTTACACACATGCAGCCAAGCCTTGGCCAGATGCAAGAAGAGACGTCGGCCACAGCTACCTCCCATCACCACGTCTTCAGCTACAACTCACTATAAAGTCAGTTCAGTGTGAAGCAAAACACTATCACTGTGTTAGCAATCGCTAATGTCATTAAATTCACTAATGGGATGGGCCTTTTTAACCTCCTGCTCTTTAGCTCTTGCCTACAAGCTTTGAACACTGTGAAAGAACGAGTACGAGCAGCATAAGCTCGTTACTGTGATGACAGTAGTATGAACAGGACCCAAGGTATCAGAACAAGGCGTAACAAGGGAGAGAGCAGACGGATGGAACTATCTCAAGACACCTTTGTAAATCAGGAATGTACCGATATATTTACACTACGCTTCTTCTCAGGCTACTTTATGAGGAGTAACTCCTAATTTTGCAGGTGTCAGTGAGACACAGATAGTCCTTACTAATCTTTTTTAAGCACTAGTTGCCACATTTAAATATTCAGTTTAGATTTTAACTTAATTTTATCTCCCTGCCCTGGAATGCTGCCACATGCCCTGTATCGTCCCATGGCCAGGGTTTCCTTAGCAGGGCTGTTCCCATGCTCTGTGGTCCTCACCCACCACCTGCGACACCTTAGCACAGGACATGACCTTTAGAGGTCACCCAGCTAGCACAGGACCCTGCGGGCTGCAACAGCATCTGATCTCTACTTCTGATGGCTCCAGCGTAACAGCAGGATCTAAATGAGGAAGCTGAAAACCTCTCTGCAGCATCTTCATCGCTTATCCCAAGGGGCAACAATGTGTTTCACAAGACCTATAGCATTCACAGAATCATAGACTGGCGTGGGTTGGAAGGGACCTTAGAGATCACCTAGTTCCAACCCCCGCCGTGGGCAGGGACACCTGCCACCAGCCCAGGCTGCTCCAAGCCCCGTCCAGCCTGGCCTTGGGCACTGCCAGGGACGGGGCACCACAGCTGCTCTGGGCAAACTGGTCCAGTGCCTCACTACGCTCACAGTGAGGAATTTCTTCCGGACATGTAACCTAATCTCCCCTCTTTCAGCTTAAAGCCACCCCCTTGTCCTGGCACTACAGGCCCTTGTAAAAAGCCCCTCTCCAGCTTCCTTGCCAGCCCCGCTAGGCACTGGGAGCCGCTCTAAGGTCTCCCCAGAGCCTTCCCTTCTCCGGGCTGGGCCACCCCAAACTCTCTCACCCTGTCTCCACAGCAGAGGTGCCCCAGCCCTCTGAGCATCTTCGTGGCCTCCTCCGGACTCACTCCAACAGGTCCGTGTCCTTCTGATGTCAGGGGCTCCAGAGCTGGATACAGCACGGCAGGGGAGGTCTCACCAGAGTGGAGCAGAGGGGGAGAATCACCTCCCTTGACCTGCTGGTCATGCTGCTTGTGCTGCAGCCCAGGATATGGTTGGCTTTTTAAAGTAGAAATGCTTTTTAAAAAAATGCAACACATGTAAATTATACAGAGCCAAGATCTCACACAGCATTGGGACTATTAAATAGTGGCTGTGCTGTCTCCTGAATAAACACACCAACATGCTACCCATTGGCTTTCACAAGGGATGGCACTCGAAGCCCAGCACAATTTTCTCTCTAAAGGCAGGGAAGGACACACAGACCACAGCCACAGATGCTGGTGACTGTTAGAAAATGAAGCATGCAGGAACCCAAAGCATCATAGTTGAACTCATTCCTACAACCTTAATTTAGCATCAGCCAATACTGTGGGTCCTGGCTCACACTGTGCATGGAGAGGGTAACGCTCCAGAGAGAATAAATAGCAACATTTTCATTTATTTTCCCTGTTCACTCTGTGGCCACAAGCTTTACTCGTTGCATAGACGCTCTTCCGACGTATGAGTGTCTGCTTCCCCAGAGGCCATTTTTCATGGCCAATAGAACAAACGGATTTTTCAAGCGCTAATAAATATATCTGCACTGTGATTCAGTAGGACACAGTAGTATCATTCCCACCTTACCTATGAAGTACAGTGCTTGATCGTACAGTCAGCTTGAAACACAATGGATATCATATTTTCCAATGGAATTTAATATTCTTCTGTAACTGGTATCTTCAAAATCCAAACTCTATTGGCTTTAATTGCATCCTGGAGGAGTTGGACTATTGAAAAATCACGTCTCAAAGTATCAAGCTGTGAAATATTAACATAGCTGTACGTACGTTCTTTAATGGGTATTTTTGAAAAATAAATACTCTTCAGCTTGAAAACATTGATTTTCATGGGAATATATCTTTCATTCATCCTCTCTGGGGAACAGACAGTGCAAGCACTCAGCGCCGTGCCAGGCCAGGGCTCTGATGAGCAGGAATGTGTCATTTGTCCCCTTTGAACATCACAGCACTGGCGTATTTCGGCAGTGATTTTCAGATTCTCTCCTCTTTACAAGAGCCGTAGAAGTTTGTTGAGGTTTTTTGTTTGTTTGCTTTGGGGTTCGTTATTCTGGTGTGTTTGTTTGTTTTAAACTGCAAATTTAGTAATCAATTATTTATTTTAGTACAAACAATTTGAAAATATTTCAGAAATTCCAGTTTCCCCACTGCTTTTCTGCACTTTCCAGCTGTTTATTAGGGAGACATCTCACTGGATCCAAGTGGTAATACATGGCCTTGAGAGAGCTTGCAAATGGATTCTAAATTGATGTTTAAAAGCCTTGATTTTTCTAAATGGGAGAGGCTAATGAATTTTAATTCCTTGGAAGGTCAGCTACTTCAGTAAAAAGGGATTTTTTCTATTAGTAGCAAGCCATCTGTTTTGGAGACTTGTTTACTTATTTATGTATGTCCTGACCAAAAAGCACTTGATTAAGGCTGTGTTTTGTCACTCCAGAAATTATAAGGAGTGCTGCTGGAGCAGGTTTTACTTTGTAAACATTCAAAAGGAAGGACAGGTGGAATGGAATAAATATATTCACTGAAGGCCAAAATGTGAGCATTCCTACCAGCACCCTGGTGTACAAACAATTTTCATATGCTCAGACTGCTGAAACCCACACCGAGTGGTTTAGGGACTACAAGAACAGCAGCCAGGTCTTGCTCCTACAGTAAAGCCAAGAATAAAAGTTCAGATTTCAATGTGCAACTTGGGCTCTTTACCTGAGCGTTACCACACCTGCCCATGGTCCAGGTTTGCAAACCTCACATTAATATCCAACTCCTCAAGATTCTGCTGCAAATTATCCCAATCAACATCACAAGCTAAAGGACCACCAGAGGAGAAGGCAGCCTCAGAGGGACAAGATGCACAGCCCTTTTCTAATTCTCCCTGAACATTTAGAAGTTGGACAGTCCCATTCTTTATTGTTTAAAAACGCAAAGCCAGAAAAACTAGTGTCCTCACCAACACGTAGCTAGGCAGAGGGGTTCCTGATGCATGCAAGAGGAGAGGCTGTGAACTGCTGCTTTTTCTGTGGAGATCTTGCAGCCATTGCACATTACCTGCTGTTCTGCCCCAGAATAAAAAGGTGGTACTATTGCTTGGTGGAATGATGCAGTTCTGTTCAGCCATACTCCAGCCAGGGGAGAATAAGCTGTTTCACTGGTTTCCTCGTTCTAGTCTAGAGAGGATCAATCTCCCCTAACCTCAGCACCATCCTTTATAGAAAAACATCCCCAAGGTGTGAAAATTTTTCCCAGTTTCAAGAACAGAAAAGATGACACCTCCACCTCTTGCCACCTTCCATGGGAGAGAACCTGGAACATCGAGTAAAATGGGGAGAAGAGAGGAAGAACCTTCTGTCCCCCTTAAGGAATGGTGAATGGCTCGATGGTCTGGCCAGCTTTCAGCTGCTGATGGAGCACAGGAGTGCCATGAAGAACGCTGTAAGGGGGGACAAAGCCCGTGATAACACATTGGCAGAAGCAGAAAAAAAGAACAAACTTGAGGGAAGGGTGACAACCTGTGCTGGAGCCCGCAAACCCTGGGGCTGTCCCCCACTAGAACTCCCTCTTGATAAATGTGGTCCTTGCAAAGCATCAAAGCCTTGGTGTTCCTTCGCAGACACACTACAGCTCACTGCCACCAAGGATGGGGTGAGACAAGGTTTACTTTCTAGTCTCTGTGTCCCCAGAGAGCAATGCCCCAGCGATAGCTGAGCGCAGGTAGAGGCAATGGCAAAGGTGGGAGAGACCGTCCATGGACCCCTCCCCACCAGTGCTCACCACATGGCTGCTGCGCTCAGCATCTCGTGGCCATGGTGCTGCCTGGTGAGGACCCTCCGTACAGGGACAGAGGGTTTCTGCTGGGTGCCATCCCCTTCCTTGCATAACCGAGGAGCTGCAGGGGAGAAAACCAAAACTAGAAGCCTCTGGACTGAGATTTATTGCTTAGTTAATAACATCCTTCCCTTCCCAATGACCCCAGTGCAGAAAGGAAGGGCTGAGTGGCTTTATCTTTATTCAGTGCCATGGTCCTTCTGGGACACTTGAACGTGATCGCATCATTTTCAGTGTCAGACTTGATAAGACGCTGATTGTGTTTCCTCGTTGCTCTGTGGTCGAGGACTCCCCCGGCAGCCTGGGCAGTTAATGGGGACTGACTGGCTCCCCACGCTCGCCAGCCCCGTTCCCTTTGGCTTTCTGCAGCAGCACATTAACACAACAAATTAACATTGTAATTGCCTTTTAACTATTTATCACTGTGGAAAAGGGGGGGGGGGGGGGGGGGGGGGGGGAAGAAAATAAAAAGGGAAGATCACAGGCAAGGACCCTAGAGATAGCTTAGAAAGGCAGGTCTCTCTCTGCACCTCCCTTTATTTCTATTTATAGCCAGCCATTAAGTTATGCTAATAACAGCCAACCACAGGGTATGGCAAATCCCTTGCTCAGGCACAGAAAAAGCACGGAGTTAAATATATTCAGTTTACCCAACTCACAGGACTGGCGCGACTGCTACCAAAACCACGGGGATCTAATAGCAGCTTCAGCAGCTTTCATTTAGGTCTATTCACACAGCAGAGCCATTGCCAGAGTATGTACGTATTTGGCACATACATACATGTAAATCAAGCACAGAATAAATAAAACAAGAAAACTCAAAATACCCAGTATCGATGACTCAGACGTAACCAATTATTTTGGCAAAGGACAATTCACTGCAGTTCATAAATGGATTCATCTGGGAGAAAACAGCCCTTTTAGCCAAACAGCAGCATAATGCATCTGCCACCAATTTCTCCGGAGCAATTGCGTCAAAAATAGTATTTATTTTAACTCTCCCTCACATACAATTGGTTGTTATGCCATTTTCGTGTATATGCGGCAGTTTCTAATGGGGATTTCATCAGGTCCTCACATAACCTATATATTTAATCAGATTATCCAATTAAATAATACAGCCTTAAACGAAATCTGCTGTTCCCTTGAGTAATTCTGGGAAAGCTTTCATTGCTTGTTCTTGTGCTTAAAATGTACTAAGAGCACTGTCTTCTGCAGCTATTTTTAGGCATACAGACATTTGTAAAACACGCATAGTTAATTTCTAGATACCAATATCTTGTTTTCCTCATCAAATTACAGCAGGCAGAAATGTCACATTAACCTATAAAATCACAGAGCACATAAAAATAACGATGGTGGCTTTATCTTTTCTGACTGTGAGCAAGCACAGGGTGAGGAAGTGATTGCTGATGGCAGGGTTTTTGTAGAGAAAGGAGGGGAATCCCACCAGGGCGATGTGACTGCGGTCGCTCCCACACAGGGCTGAGCCTCGTGCTGACCGGCACCCTTTGAAATGTGCCAGCACCTGCCTGGCAGAGGGGCAGCCACGGAGGCTGGGTACCCTCTGGAAGCCCCTACAACTTCCCCAGCAGCCATCACGATGAGGTGCTGCGTGATGGATCCAGTTCTTGGGGCAACTCGTCACAGTTCACCCCTGGCTACCCCATGCTGTCTGTGGGACCACAGCAGCCCTGCTGCTGAGCTGGTGGGGCAGGAGCCAGCGCTGGCTCCAGCTGAGCAGATGCTCTAGGTTCGAGTATTTCTATAGCCTTTGGAGCAAGCATATCCACGCAGGGAAAGGCCTTTTAAAGTGCTGGAGCTTGCAGATCCCCAGGAGGATTTCACACGTGGAAGGCCACCACAATGCTCTGCCACAGGGATTGCTTCGTCCTGCAGCAAACCCTACAAGGATGGTAACACCTCTGGTTATTTTGCCCCCCAGTCCCTATCTTGGTAAGACACGTTGCCTTACTTATCAATTTACAGTTTAATCCAACATCTCCATTTATTTTAGCAATTATTAAATGGGTCACAAAATACTACCAGGAGGAAAGCTGGGAGGTGTTAGAGCACAGCGGTCTCCGGAGCGGTGCAGGAAGCAACGTAATGGCTCAGCACCGCAGTTAAGTGAACACAGACACCAAGTGTTATAACACAGTGTTTTCCCAAGGGCAAAATTGGGGAAAAGTGACAAATTCAATCTAGGCTGAGCACAGCGAGCAGACTGGTTGACAGACTCTTCTGGCTACTACAGCACTAAGCTCCTCCAAAAGCCACTGGCAAGGCGCAGGGATGCCAATGCAGCAGCTCCGCTGGCGTGCCCCAATGGGACTCCCCTGTGAAGTTCTGGCGGCCAGTGCTTGGTGCTCAGGGTTTCTGCCAGCCTGGCTCTGCCAAAGTGCCCAACTTGGGCAGATTTGGCAGTGCTGGTCAGAGCCCCAAAACACCTTCTGTGCTCAGGCACCAGGTGCACCACAACTCTATGAAGAAGTCGGTTGCCCATGTATGCCTCTACCAAGTCAAAGAAATTATTACCTATACACTTTCCTTCATCCCTTAAGGTAATAATAATAAAAATAATTAGTTAAATACCTATTCTATTTCTTTTCTCCTCCCTGCCGCCCCACACCCCAGTAAAGCAGGTGAGAGGCATCCACCCCTGCATCAGCTCTTGGACATCCCCCAACTTCCCAACCCTCCCCTTCCTCCAGAGGGCAATTGGTGGAAAGGGGGCTATTTTGTAATCATTAAAATTTAATTTTATTTTTAAGCGGACATGCTGCCATTTCAAAAGCTCCCTGGTGAGAACGGGATTGGCAGTCTGGGGAAGAGAGAGCAGAGGTGGCGGGGGGCAAGGATGCGGGAGGCATTTAACACAGCAGCTGTAGGAGCAGCGGAGATGCTGCCGGCGCAGGGAGGGGTTGGCTTCTTGCCAGCCTGCTCCACACTCTGAAAAATAGCAAAGCTAATAACCTCAATTACAGCCCGGCCTGTCTGGGGGTAGCGGATGGGGCCTTTGTTTATCTGAATTCCAATGTGAAAGCAAAGATTGTTTTCTGTCTGCAGGGGCACATGTTGTACAGACGCCGGAGAAACAAGCAGTATGCTTAAGGAAAAGGAAGGTCAACTATACTTTCTTCCAAAATTCACCTTAGATGCTGACAGCTTTAATACCTTAAATTCATCTCCTTTGGGCTCCCAAATATTTTAATTTGGCAACTAGAAGGCAGCAAGTCACCTGGAAGGTGGCTATCAAAGTTTGAGCCTCAGCTGAAACAGGGATGGGTTTTCACTGCGGTGGCTGTACCACTGCCCGCACTTCCACTGCAGCACTCATCGTAAAAATGGGTCTTAGGGCTTTTTAAAGAAGTGTGGAGCTATTCTGTAACAGTATGTGGTGACTGATTACCAAAATATTTATTTTACGAATACATTAGTTAGACAGGGATGCCTAGAAGGAATAGGCAGAAAGACAACAGCCACCTCTGTTGAGATGGGGCTCTGTCAAGCCACATCTCAAAGAATATTTGAGACTTGGGCAACATTGCTGGACTTCTTGCCATTTTCCTACCTGATTACAAATCTAATCTACATTCAGGAAATCTGGAAAGATCAGGTAGAGAAATCACTACCTTCATCATGAGACCAGGGACCAGAAAACAGAGTATGGCAGCATCTATGCAGGGTCAAGAAAAACATAGCACGTTGTAGAGGCAAGGTCTGCCTATATCACCATTGGAGAAAAAATAACTACAAGAGATTTCATGGAAAATAACTGTCACTTTAAGACCCTTTGTCATATTTAAGCACCGTTCCTGCTGATAAAATGAGCAATGCTTTTGTTCATGCATGGTTTCCCTCCGCATGTCACTGGACACAGAGCCCTGCAGGCTCAGTGATTCAGTTGGGACTGCCAGATGGTCCATACGGATGGTCCTACGTTGCAGTTTTAATGCAGTTTACTGTGCTAGAACTTCATTTTCACGTGAAAATCCATGTAAAGGCTTGTCAGGATCAGCAAAGCCTGTGACATTATTCAGTTACAGGCTCCCCCTCAGTCCGCCAGCACACCCAAGCACCCCGCTACCTATGATGCTTATAGCAATATGCCTTCAGGCTGCATTTGTATAAGTTTCAATGGGGGTGAACTCACATAATGGAAGTTAAATTTTCTCAATTCCCTTACGAAGCAGAGGCAATCGGCCAGCACTCACAGACACGTCACACGTCAGCTCTGTGCCCTGTATACACACACAAGAAACACAAGCCTTGTTCACCTGCAGTGGCATAAATCTGAAAAGACATCTAATAATTCCCAGTTCCCACTCACCAAATGCTAGATGCAGAGAAACAAACCACTTCTTCTCAGTGTCAGTCAGTAAAAGGGGAATGCCACCCATTTTTGGCAGCCCGAAATCGGACAGACTATAGATAACGTGTTACCAGGGTGTGTTAGATCAGGTTTACACAGGCTGACTAAAATCCATCACTCCTTGCAGCAAACAAGGGTAGTGAGATTATGCTGTCAATATGTTTTGCCTATGGAAAACCAGAATCTAACAAGCAATGTAACAGCTCAGGTTAGATACCCCTGCCTCAGGCTAGGAGTTGAGTATTTCCTTGGCTAAGAGAACCTTACAATTTAACCTTTGCCTGATCTCACACATGACTGGCTCTTAAAAAATTACAGCAGAAGAACTGTGAAAGACAGAGGGGGGAGTTGTTGTACCTTTGACCTTGTTTGCTCACATTAAATAACAAGACACAGAAGGGTAGAGGCTGGGATCTAGCACAGCCAGGCTAAACCTCACCATGGGCACATGCTGGTTTGCATTAACCACAAAGGCACTATGGAAAATTCATATGAACCAGTCATACCAGACCCACAAACCAAAGCAGATGTCATTGCCTTGTCCTCACTATGGAACTGAGCATCACACGGTCACACCGGACCAGTGCTGCATTGTTCACCAGGGACTGGAGCCTTTACAGCCTGACACCACAGGCTGCACCTTCAGACTTCAAATCATTTCTCCCCCTTTAAAGACAGTACAAATCACACAGAACTTAGAGCTGGAGATTTACCCCACACATATGACATGATTTTTCAGTAAAATCACCAAAACACAAACCACATGCTTAGGTTCATCTGCCAAACTCTCCTTGGACACCTCGAAGTCCCCCAGACCCAAGTCCTCTTCTGCCCTCACTCTCCTGCAGAAGCACTTGCTATTCCTGCCATGTTTTGTCACAGTGATGACAACTGTGATATTAATGTCCCAGGCAAAGGCAGCCAGAGCAGCAGAAGAAATAGGAGTGGCAACAGGAATACTGAAAGAAAAGCTGAGTTTTCTTTGTGTATTTTTTTTAAACTCAATAATTCAGGGAACATCAAGGTCAACAGAGGCTTGAAAGGGTGCACTTAGCACAGGTTTGATACCCCAGTTCAAAATACCAGAGTGGGCAACACACCAAATGTCAATTTGGCCTGTTCCCCTGCAGAAGACTTAGTTCTCACTACAGCATCTTTACTTCTGTCCTTCAGTGAGGAGCTACAGTTTGTCATACCTGACCCTCAGCAGAGGTGCTGAGCTCCGCAGGGCACCCACGTCCCAGAACCAGGTCGCCAAAGTACTTGGCACTAACAAGAAGGTGACCCAGAGGTGACACCAAGCAGCCAACAACCTGCCTGGGGCTCCAAGGGAACAGGATTTGCAGCACGGCCCCTAAAGCAGTGACAAACCCAGGGTGGAAGTAGGGCTACCCCACCGAGCTGGTGTCGCTGGTGCCGGAGGGAGATCTGACCTTAATGTCTGAAGACTGCGTGGATAACTGTGTGCCCCGTAACTCCAAATTTAAGTAGCTCAGTGCTTAAAAGTAAGGTTCGGCTAAATGTCAACACAGCAACTCAATGAGCATAACAAATTGTGCTTCAATTTTTAAGCTTAGGGAAAGAACAGACAGTAAGAGATGCTCCCCCCACCCAATGAGATAAAAAGGAAAGGAAGAAGAGGGGACAACGCAGATACTGTTGATGTTTCTGGGAGATCTGTGGGCTCGAGGTTGATTAGCAGTTAACAGTGTCCTTTCTGTGTCAGGAGAAGATAAGCTGGGAGCAGAACACTGCAGGCAGCTGATAGCAGCAATTCCCAGATCAAGGCTTTGGGGGGCTGAGGATGCGAAGCAGGAAAGATTTCCTGGAGGAAACAGCTTGTGATGCTGAATGGTTCTGAAGTTTGCAAAAAGTGCCTTGAGCCTACTAAATAAAAACACATCACTGAAATCTTCTCATCCCAGAAAACAATTTTGTTTTAAACAGAAAGCAGCATCTCCCAAATTCAAGCCTAGATAGATTTAAAATGTAATTATGTTTGCCAAGTAACAGCTGCTCAGCCATCACTTACAACCCCAACTACTTAAAAACATGCAAGTTTATTCTTGAAAACATGATAAATCTTACACTGCCTCCCCATACATTACCCTCATTAATAAAGGGAATTCAAACAAATAAACAAACAACAGAAAAAAAAAAAAAAAAAGCAGTTTTAAAACAAAGCACTCACTCATGAAGTGTCTGGAGGTTTACCGTGGGAGTGCGGGTGACTGTAAGAACCCATACATATCTGAATTTCTAGCATCTTTTAAAAAAACCAAACAAACTTTAGCGTGAAGTTGTTAAGGTAAAATTAAGCAGTATCTTTGTAGACCCTCACTACTGCACAGGGGTGCAGAGTACCTGCTGACAGTTACCAGGTGATTGTGAAGAGGTCTCTACCACTTTTTATGTTTCTTTGCAAGGATACTGTACCTGTTATGGTATTTTATTACAATCCAGAAAATTTAACCAAACCTGATACCCCTTTATACACACACATACCCCAGCAAAAGATCTTGTAATATGCCCAGACCAAAATACATCAAAGGAATATTATTATCCTGTTCTACACATGGTGTCAGAGATGCTGAGAGGGCCGGTAATATGTTCAAGGTTGTAATGACTTTTTTAATAAAACAAAACAAAATCCAACCCTTGTAACTCGTCAGCCTCATCCCATTCATCCAACACCGCTCTCCTGCACCTGCTTTGCTTACTGGTCCTGCTGGACCAGGACCTTGTCAGTCTGAGCTAGGTCAACTCAAAGTTTCTTTCCCTTCCTTTGGCTTGGTATTTCTGAGCTTTTCAAGGAAAGCAGCAATTCAGATCATTCAAGCCCTAGCCCCACAGAGTGCTTCAGAGGGAAGGCACCAGCTCAGCCCCACAGACTGGGGAAGAGATGAGTAACTTGGGCAGGCGTTTGATCAGCCCCAGGGATGTAACTACTCTCCTGCATCAAACAAGCTCTTCTCCTGTTCACCATGGCCAAAAGGACAAAGAAGGAGCCCTAGCAGCTCTGTGGTCACACAAAGTACTACAAACCCTTTGTTGTCAAGGAAAATAAAGAGACAGAGAGTTTCCAAGCCTCAAGCAGAACCGTCCTCCACCAGCCAGCTGGGCAGCAGAAGGGCTCTGCACTTCAGACAGAGCATCAAGCTCATTTCTGAGCAATAGGCCTATAATTTAGATATCAAGCCAGGCCAATGAGGGCTTAGCAGCCGCAATCATTGTGGTTTTAGCCATCCAACCTAGCACAGAAACCCTTCTGTAATCCCCTTTTCCTAGCACATTACTTTTAATCATAGGCATAATAGAGATTCAATTTGAGCCCTCAGCTGCATTTTCTGCCTTATTATTCACAGTGCTGTATTTTCCTCAGCAATAAACAATTTTGCCCCCATTCCATTTTGTACTGATCTGCCTCAAAGTTCAAAGAGAGTCTTTTAAGGTTTTTATAGCCCTATGCAGAAGCTCCTGGCCAGTAATGAAAATAGAAATTCAGGGCTTTTACCCGGGAAACTGAATTGCACAAAGGAGCTGCCAGGAGAGCACCTGCTTTCTTTGTTCTCCTTCAGATAACATTCCTGGAAATTTGACAGTGATTTGCAGCCATTTGCCAACACCATTTTCATCCAAGTGCCCAAATCTCACCATCCAGGGTTTCTCCAGCACGTGCAGTGGCTGTTCAGACTGGTGCTCTCCCAGAGCGGAGTGCCCACCTAAATGCTTTGTTACCAGAGGTCTGTGCCTCACCTCTTTCCTCTGGTACCTTCACCAGTACTTTCTGAACAAGCAGCCTCTTTAAGAAATATCAGTAGTCTCAACTGTTTAAAAAGAAAGTTGCCAAAACATGAAATTAATCCAGGCTGTGTAAATACACAGTTTCCCCTTAATTGACTCTTTAAATGCACCTGTGTCAATGCAGGCACCCCAGCGATGTATCAGCTTGCAGGACTGAAAGGTCTATTCCCCCCTAGAGGCATCTGAGCTAACATTTCATAAATTACAATCATGTTTTCCTTTTCTGTTAATATTTTCATTCCAAAGGTCATTTACCACACACACTTACACGCTCACAGAACAGGGGAAGGTGATGGAAGCTGCTTGATTCCCAGACTTGGGAATTACAGTCGCTCCACTAACGATGTAAATCTGCAACCTTACTACAAAGACAGATGTATCTACAGTCGGTGCCCTCACCTAGAAAAAGCTCTGTTCTTTAGCTCTGCCTGCCTATGAACTCCAGGCTACGGGAGCAGGTGTGAGCCACTTCCCTCCATGTACCATGGGCTACTAAAGATGTCAGACCATCTCTTCTGAAGCTCCGTGCTTCAGCTGGGCACCCTCACCCTACACTAAGGCAACCAACCTTCAGTCACCAGCCTTGGAAAAGCAGCAGCTGTGGCCAGCCTTGCTCAGGAGGGTCACACAAGTGATGTTTCTTCTGCACTGGGGAGCAGAAAAGACCAGGCTACACAGCAGCCGTGGACCAGTACTGAGAGAGGGACCCCAAAGACGATGGGGTACCGAGCCTGCTCTATTGCCCCTGTGTGAACTGGGGTCTCTGACAAGGGATGCTTGATCCTGGGAAACCAGCCATTGCCTGAGCAGCACTGGGGTGAAGAGAACATTGTTTATACACCCAGATCCAACAGCCTTTGCTGAATGGTTAATTCACTTACTGAAACATCGAAGGAACATAACATTTTCTCTTACTATTATCACATTAGCCTGAGAAGGTTTGTGTGCCCCGTCCAGAAGCTTAATATTAATTAAATAGCAGATTTAAGGTTATTTCTCATAATCACAGCTGTGATCTGAATTATTGCTTGATGATATTTCACTCTTGCCTGCTTGCTGCTTTTGATTGATTATTTGCATTTGCTGCTTTATAATGTGCATGTATTGCTTCAAACAGAGGCATCTTTTTTGATTCTAACTGCATTACATTCTCTGGTCAGATGATGGATTGGACTTTCGAGCATACCATAAACACCAGCCCATTCTTGCCAGCATGATATGTATCTATATTCCATATTCACTCTTCAGTGTATCCTGTATTCAATCATCCTTATACTCATTTCTCCTGATATTATTATTATTAGCCTTGGGGAACTTGTTTTATAGGCTATTTAGTTTGAATTAAGCATGTATGTCAGTCATTTTTTGTTTCTAAAATAACACAGATGATAAATGATAGGATTTATGCCTAGACTGAGCTTTGGACTTAGATATAGGTAAAGATGGAGACTAAGTATTATTACTGTCAGTAAAACAACTGCCAGAATCTTTTCCCAAAACCTTCCACGCACACATTTTCACAGGCTTTTTAGCAGATTCATGAGGCACAATTGGAAATTGCTTTTTCTTTCTACCAACTTTCTTGTTTAATCAGATATCGCCTCAAGAGAAAAAGGTCTTTTACCATTTTTCCCCCTACAGGGCTCACTGCCACTTCCCAAAAATGAATTCAAGTATGGATCAAGATATTGATTATATTTCAACTATGTTGCATCTTCATTTTAAGCT
The DNA here is from genome assembly GCF_023638135.1 of Falco biarmicus. Taxonomy (NCBI): domain Eukaryota; kingdom Metazoa; phylum Chordata; class Aves; order Falconiformes; family Falconidae; genus Falco; species Falco biarmicus. Next base: position 3,908,585 of record NC_079297.1, read on the forward strand.
GTCTGTACACGGAGACCTGTTTAAATTTCAGTTGTTTTTCAATTAAACACACTTGGTCATCTAGGAATGAGTGAATGTGTAGACGCTTACTTGGGATAAGTGTCTGACCATTCTTTCGTTCAGCTTTAACGATACCAAGTTGGTGTATCGCTGCTGTGGACAAATATGCATGCAGAGTCAAATGACCACATCTGCAAGTTATGATGAAACATTCAGACCTACAATCAGACGCTCCCCCGCACTGCTCTCAATGAAGCTTTGTTAGATTGCGATGCTTTATCCCCTTCCCACAAGTTTTGTAGTAAAGCATACTTCAGATGACACGACGCTCAAATTACTCGCCATCATCTCTGTGCTTTTGCCTCCCACAAATGACTCACAGAAACATCTTGGGATTTCTTGAGTAAGTGGCACCTTTGCCACAGAGGCAGCATGCCGCTGCCTGCCGTTCCACACCCTCTGGAGCAGGAGTGAGTCACCGTTTCCCATCTCTGGCTCGAAGCCCACAGGTTCCTCTGTCACTACTAAAAACCATCACGTTGCAGATGGATAGCACAAGGAACGTCACTCCTCTGCTCTTTCCCTGGTTACTACACAAACTCTGTGATTTCTATTTACTGTGACTCATACAAAAGTTTTTCAGGCTGCTATCCATGGGGTTTTGTAGCTTTTTCCTTCAAGTTTCCAACTTGTGCTAAAAATCACAGTGATGCATTTACATCCCTTCGACTTAAGCTGTGACAGCCAGCGTGGCTGTGTCACACACCGTCGGATGAAGCCATACATTAGTCAGCCACAGATCTCCAGAAATAGAAGTGAGCAGCCTAATGCACAGAAGCAGATTATGAAACTATTTTGTCACATCTGCACTGGAAGATTAAAAGCTGTCAAATAATTATCATCATGGAAATGGGTTCTCTAACAAGGTGAAGATTGGAAACAGCTGGGACACCACCAGAGCTGAACACTGTTAAAGCTGGCAGACATCTCCTTTCTGCATCATTTTTACTTAGCTTCCAGCCACCTGACCAGAGATTAAGGCAGGGAAGCCTTAAAGCAGGCACAATTTTTCAGGTAGAAGTTTTCCTCGGCCTTCAGTATGCAGCAGACAGGATATTTGGGAAGGGGAAACAGTCATACCCCTCCGAATCTAGATAGAGAGCAAAGCACCTGCAAGCCAAAACATGAACAGGGAAGAATAAAACAACATAAGCATCCACAGCCGGAGGCCATGCTTGAAAATATTACAGTTTAGATAGTAATTCTTGCTCTCTACAACTCTAAGTAGCATATCTAAGCAAAACGAATCCCCACACAATGCCAGAATGCCTTTAAATCAAAGGAATAAAAAAAGAAGCCAAGAAGCAGTCAGCAATGCGTGTTCCTGGTCTCCTGATGTAACAGCGGGCATCCCTTCACGGCACACTGCAACCCTCGGACGATGCTGGGGACTTAGTCAAAGCCCCTGCAGCCAAACTCATCAAGCGATGACTCAGAAATGGCTTTGAGAGCAGAGACATCCTTGCGGATAGGACTGCGGGAGGATGAGGCATAATACATTCTTTCCGTTTAATCCTTGCCAGTGTAAGCAGGCTATAGGAGTCAATGTATTGTGGTAGCTTTAAAAAAATAAAATCTTTTAATGACCAGAGAAGCAGTACTGGTCCCCGCGTATTGCACCTGCATCCTGCTGGAGGCACCCACACCTACATATGCCCGTGGCCCAGCAGCGCGGGCAGAACAGGGCAAATTGCGTGCGCTGAGCAGGAGCGGTGGAGGGGGTGCAAGGTCAAGATGGATTATATTTCTGCCTCACTAGCCTGCCAGCTTCTGGTGGCAGAGATACTGGCCAACAGCCCTGATTCACAGAGATCACAGGTTTTAGGACAGAGGGGAAGAAGGCGGCAGAGGTAAAGATATTTTATACCTGACCTTTCTTAGAAGGTCAGGAGTTAGGTGTTTGTTTCTTTAAAGATCCAGGTCTTGATCTCAGAAGCAGCCTTACTGAAGTGCTACAGCACTGACAGCATTTGTAGGTACCTGTGCTTGTAGGGTAATGACACACCAAGCGTCACAGGCAGATCACCATCCAGTATAAAAACCCTGTAATATTTTTTGTAATAACATAGATTCAAGTCAGGAACAGGCAGTGATGGACCTGAGTAGAATTCCTGTTACAGACATATTTTTGGATTTGCTCACGTACTGGGTCTACGTGGCAAGGTTTTGGTAGCATGGGGGGCTACAGGGGTGACTCCTGTGAGAAGCTACTAGAAGCTTCCCCCATGTCTGATGGAGCCCGTGCCAGCCAGCTCCAAGAAGGACCTGCTGTTGGCCAGGGCTGAGCCCATCAGCGATGGTGGTAGCACCTCCAGGATAACATATGTAAGAAGCGGTTGGGGGGGGTGGGTGGTGGCGCGTGGGAAACAACTGTGCAGCAGCAACTGCAGCAGGACAGAGGAGCAAGACTGTGAGAGCAGGAGCCCTGCAGCCCCCCAGGCCAGGGCAGGAGGGGCAGGGGGGGCTCCAGGACAGGAGCAGGTTCCCCAGCAGCCTGTGGTGAAGCCCCCAGTGGGGCAGGCTGTGCCCCAGCCCGTGGAGGTTAACGGGGGAGCAGATCCCCACCTGCAGCCCAAGGAGGTCCCCATGCCGGAGCAGGGGGTGCCCACAGGAGGCTGTGGCCCCCTGGGCATCCTGTGCTGGAGCAGGTGGCCCCATAGCAATGGAATGGGCACCCCCTCTTCCCTGAGCCCCTGCGCCACTCCAGGGCAGAAGAGAGGGAAATCGAGAGTGAAGCTGAGCCCAGGAAGAAGCAAGGGGTGGAGAGAAGGTATTTTTAAGATTAGGTTTTATTTCTCATTATCCTACTCTGACTTGATTGGTAACAAATTAAACTAATTTCCCAGAGTCAAGTCTGTTTTGCCCATGACAGTAGCTGCTGAGGGATCTCCCTGTCCTTTTCTCAACCCATGAGCCTTTCATTGTTTTCTGTCCCTGCCCAGCCGAGGAGGGCAGTGACAGAGCAGCTTTGGGGTGCACCTGGTGTCCAGCCCCGGCAGCCCACCACAGCTGGTACCATTACTCACACAGCCACTGGAGACAGCATTACCCATAGCTCCAGTGGCACCCCAACCACCACCGAAGCTCCTGTTTCACATCAGAAACTCCACATGCAAGTTCATCGACGGGCAGAAGACCCCAAGGACCTTTAGTGCAGTTCTTTCTCCCCAGCTGGAGAAGGGGAAGGTCACCATGGCAAGCCTGCTCAGAAACAGTACATCAACCTAGGTCCTGCAGCCCGCACTTGGGAGCTTTGATTTAAGGTATACAGATAAATAAAACATGTCAACAGCTCCTGGGGATTCAGAGTATCTGAGATACTCTAAAGAGAGCTTCTAACAAGTGACCACTCAGGAATATTATGACAAAGTTAGGATTTTTCATAAAGTTTTCAAAAACATTCCTGCTGGGCGCCTGAATTATAAATTTACCATTCAATCAAAATAAAAGCAGAGCCAGCACAGCTCGCTGGCCAGCCACAGTGAAACCTCAACAAACAGCAGGGACAGCCTGTTCGATTACTCACACAAATTATCCAACAGGTGTGTCTTAAATATTAGTGAGTTCAATAGCATTTTAATCGGGCTCAATATTCTCATTAGCAAGGAACAATCTGCAGCACTTCACAGTCCGCAAAGAAGGGGGGATCCTTCCACTGGGGAGTAATCCGAAAGGAAACTTCAACAGAAGCCAATTTCCCACTCCCTGTATATTAATGACAATCTGGCTATTCCAACCCTTTGAAGCTTATTTACACTTTGAACCTGCTACCCTGAACGTGGTAAATGCAGAAGAAAAGACCTCCCTGAGCTGCAGAGCCAAAAGTTTGGGTAAGTAGAGCAGGACACAAAGCAAAGCCATTCAGCTCAGTTCTTAGCATGCTCCATGCTTCAAAGGGAGATAATCAAACCTAAACCCACCGACGAGTCTGCTGGAATATCCACGGAGGGAAGCAGGAGACAGGTGAATGTTGTTACACATTCAGGTTGACCTGCTCAGTGTCCCACATGGTTTGTAAAAGGTGTTTTCAACAAATAGTATTAACTCACTTTGTTTCCTACAAGATACTGATTTCCAATATTTTTAACAAGTCCTTTGAAACACACTGTGATGTGTGTATTTATTGCTTGAATAGGTCTGAGGTCTCAGGTGCAAAAGACTGCCTGGGGCTACACGCCTCTCGCCACCATGAACGTGATTAAAGGAAAAATCCAGACTGATACGTAGAATAATTCTACTGTTACAAGCAGCAAAACTGCTTGGATGACAGAGAAGCAGAATTTTCTCCCTTTTGCCATATACATCTCCAAATTTTCATGTGCTGCTAATAGTTCAGCAGGGAAATATTAATTATCAGAATATTTGGCTTCTCAAATGAGCCTTTAATTTGGCGGACCTAAGAGCTACACTTTTCTCTGCACTCCCAACTGAACTTGCCTGTGTTCTTTTCTTTGAAATGAGCTCTTGCCATGCAAAATCTGCCACACTGCCTTATTTATTATTGACCCGTCGCAGTTTGGAAACATAGCTCGAAATAAATGAGCCTGAATGCCATGGCTGTAGAGTTATTAAACTGCCTGGAATTGAGGAAATTGCTTTTCACAAACATCCTGAGCTCCTATGTTGGGTTGTTTTTTTTTCTTGAAGTGTTAGAGTCCGAGTTAATCTGAATCAGTCTGCAAACTGAATTGCTAACAAGAAGGGAAAATGTATTATTGTTCCATATTGAAAGACTAAAGTTAAAGCAAAGAAAGGAGTTTCACAATATGCAAAGAATATTCTTTCCACTTGCTGCCACTTGATGCACTAATCAGTGAAAGAAAATGCCTCCACTTTCTTAGTAGGTGAGACTGCATGGAGGATGTTCATTTCAGGTCTCCTCCTTCACGGATCCCAAACCTCACTGCCAGTACCCAGCACCCTTCTGCTGCTATCTGCACACCCTGGCAGTACAGACATTAACAGGTGAACAAAAAAATAGAACAGCGATTTGCACATTACCGTACAGAGCCACAGGCGCACAATAAATATTCTGCAGTTAATTCCCTGTTTAATATCTTCCCTCGGTAGCGCTCAGGCATGCCCTTTCTGTGCTAGCACTGCCTTAGGCACCCAGGGAGGAGCGTACAAGGGTAGGTGCTCCAGCCCAGGCAGGTTTGTGTGGAAAGCCAGGTACACTGCCCCAACGAATGGCACACTGATAGCGTGCTTCCTGGTACCTAGTCACCAAACCTAGGCAGATTCATTAGGGATGCCCACGTGATGCCTCGGCAGCCCAATTGCTCTTTCAGGGCAAACTGCCTCAATCCCCACCCCTGTTATTACAATACACACCAAAGCTGCAGATTGAAGTTCTTTGTGCCCCTTCTGTGTGAGACAGCTAGAGCTGCAGCAGGGCAGGGAGATGATGGGATGTCCTGTCCTACCTGCACACTCGGCGATCGCACTCCTCAGTGCTGCCACTCATTTTTTACCTGTGCCACATAATCATGCTGCTCTTCAAAACAATCCTGGCCAGTCTCTGTCACCTCAATCTCACCATCTAGAATTCCAGAAAAGCAGCAGGTTGGTGAATCTATTTCCTATCCATGCATCCAATGGTCCGTAACACCTCACAGGTGTTACAGCTTTGAAGGGGCTCTGAAGCCTGACCACTTCTCCAGCCTGACATGGAGATGCAGCAGCAGAACCATCCCCCTTCTGTGCTTCACTCTCTAAACAGGGCTCGGAGGGAAGAGGGAACACAGTCACCCTTCTCACCAGTAATAATCAATGTGATACCAAGGAGGGCTCCATGGAGATGCCTTTACATCAGGTCTGAAAGAAGCCATGAAATCTCTAGTCCTCATCCCGTTTTGAGCACCAGCAGGACAAAGGGATGGAAAAGAGCAGCTGAAAACACAAACAGAACCTAGATTGTCCCAGGCTCATTTAACTTGTGAGTTTGCACCTACATGATGCTAAAACGAGGCCAACATCGCCTGCCATATCTTTACGAGATGTAAAACCTAAGTGAATCCTTCATCAATAATGAATTCCTGTTTGCGATGCCTCTAAATTGAAGAAAATTATTATTTCTTTTTTCCTCTTAGAAAAGCAGCACGGTACCCCAATCGGGGTTGCTACGCAACCACCTCCTGCACATGGCTGATAACACTCACGGCATTATTTCCCCGCCTGACTGCACCGTCAGAACAAAGCCCGGCTAATGAAGCTTTCAAATGCTCTTGGCTCTGCCTTTGACGGTTCAACACGGGTTTTCCTTGCATGTATATGACAGTTACAGCAGCGACTCGCCAGCCCCTCCAGCCAGGGATGTCTCTGGAGCTGGACAGAGGAAATGCCCAATGGAGAGCAATGGACAGCATGGGAGAAGAGCAGCAGAACACCTGACAGATGCAACCAGCCTCCAAAACACGGGGCAGCCACACACACCACAGAACAAGGCAGTGACGACGAGGCCCTCTGAAATGTTGAGCCACCAGCATTACAGACCAAGCCAGACGTCCCTGGTACCCATTTACCCATCAGACACAATACCCTTATCACGCTGCAGCTGCTGCCCACCTGCCTGTGGGAGTGGGTACAGCAAGGATCAACCTCCCCACTGGCATATGCAAAAAGGGATGGGACAAGGACGACTCACCAGGTTAAGCAGCTCCAGCACCCTGAAACAGTTACAGATTATTCTTTTTAACAATCAGTTGAAATAAATTTGACCATGATTTTCTACACAGCACACAAAAAGAACCTGCTCTTCTGCTAGACGATCAGGCGTATTGAGAACCACCATCATTGCCAAGGAGCATTAGCTTCCCCTGTAGACATCTTCGTCCTCCTGTAAGACAACCAGCCCATGTCAAAGAGTCCCACTTTATAACTGGGATAGTCTCTCCCTCACTCACCACCAGATCTGCCCTTCTGAGTCTGCCACAGGATCAGCCCCACTTCTCAGAGAAGGCACTTGGTTTCCCTCCCCATTTTTGTACCAGTGGCCAGAGCTGGTTTCTTCTGTAGTGGATCTACTCTTTATCAGTTCATTTCACAGGAAAGCAGAATACAGTGAAATGAAGAGCACCTCCTTGGCTCGCCAGTGTCTTGTCTGCTTAACAGGATCACCTTAAACACACATGTGGATGCCACACAGTCCTGGTGTGACAAGGCAGCTAGGACAGGCTGCCGACACCTGCAGCGGGAGCTTGCCAGGGTGCACAGACACACCTCAACAGCTTCAACAGGGACAAACTCCCATAGCCAAGTGCTTTCTAGACACCATGTGGCTCCAGGTGTTGTTTCCATTAGGAAACTACCATGAACTAAATCAGAGCATGAATTCAAAGCCCAGTGACTATGCCGCACCCTGTGCTATTTCAACACGCTCATGTCATGCTAGGTGCAGCCTGTGAGACGCCGGCATAAGGGGTGCCTGTCCCACCAGGGCAAAACTGCAGCTGCAGAGCAGTTATTTAAATCCCTTTCCCATGTGAGGATCTGCTAGGAGGTATGAATCCCCTGGAAGAAGAGCTGGGCACAAATTCTTCCCACAGCAGCATGGTGGGAGGGCTGGCCAGGGCTAGAAGCATGCGTGCCCCAGGACAGCAAAGTGACACAAAGAGCAGCAGCTGCGGGAGTCAGAGCAGGCAACATCTGCCAAGCTGAGGGATTCATCTTGCTCTCAGAGACATAAGTTCCGCAAACAACCAGGTAAGAGTCACAAGAGAGCACAGCACCCAGGGAATCCAGCCCACCCCTGCTCGAGGCTTAGGCTACAACAAAAGAACCCACCTGGCTGTTCACCCGCTGGGGCTCTGCCGGGCTGGGCTGAAGAAAGCACAGCGTGAGCGCTTTCTGTTGGAGACGAAATTATCTAACAAGAGACAATTATGTGACATTATCATTAAAAGCAGCGTGTGGAAAAAAAAGCTTTAAGCCTGTGTATCCTGATGTCTGCAACCCCCTTTCTCTACCTTTGCACTAAATAGGTCTCATTTAGCCCATTTGTTCCGTCCCAGCCTGGCAGAGTGAAAGTAGGGTTGATCGATTCGTTAATTACAGTAATTTTACCTTAAATACAGACAGCTGAGTGTTCATCAAGTCACAAATTTGCCTGTTACTGAGAGACCTCCCCCCTGCTTAATAATTAGGATAACAAGCGGCTCATAATAAATGCAACCCACAACAACACGCTCCGAGAGCACAGTGCAGAATCACGAGGGCTATTAGGGAACCCCCAGGTCTATTTCTCCTTTGGAAGAAAACAATGCAATATCTTTAATTGTCTCTCTTGAAACCCCAAGCCAGCTCTGCTGGTTTAAGTAAAAGGCAATTATTCCACTTTCTGACTGCCTCTTGTGTCCAGAAAAGGCTTACTACAGAGTCGCCAGCGCAGATATGAGTAACTTTCTCTGCCTGCACTGGCTAGGCACATACAAAGAGCTGAGACAGGAGGTAACACAGGTGGGTTATGCATAACCATGCTCCTCAGAACTTCTAAAACTCTGAGAACGGCTCAGAAGACCCAGTTTCAACACAAGCAGCCCATGCACAGCTTGAAGCATCCATCCACATACGTGGACCAACATGAAGTATGTTCGGTACTGAAGGCTCACCTCGCCCTCCTGGCACAGAAAGGGCAAGCTGGTGAAGGCTGCAGGCAAGGGAAACCAGCCTCTGGCTTTCAGCCTGAAAAGGATGGGGAACCACTGATGGAGGTTTCTACTGCAGCCTGCCAAGAGCGATGTTTGGGACAGACGAGGAAAGGACAGCAGAGCTCGTGTGCATCTGTGTCTCTTCCAAATCCTGCAAAACAAAAAACCAAAAGAACAAACGACCCGCACACACCTACACCCTCCGTTTCTGTTTTAATTCCTCTTTTCCTCCTTTATCCCCTAGGCAATTGCTCCTTCTGCTCCACCAGCCAGGCAAGTAGGGACAGCTAAGGTGACAACATCACCACTTCAAGCTCCCTTCCACTGACCAAGGACAGAAGGAATGACGGCCCCCACCCTTCCTTAGGCCAGCCCGTGGCTAGAGCCAGAGAACAGAACCTGGCACCTGGACAGAAGTCTCAGCCCCTTGAGCTCAGTGGGTCCTGCCAGGTCCAGGTGCTGGGGAGAAGCCCCCTGGCAGGTGGGGCACCATCCTTCCCCTGGGCTGGGAGGAACGGGAAGGGATGGCCAGCACCGAGCTGCCTTCCCAGCTGATGGGTCCGCACATTTTCTCTCCTAGTAACTTAAAATACTGGACAATGGCCTCCCATCTTTTACCTCCCTCAGGGTGAAGACATATGCAACCCTCACGTGCAATCAAGATGAGACAGGACTTGGAGAGAACTTTCAGCATGCAAAAACACAGATATCATTTGTCTTGTTTTCAGCACTGGGGAGTGTGCCAAGGGAAAAAAATAGGTTTAATCAGTTGCAGCCATATTTTTTTTACAACAGTACTTGTTGCCATTTACTTACTTTGCTCCAGGAAGTGCATTTAGTTGTTTTCCTGTGGCATTTCCCTCCAAGAGTTGAAGCTTCATTTGTTCCTGTGAAGACCCTGTATTTCTGCAAATATTTTTTCCTAAAGCAAATTACTTTTTTTTGTGTGTGTGTGCTATTTCAGTCCCACTTCATCCACAAATATGTTTAACGAGCATTTGCAACATTCTTTTATGCTACGTCCCGTTATCTCAGCACACCCGACTTCAAGTTGCATATGGAATAAATACTGGGCTTTTGTTCTGAGCCAGGGAGATAGCTGTGTAATGATCAATCAAAAAAAGCCCTTGGGGATGGAGAGAGATTAGCACTTTGATACTACTGAAGATGAATGGGTGAAATGAGTTTGATAAACTGGTGTTTTCCTCAGATAATTGCTCTGAAAGCTTTCTAAAGCCGCCTGGATCCTCCTCCCTTTCCTTTTGTTTCTGGATAGGGTAGCAAGTCCTGCTTTTCTATCAGCAATACTAGACAGGCTGCTGCTCTCACTGCTTTTAAACAAATCGCAGTGGATTTATGCCACATTTCATCACTGACTATTGAGCATCAAAATATCAGCCATAGTTTAACCAGAGCTTCAGACTGGATTCCTGCTATTCTTGGCCAGCTTGGCTAGTTCTCCCAGCACAGACACCCTTTCTCAAGCTTAAATCTTTAACAGCAGCTCTTTTTCCTTCCAAGGTCACTAATCCTCAGTGCTCACAGACCTCCAAACCCCCGCCAACCTTGCTCTGGGCTGCCTGCAGCCAACACTGACCTCCTCTGCCTCCTCCTGCATCCTTCTTTCACAGCCCCCCCAAGGACTGTCTGAAGAGGAACTTCTAAGGTTCAATGCAAAACTCTTGTCAAGCTCACTCAGACCCCAGGGTACATCCCTCTTCAGGCAAAAGGCAAATCCTGCTGCCATTCACTGTGCTAACTTATTCTCAGCTGCTAATGAAACTGGAGCCAAAAGATTGTACTATATTTTTATTGTTTCACTGCATAAATGAATTTTAAATACAGAATTAAAAACTTGTAAAAAAAGTTATTAAAAGCCAGCATTCAGAAATAGGTTGCACATGAGTGACTGAAAAATGCACACTTACTTTTTGGTACAAAGATAGGAAAGAAAAATTAAAAAACCACATCCATCATCTGGAAAGAGGTGATTTTTTTCTTTTTTTGCATTTCCTTTCATATTTGAGAACTGATACTTGTCTCATGAGTGTCTCCCACCAGCCTTGTTTTCCACAGCACTGATTCACATTGTTTGGTGTTCAAAAGAACCCACTCATCTGTTGTTTACAGAAGCAGTGATGTAGTGTTTCCCCCTCATATGTATGGAAGTCACTACATTTAACAAAACACCCAGCATATGAGAGGTGGGAAAAAATGCAGCATTATGTGATTTGCAGGGATGCAATTTAGCTTACAAAGGATCTTTGAGCTTACACCGATACCTTCATATGTCAGGTATTTCTTAGAGTATCACATCTCTGGCATTTGCTCTTTGCTAAGCTCCATCACTGCAACAAAGATTTCCAGAAGCGATGAGTGGATAGGTACCATTGATTTCTAATGCCCAATTTTAAAGCAGCTTGGTCTTTCAAGAGACACAAATCACCATCTTCAAGGACAAGAATCAGGCCATTTTTCAGCACAATTTAAGCCCTGTAAAACAGAGGCACATCAAGAAGTCTTGACACTGGGGTTCTGGGTCAGAGTTGGGAGGTGGGGTTTTTTTTGCAAGTTTCTATGATGGGTTCTTAAAAAGACAGCCTTGAAGATGCTCCCACCAGTCAGTGCATCTGCATCACTTCAACCAAAAAAAGCAGACTCTCTAATGTATGCATCATTTCAAGGCATCGGCACCACTCACACAGTATCCGCAACAGGTTCAAAAGAATATGGACTACGGCTCATCTGTTCCTTGAGGATCTCAGTTACCACGAGGATATAACCACAACAACAGACAAACCACGGAATGAAGTGCCCTACAGTAGAAACTAGCTCTTTGAGATAATGAATAGGGATAGCTACGCAACAGCCTGGGCACAAAAAGCAGAGGAGGGAAACTTCAGATTGCAATGGAAACAAAAAGTCATTTAACAAAAGTAGTAATACTGGAGATTGTCACTAGTGCAGCTAGGATTTGGCAAATGAAATACTTTGAGTTTACTCTTGCAGGGCAGCCCTGCTTCTGCCATGTGAATAAATATCAAACAGTGTTTAAAAATGGTATATAAAAAAAGACATAAGGATTTTCAGAAATGGTTCATGTTCCATCCCCTGTAACTGCATAGTAGGCTCCCTCACATGAGGTATTTCAGCAACACCACAAAGGAAAACAATACTCCTGCATGCTCTTCCACGAGCCCAGTCTGAGCCGAGTGAGACGGTTACGCAGTGGTGCAAGGTGCACACGTTCCGCTCCATCCTCGTCTCTCCAGACCACAGCCACCACGCGGTGCTGCATGGGATGAAAACTTGCAATCAGAGCGGCAAAGCTCAATTCAGTACCCACTGTGCGGCTAGACACAGGCACAGACCTCTCATTTCAGCCACTGCATATCTTAGGGGGCTTTTTGTTTGCCCCTTCTCTCTCTCTTTTTTTTTTTTTTTTTTTTTTAAACAGACATGTTCACATAGAGTCTTCCAAAAAGAAGTTTAGTTCATGTGGCCAGGTCAGATTACTAACCTCAAGTTAACTTCAGAATATTTCCTTGGTTATCCATTGATATATAGGTTGTCCAGCATAATAAATGCATGTTTTACCTTCATTGGTGGCAAGCTATACATTTGGTTTTGCATTACCAGCAGAGCTGTATGGGACCAGCATCCTTTCACATGGCACATTTGAAAGGCTGCTGTCCATCCCATACTTTTTTTTCCAAGGAAAGTTATTTTCTTGTGTTACATATTTATATATATATATATAAATGTAGTCATTAAACACAGGATGTTGGCTTCACAGCCCATCTGGCCTTTTTGGAAGCATCCTTTTTCATTCTTCAAAGAACGTAACAGCATGTTGCTAGTGAAACCCAGGATCACAACTTCTTCTGGTTGCGTGCAACAGTTGATGGTGGATCTTACCAAAGGGACGTCATTAGTACCGCTGCAGCATCTGACCGTCTCTCCTCCAAAATGTGGACGTGATCAAAAGAGAAAATCCAGAAGAAACAGATGTCTACCATCCTCTTCAAGAAGGTGTTTCTTCTCTTACACTCCATCTTTGCCACACAATTGCTGCAGCTTGGTTTGCAGGGTGTGTTTGGGGGGGCTATTTTGTTTAAGAATAATTATACTCCCTGCAAATTCTGCTACATAATGGTAATTGCTGCTTGTTATCAACTCCCCTGTTAGCATGTCAGCTAGTGTACTCTCACAGCCAGCTGTCATGGAACTAGTACATTAAGCTGGTTTTCCTTCAAAGCCAACAAGCATCACCCAGTCTGTGACTTTACCAGGAACATGTCTATAGCTTTTCCGTGACTTCCAAAAACTTCAACCAAATGCTTTGTTTTGCTCATGCTTTCCTTAGAACATCCGAGGATAAGATGGGTTTTGCTTAATTATCCACTCAGCATGGGGATTGATGTGGTACAAATCTAAGAGGTAAGTGTCTGGGTCCAGGCAACGTTCACCTATCAAAACAAGAGATTCAGAAAGAAAAGCATTTCTTAGATCCTTAGTCCTACAGTTGATAGGTTTTGTGGGGGCTTGTTTGTTTTTTTTTTGCTGCTGCTGCTTTTTGGGTTTGTTTGTTTGTTTTTTTCTCCCCTAAAACCTGGGATTTGTTCACATTAATTTCAATACCACAGCTGATCGGAAGCATTTCCACAAATCTGGAAAAGTTCTGGTCACTTATGTTAAAATGAATGTATGTTTCTTAAGATTATACTAAGGCTAAGCTTCAGCCTTTGTGTATAGGTATTAACTTTAACACCCATTAACTTCAGCAGTTGAGAACCACCACGAAATAACGTTGGCTATCAAATGCAGAGACCAAACTGTTTCCAACGACAGAGCTTTTCTTCTACGGATGCTACTAAGAGAAATACAAACAGGCAGCCAAAGCGCTCACCAAAGCACTCCAGTAAGCAGCAGTCACCAGCAGCAGCTGTAACAGGGCAGAAGAATTCCTTTCTGTTTCCAGACACCCTGAACTGCTGCTGCAATCATATTATTTAAGTCTCCTCTCCATTTGATGATGTTACCCTACTGACGAGTGGAACTTGGTGATGGGCGATCATCAACTGGTTTAAGTACATAGTTGGAGAAACTTCCACCCAAGTTAGCACGGGTTCTTTTGTCAGAAAGTTGGCGAAGGCAGACAGAAGCCACGTGCCAGCCTACCATGCTTAATTCAAGCCCAGATAAGCAGCACACTATTAAAAGCCTCGTGGTATAGGAGGAAGTTTCCCTTTATTTAGATTAACGTAATTTATGGTTTTAAGTTCTACACTTCATTCCAAACATGAACTTTTATCATTGAGGGGAGAGGGAGTTTGACATGGTACATTTAACAGAATGGGAGGTTGGTTTGTTTTTAAGCTGGACCCAGTTTTGCATGTCTCTGTCCTCGAGAGTTTTGGATTTCTGAGTTTCTGCTTTTCTTGACAGGCGGCTTCTGAATAAGATCCATTAATGTTACGTATTTTTGGAAGTCCAGGCTTCAACCTTCCTACATACTTGCACCATAAAGGCTTTTCAGCAATGGGTGGAAGACATGTGAACTATCAACCCAAGAGCTTTGACAGGTGCTGCTCGCTGTGGGTGAGGTCAACCCCACACCTGTTTGTTTGTCTTCTAACTTTTGGAGCCTGCCCTCCAAATCTCGTTCTTTTTATAACTCACTCCTAAGACAAGTTCAGCACAAAAACTGGTACCAGGGTCCTTATTTTCAGTTACCATCCAGGCTTACCAATATTGCCTCCCACTTCATACAGGAGCAAGTTTGTGCACTCCATGGAGTTGTTACTGCAGAAAGAAAAACATATTGAAGTTAAAGCTCTGTGAAAGTCAGGTTAGATAGTTCAGTAATGTTTCTTCCAAAAGAATTGTCTATGGTTCAGAAACCAGCAATGGTTCAAGAAGATACAGGCCATTGCACAGAGAGCTTCCCGAACACTGCAGCTGTTGGAAAGGACACCCAAAATTGGAAAGGACAAAAAAAAAAAAAAAACAAGGCCGGTACTCCTCACTGGTAGCAAGAAGCACACTATATGCAAACACTAACTTTTCAACAGGAAGACAACAGGCATAAATACCAAAGCTAGTTGGTGCTATTCCTCTAGCACTGATGGCCTGCTGAAGAGCAGCTCACCTACAGGAAGACTTTGGCATCTGTAGTAACTTGTTAGTGAGACACCACCAGCTGACCCATATTCAGCCAGCTTCCCATCCACCCTCCTCATCTAGACATCTCCTGTCCACGGACACAGTCAGGAGATGCACTAACACTTTATCAACTAAATTCAGCCTACAGGCATGGTGACAGGGGGCAGGAATTCTTCTGTTCATGTTTTGGGTTATTTCAGCAATTCACCACTGGAGCATAGGAGGGAATTGCAGAGCTTATTTTAGGAAGTGCCTATATTACCGTATGCATGTTGGACATACTACCCCAGGCAAATAATTTGCACGGGCGGTGTTTTTCTCCAGAAGAGCTAGAAAGGGTTTCTTTTGCAGGGTCAATGTTATGCCACTTTCTCTCCCCTGCAGCAAGGCTGCTAAAGTTCCCTTGTCATCCAGCAGCCCAGAGGGGATGACTGACCTCCTGGCAGCCCAAGCACAGTGACAGAATCACTTCGTTGAACTAACATTTGCCTGTCCTGTCCAACACAATATTTCCAAAGCTTAGAATAGAAGAGCAGAGAACAGTCTCCTAATGCTTACTGTGCCAGAAGACAGAAAAGAGCAACTAGACAACCTAGTGGTACTGTTTTTACATTTAAAAAGAAAAAAGCAAAGAAAAAGCCATTTACCACTTGAGGAGGTTGACAGTGTTAACAATATTCCAGCCATTCTGGCACAGGTTCTTTTGAAACTGCCTCAAGACATCAGCAGCTCTGGTTGCATTGTTCAAACGCACCTCCAGCGAGTCCTTCAGGAGGAGCGAGGCGTGGGCTTTCACAACCTTGGAAGGCTGAACGAGGCAGACAAAAAAGAAGAAAGTACTTAAAGAACAACTTTATTATCAAGCTAAAACATCACGTTTCAAAATAGATCTGAGTGTGAAGAATTAAACCCATCCAGCCAGCTGCTCAGAGAATTTAGGTTTGTTTCTTAGGAAGGCTGGAAGGTAATAGAAGCATCAAGAGGAGCGTTATAAAATCAATACTTGGGTGTTGCGGCTGGGGAGAAAAGCACCGCTCTCCATCAGTGTGCGCTGGTGCTCTCTGCTGTTCAAATACAGCACCGGCAGCAACACAAGCTTTGATGAAAATAGGATTTGTCAGAATAAATTTTGACAAACTGTTTTGCACACGTCTGATAAGACTTCTCTGGAATTCATTTATGTTACTGAAAAAGGAGTTTAGACAGTTGAATTGCAGAGTGCTGAATTTCAGAAAGGTAGTTTCAAAAAAAGGAAGCACTGAGCCATCACAGAGCAGTCAAAATGCTATTTTTTCATGACTGTTTTCATCAACTGCTTCACAAAGCAACTCCTCAGAATTTTTGTGGAGAATGTTGAGCTGTTCTACTGGGGTCTGATCTGCAGCAAGTGAATTTTGCAATCCCAAATCCTCTACAAAACCAGCACAGAACACCGAGAACAGTGCTAGGAGTACTTCCTAAGCGTCGGGTCATCTGCCTGCCTGCCTGCCCGAACAGTAGTTGTCCTCTCTGAAGACACAGCACCTTCAACAGTGACATGTCGCCTTAAGAAGCCAGATTTCAGGCAGACATCTCAGTATCCCAGCTCGTACAGAAAGGCAGGGGATGCACTGGTGCATGGGAACACAAACTCCTCTGGGTGTGCAGATTTAAGTTTTCAGTGTATTATTTCTACCTGCAGACTCCATCTAGCTCGTGACCTTAGAGCATCCCAGTTGCACCACCACTGCTATGCAATACTTAAAATCCAGCACTGCATGATGTAACCTGGCTGCTACAGACCTACACTTATTCAACTAACAGCAGTAACAAAAAAGAAAAAAAAAAATGCAGAATGACTCCAAGGATCCTTTCCAGACTTTGACAGTCAAATCGATCTGGTAGTAATATCTCTTTCAAATTCTCAGTCTCCACCGACACAAGAAGTGGAGCCATTTCATTTGTCAGGGAACTGACTTCTATTCAGTGGCAAGAACCTTGACTTCAAACTCTCCCCCATACATAGATCAGTGGCATTATGGAACAACAACAACAACAAAAAAAAAAAATCACATGCAAAATGTACTTTTATACTGCTGTAATAGCCTAAATTTTTGCTTTAAGTTCATAAAAATATGTCTGCCTTTATCACAGCGGATATATCCATCTAAACACATGGGACAGAAGAGCCATATGAATTCTGCTTTTAACATGAGGTAAAGACCAACATTTCTGCTCCTGGTCTCTCCCCACGCTCACCTGCAACCATGCAGCATCTTAACCAAGTGTTTTGCAGCCTGAAATGTATTTGGTGCTCTTGCTGTTGGGATCAGTTTTTGCCACAACTTTACCAAAAGGGTCTGGAAACCTGTTTCACATTGTTCTGCACATTCTTCTCCCTTTTGCTCTTTAAAGAGCATCACTCCTTACAGTTTTCCAAGTTCTCATAAAAGCATTTGCCGCCACTATGAAAGGGCTCAGTTTTTCCCAAGCCCTAACTCACCTCTGCCTGGTTCTTTTCCACCTTGTCTTTATCAGCATGAATCTTCCGCAACAAATTTTTAATTCTCTTGTCACAGAACTGGTACCTTTTGCTATTGCTCTCATTCAGCTTTCTCACTTGAGCTACCAGAAAAGAAGAGACCTGGGCAGGGGAGAAAGGAGAAAACGGGAATTAAAAGAAATCAAGCAGACGTGAGGATGCCATTTAAGAAACTAAATGTCACTTTATGAAGTTCCTTAAATAGACAAAATATCTATACACCTTGAAAACAAGTAGTCTTGGAATTCAGCCAGAGTTTTTGCCCACAGACATTTAATTCCTCTGAAATTTCCAAGGCTATCCCTTCCCCTAGCCCGATTCTAATGAGACCCAGACACTGCTACACCACACCACAAAACACCTGCACTGCTTACTGTCCAAAGCAAATCCTGGTAATGGATCATCATCCGCACAACATCAGCTGCCCCCTCTGCCAGCTGCTTCTCCTTCCCTTCGGGGATCTTGTTTGGCAGCCCCTTGTGCATGAAGAGGTTTGGGGCCATGACTGTGGAAACGTTCCAGAGGTTCATTTTGTTGTTGTTCTCCCTGGCAACCACTTTGCTGAGAAACTCAAGTATAGCCTAAAGAGAGGGGAAGAGACTTAAGACATCCATTACCAATAAGCTCAAGAAACTACCGCAGCAGTTGCTGCAGATATCATTTAATTAGCATTTTTTGTTGATATCCATGAGCAAATCCTTATTTCTCCAGTTAGGAAGTTCAGTGACCAATTTCTAGTACTAGGACAGCAACAAATAACAATACCGAGCAGAGAAGGAGTTCCTCCAGCAGTCACTGATCAGGAGAGACAGTCTGTATGGGCAGTAGATGAGCTCTTCTTGGCAGGTGGCAATGCGCAAAGTCCAGTTATAAAAGTTACAGAATCAAAGATGACACCCCCCTTCCCCCCGTATCCCCTCAAAGCTATTCCCAGATGTGGAAAAACAAATCCTTTTGGATCATCTGTTCTGCCTCATGACTCCACCAAAGCAATGATGCGTGACAGATCATCTTTGACTGGATTGTGTATTCCAGCACTCTAAGTAAAGCCTGTAGGGTGCTAAATCAGCCTTGCCTTTATTACCTGGAAGCTGAACTACTCAGGAGAGTAAAAACAAGAATAAAAAAAATAATAAAGAGACAGCAGCAGCCACCACAGTTCTCATAAAGCACAGGAAGGCAGAGATGCAGCACTGCCTGCAAAGCTGATCCCATCAGCAGTTCTTCTTTCAAGAAGTAGTAGGTGAAAGGATTTAAAATGCCTTCTGATCAGAAAAGGGCAGGAAGTCATAAGCTTAGTAGTTTCAATTTTAAAATAAATATACAAAAAGCTATCTGTCATAGATGATGGCAATACCCACGAATCAAGACTGAATTTCTTTCCCTATTCCTTAACAGGCCTACAGACAAAGTAAGACCTAGAGATCTTCCACTCCACAGTGAAGTGGTTTAACACACTAAAGAAAAGCAGCATGTTTCCAGACAGGATACTCCAAAACCACAGGGATCCCTGCTGCTCTTCAGCTTGTCCCCAAAAGGCAGGCTGTGCTTACAGCTTACGTGCACTGCACAGCCTTGAGGTTTGCCTGCTCCCCCCGTCATGGGTTTCCATTCTCAAGTTGGTGAAATAAAACCAAAAAGCACGATGTATATCATTTGCAAAAGCCGGCAAGGGTTTCTCCAAATAAAAACTTGTAACGAGATCATGCTTTTCCAGTTAAATCCACAACAGATAGTTACCTTTAGAGTGTTTCTGTTGGGCTCTGGTAGAATCAGGATCAGGAGGTTTAGAGCTTGCAATCTTTGCTTAAGGTCTGGAATATCTGGAGAGGGAGAGCAACAACAGGACAGAGGATTCAGGCTTCTGACACTGTTCTTTTTGAGCACGGGGATCCCCCAAGGAATAAGACAATTACTGTAGCGTTTGTCATCTAAGATTGGAGGCCTTGTTTTACAGAAGTAAATCAAGCTCATACTGCCCTTATGAAGTGAACTACCTCTGTTTTAGAAGACTGGCTGATCTGCTGCGGAATACATGGTCTGCCAGCAAGTCTGATGCCCTTGAAGGGCATCAAAAGACCCCATTATTCCCCAGTTTTTGAACAAAAAAGTCACATACTTAAGCAGTTAGCCTAACCCATTCAAACCATCTATTGGGGCACAAACCCCAAACTCAGGTGCTTGCAATATATTGCATTACTGGCTGGCAAGCCAAGCTCGTGCAGCCTGGCCAGTTGCCACAGCTCAGGCTGCACATCATTATTTATCAGCTTGTCTTAATTCATGGCAGCCTCAAATGACACAACGTGATTTAAGACCCCAGGACAGTCTTCCTAAAGAAAGACGTATGCAACCAAGCGCCAGTGACCGTGACTCTCAGGCTGATCTGTGGGTACACACGGCACCCAGCACACGGAGCGTGGCTACAGCTCGTGTCAGGCTCTCTATTCCCATCAAATCCACGGGCTCCCAACACACCTGACGGGAAAGCCCTAGACCAGCAGAGCTTTGCAAGAAAAGCACAAACCAGCAAACTGATGCTAAAGAGCCAAAGCAGGGACTCACTTTGCACAGCAGCAAAAGCAGGGAGGTACTCTGCTGTCAGCAGCGGGGCCGGCAGCTCTCTTATGAACCTTTTCAGCAACCCAGATACATCGTTCTGGTGGACTTCATCCCAGCGGAAAAGGCCAGTGTAGAAATCCCTTTCCAGCTTCTGTTCCAGACTCTATTAAAAAGGTGGAATTTATGACATGCTTTAATAAGTAAATACAAGGGAAATTCCGTAGCTGAGCACTAGGGGGGCAACTCATCAAGTCAAAAGGGTGCAGAGACCCTCCCCAGCAGACCCTGGGAAATTTATGTCTGGGGAAACACAAATTTCCCAGCAATATTTCTAGTTGCAGAAATGTAGAAATATGGCATTTATAGTTGTACTGGGAAGGGAGATGAGACAATTCAGGTTATTTAGATGCTTCAGCAACATGCTCCCTAACCACCCCTGACACTTCAAACACTACTAAAGAGCTCATACCTTGATCCTGGTCTGGGACCCAGAAACTCTCAAAATGCCCTCTGTTTCAAGTCCTCTCTTTTCCAAGCATGACAGCAGCTATTAAAGGAGGGGGAAAAAGAAAGCTCTTAGGCATGGAGGATGAGAAGTCAGCCCTCCCTTCTCACAGGTTTCCCGACTGTGAGGGTCAGAGGTGTGAATGAAACCAGAAAACTTACTGCCTGGAGTAACAGAGGGACCTTGGTGTTAGGGAGCAGTTTTTGGTCATTTTCCAACAGGGTGTTGAGCGGAACTCCAAAGAGCCTTTTCTCTACAACAGAAGCAACAGGTTATAAATCTGCATCACCTCTGATACGGACGTAAGTCTCTGGTGGACGGTATACCCCTAAGTGGCACATTTTGTAAGAATAGATACTGGAGAAAAAGAGAGGAATAGTTTAACTGAACAAGTGCATTTGATAGTCAGACATAAATGCGGTGCTAGGTCTTGATGTCAGGACCCCGTGACTTCCAGGACAAATTCTGATCGAGGAACACACACTTATCACAAGGTTTCTTAGCAAAGACCCTCTCTGTTCTAACACTTGAAACACAAACCTATGAGAAGATCAGTGTAAAAAAAAAAAAAAAACAACAACAAAAACACACTAAAAAAAGGGCACGCAAAAAGATTAAGATGACATACAACTAACCTGTTGTTTTCAGTTTTGCTGCTTTGTTTCTCTTCAGCTCAAAGCCCAGAATATCACAGAGAGCTGTTAGCTCAATAAGGGCCAGCGTGGGGATCTTCTTCATGTCCTGAGCAGATAGATCTCCGATCCTGGTCACTCCTAGTCTGCCCTTGGGGATCTTAAATTTCTAAGGGAAAACATACACCCCCAAGACATTCAGTGCAATCAACTACTAATCCTGCTAGTTACCAAGTTTTGTTGCATTTTTTTCTTACTTACCGTAACCAGGCATCTATTAATTCTTCTGTTTTCGACACCAAAAATATATGCAAAACTACTACTTCCACTCAACCCACAGTTGAATAAATATTTTTCCTTTTCAGTATTGCTCTTTAATCACATTGGAGATCCCAATTTATCTAAATTAAAAACAGCCTGATACCCACCCTAATCCACTTGAACTTTGGAAGCAATCCAGTACATTTACAGAGAAGAAAATCCGTAGAATTACAAGAAGGAAAGTCCAGTTATTCTCTTTTTTTCAGTGGAAACGACTCAGCTCTGTACCAAAATAGCTAGTTTCACACACAAGACTTACTTCTTTTGACCCTCCACTAACACAATGGTTATCCTTGCTCAGTTCTGCAAAGGTAACAGCACTGCCTGTTCAAAACCACCTACCTAATGTAGACCTAACACAACACTATCCGTTGAGGACATTTCCAAGAGTTGATCGTACAACTGAATTGTCTCGTACCCTTCTCGACAAGAGGAGACTAATAAGTTCTAACAGTAGAGATCCCTTCAGCGCTTACAGTTAGGGCATTTCCATCCTTTAACTTCCTAGATTCAGACAGGAACGATCCCTTGAGCAGGACAGCCGCTTGCTCCGAGTAGGCAACATCCATGTTGAACACTTCCTCTTTTCCAGGGTTCCGAACCGTACAGAAGTATTCCTGGGTTTCTGCTACAGCGGAGAAATTGCCTTGAATTTCAGAAAGCCAGAAGGGTGAAGCTTAAAATACAAGTGTGCTAAAAAAGCGGTTTGAGACACATTTGGGTATCACTGCTTCTAAAAAATCCTACATTAACATTTGAAAACAGTGTTCTTGCAGGCAGTCCTGAGCCTGATCAATAGAGTAAGATGAGCTTTAAGCCATTAACATGGCTACAGTCACCAGGCCACTGGTAAGACACGAGCATGGCCTTAAATTAAAGGACGTGCCTGTGGCTAACTTCTCTTTACACAACTGCATATGGCGTTTATAGGGTTTCACTACATGATCTTCGCTGGACTGATTTTATTTGCATCTTCTAGTTGCTTTCCAAAAGAGTTAGTTATCAGTTTGAGCAGCAATTCCTGACACTAGACCCTGGAAAAATTTACATCCACAACTATGGATAACCATGTATTTAAAAAAAACCCACACACCGCCACCACCCAAAACCCCCACCAAAATCCCCCAAACACATACAGGGCTGATGTTTCAGAGCCTAGATAAGCATGACTTCCCTTCCAGTTCCACCCTCCTCCAGATCCTTCTCCACATCCAAACCTTCCTTACTTCGCTGTGCACTTGAGGTCCGTAGGTTGTGCCACAGCTGATCTGGGCTGGACTCCTCTTTCTCTGCTGCTGTCTCCTGAAAAATAAACCAGAACATGTTTACCTACACAAAACAGAAGTTATCGTAAGGCAGCCTGTTTTTGGCAGACAACACACACCTGACATCACCTGCTAGTCTAAGAAAACGCTGCTCGAGCTCAGGGCTACAAGGCTGTTCTGAAATTAGGAACCATAATTAGACGATCTGGCATACAGGTGAAAAACAGACGACACTCTCATAGACAGTATTTGTGATAGATTTGCACATCATTAGGCCAATTCTTCCCTTCACAAATCATTAGCCATTTTTCCCCTTTAAGTTCACGCATTGAGGAGATCACAAACAGTGGACCAGGCAAGCTGCGTGGGATCCACCCGCTGCCTGTGATCACAGTTTCACAAGAAAGAACACGCTAAGAAAGCGGCAGTCAAAAGCTTCCCTTTGTGGGCTTCACAGTAACCTACCTCTCTCATCTAGAGAGAGAAATTAACCATTAGAAGCGTAAGGAGGCATGTGGCAGATAATTTTGTTAATTAAAAACCTTACATTTACTAGAGCTAGTTAGAATATAGGAAAGCTTATTCCATTACCAAAAATTAGTGACTTTCCAAGAACCTGCTTATGGCACAGAGTTGCGGATGGAGGGCTGAAAGTTAAAGGGACCTGTGCAAAGTCAGTGCAGGTGGACACACGGGTTAATCTGCACAGAAGAAGTATTTGTCTTTAGAGTAGGTGCACAACTGATGGGCTTGCCATGAGAGCAGAACCAACTCTTTCAGCATCTGCAGCTAAATCACAGATCATGGAATGAATAATCCCCCAGCATCTTCAGATCCAGCTGCAGTGCAAACAGCCCGCACAGAACAGTGACACGGGAAATATGTGGAAAGGTTCCGACAGAAATGCCAGCACCTTTGATGCCTGAGAGCAGCTCGCAACAGAGGTGGACAGGAGGCAAACTGCAAAACAGTCCTGAAACACCGATGGAAATAAAAACCGAAATGACTGACAAATGACTGCCTGCATTCTTACAGCCTGAACCACTTCCACTCCAGTCACAGCTGAACTGAATTAGCTTTAAGCTCAATCTGCTGAAAGAAAAATACAAGTAATTCTGTATCGGAATTTTTTTCAACTCAATTTGCTGAAAGAAAAATATGAGTAAAAGAACACGTATTCTTTTGACAGAAAATACAAGTAATTCCAGCAGTGTTACTGGGGTGGGGAGTGGAGGGGAAAGAGTCCAGTGATCTTGCTGGATGCTGATCTGGATTTTTCACATCTGATCAAACTAAGGCTATTTAAAAAGACAAATTTAGCATCTTTGTACATGCTTTTGTTACACTAAAATGTAATTTTAAAACATCAGATTTAAAGCAGATGCAGTTGCTTATCAAATGCAAGTATTAGCGATCTAGTGCATGGACACCTAAGATTAAGAGCTCAAAAATCCCCATTCCTATTCTAAAGACAGTACAATTATTTTAAGAGATATAACAGGCTTCTATGTAATCTGCAAGTTTAAAAACTTGCTGAATTTCAACTGAGGCACTTAGGACAACCTTGCAGCATTATTACTCCCAGAAATGTCATCTTTTTGCCACCCATTCAGGGAGGAACACTCGGAACACTCTGCAAAAGAGAATCAACCGTGACTGTCCCAGCGCAATTCCCAGTGAGGAAGTTATCAGCACCTCGGCACCGGGCAGTTACCAAGAACGTAACCACAGCAGCTTCCAGTGATGCTGCAGGCTGCTAACGTCATTCCCTTAAGCATCCAAGGGATTCTTTGGGTATAATTAATCTCATTACAGTAAAAGAAGTTGTAAAGAGGTTCAGCCTGAGGAAAAGGAGTATTCAGTTCTTGTAGAGAGCAAGGGTCCCGTGCTGCTCAAAGAGGTAGATCTTAGTTAAGATCTTCTGCCTAGACACTTGACTGAGTAGAAAAAGTCACAAGGAGACCAGATTTGGATACTTTTCAACAGTCCCTAGAAAAAATAAGAATGCTGCACCTTGTGGCCACAACCAAGACAGCTGCAGCACAGCAGGGAAGCAGGCGAAAAGGTAATGGTTATGTATTCTCTAGCAAAAAAGAAAAAAACCCAACAGGCAACAGCTAGTCTTTCCTAGTCTTTCTCCAGGATTACAAGCTGTACAAGGTCAGCTTATCAGAATTGAATTTATTAAGTTCTTTCTTTTTTTTGGTTAATAATGATTTAACACATCACTGGAATGAAGAAAACACAAGAGGGCTCCAAACATGCTCTGCAAGGCTGCAGCGCTGTGGGCACTGCACAGAAGCCTTCCAGCAATCTCTAGGGAGCTCACGGGATCTGCACGTTTTGTAGCAGCCTCAGTGCTGCAATCTGGATGCAGAATTCCTACAGTCTCAGCTTCATTTCTGCTCAAGAGATGAAGTCATCTATTTGGAAACGACAGTAGCCCTAAACCCAGAAAGCCAAGTCACCTCCCACCACGCAACAAAGTCTTTCAGGAGACCCCACTCAATTAACATACCTCCGAGCTGACCACTCCAAAAATGTCTCGGACATCACGCACAGGATGCTTGTTCTTCCTCCTCCGTGACCGGGAGTAGGTGTCCAGCCGCCGCTGTACGGCAGCAGCCTGGGTCTTGGTCAGGGTGGAGAGCAGCACGATGTTGTCATTTTCCGAGGCATGGTCCCCAAGGAGGTCGGACAAACCTGCGTCTTGGAGCCACTCGGCTTCAGCTTCTCCCTCTGCGAGGCAATGGATGAGAAGGTCGAGCGAGAAGAGAAAGGAGAACAGCAATTTGAGTGTTTGCAACACTTCAGAGGTGGAAAACCAGAAGGCCGAGCCATCCCGTCTCTGGGGTGGCAGTGGGACATCGCTGGAAGGGAGCTACTTCTGTGCTAGGAAGCCACAGCTATTCTCAAAATCTCAGCCCTGTTCCCAGCTGGGTATCAGGGTGAAACCAGAGGAGAGACGGCACTTGGGGCAGCTATAACTGCCCACACCCCCCCTTCCCCTTACCCAAGACAAGGGAAAAGAAAAGAAAAAAAATAGCTGTGGAGGCATGGGTGTCGCCAGGAACACAGGCTCCCAACAGCTGGGCAGAAGAGGGGGCATGAGCCCAACTCTGCTCAGTATTTCGCACAAGCACTGCAACAGGAATGGAACCCAGCAGGGGCTTTCACAGGACAGGGGAGGAAAGTCTGATGCATTTACTTAAATCTGCCTTTCCACAGCCTGCCTGTGCAAAGGGGAGCTCTGGCAGCAGGCAACGGCGCCCAGCGAGCTCCCAAGGGATGGCAGTGCCTCCCGTGCACACCCGATCCTTCGGCAGCTTTGAGAGGGGACAAAAGGTCTGCAAGAAGCCACAACACTGCACATCTGGCTTTTTTACTCTTCTCTATTTGGCTATTTCTTTTAATTTTTATTCATCTGTATGCATACACCTGTATCAACAACTTTTTTTTTTTTTTTTTCTTCAATATCCAAACACTGATCTGGTAGATTCAACTGTATTTTAATAAAGTTGCAGAACTATTTGTACGCACCACCCCTGTTCTTTACCTTTTCCAGTAGGCTGTTATCCATACAGTCATCCAACAAAAGCAAAAATGTTACTCTGTGCATTTGCTTGCTGTCTGTACCTATTAAAAACATTAAAGACCATTCCAGTTCCAGAACAAAGTGTGAGAAGCCTGGAGACAGTCCAGCAGCATTACTCAAACAAGCTCAATTCCATTTCATTTTTCAACATATATAAAGTTGCACATCAAACACAGAAGACAATTCTTTTCCTTATGGGATACACCCTTTGTGCAAGCCAGAAAGTGCCTTGAGCCAGGCAGCTACTTGAAATCCAAGGATAAAAGAAGCAATTTAGCAGGTGGCTTCAACTTTAATACAGCGAACACCACAAAGCCTTTATCTTTTCAGTTCTATGTGCCACATGCATTCACCGCAGGCAGCTCCGGCATAGCTCTGCCAAAGGTTATACTGGGAAAAAACTGTCACAACTGAACTGCAACGGAACAGTTCGTTCTTTCCTATGAAAACTGCCGTCTCCTCAGGTATCACAGCTGCTCAGGCAAAGCTCTGTTATTGCTGTATCAATAATAAAAAAGCCATGCAGCTCTTCTTGAGAGATAAAATAATCTAATTTTTCCAGGGAAACTTCTGCATTCATGCCATTTGCAAAACATATTGTGACTCCATTAAAACTCTTTCCAGCCTTCGGGGGATGCTCTTGGTGGTGTTAGGCACTCTAATGAAACAGGACTTTTTTTACCAGTACACCACAATAAATACAGCTGGACTTGAAGTCAAGTGTTTAATGAATCATCTAGCAAATTGGCTAGCTTTCCTACATGGTCTTGAGTTTTGGCCTTTTCCCATGTCTGGTTCTACAGAAGCTAACAGGTAGAGCATCCCGACGGTGCTGCTCGCTTGGTTACAGCTGCTCATGTACTTGTCCTGCCCATGACTCCTTCCTTTATGCTTGTCCTACATCCGCGGTTTCACAGCAGCACGGCGAGCAAAAAAAAATTCTGGTTTATTTTGTCTTTGGGAACTAAAGGAAGTTAAGTGTATTGCTTGCAAATTTTGAAAATACCCAATTCCAGTCATAACAGGAAACTAATCTAATACACAATACTAAGCTGCGGGCCCTAAATCGGACATCCGTGTAAGCCTACTGCCCCAGCTGATGCCAAAGCACCAGATTTCAATTCCTTTATTTAATATTTTGGCCCAGTTGTGTTTGCCAGTAACACAAAAGAAAACCAGTAAAATAAGTTATTTATGGGGAGAAGGGGGAAATCGGAGAGAAATAGGTCAGACCTGAGAGGTCCACAGAAGCTGAGCTACAGGTTTAAGCCTTGTACAGATTTGCCTTGTGAGTTCCAGACAAGCAGCATTTGGGGGAATTGGGCACTATTAGGAATAAATTTGCAAAACTGAAGAACACCACTTCTAAAAAGTTACTTGAAACACAAGCAAGCCACAAAAAAAAGCGCTTATAGTAAAGCACTTGGTTCCCAAACAGTTACAGGACAGCTATGGCATCCTACAATTTCAGACTAAACACTAAGCACAACTTCCTACATAGTTTTCAAAGGTAAAGAAGAATCCCTCCTTGCAGACACTTCTCAGATGTGATTACATGCTATAAGGATGCTGACAGGTATTTTAGTGGCACTGCTGCAAAGCACATACGTTATCAGTCTGCTGTACTGTCAGACCTTGGAGAGAGCTGGATGAACAGCAGACAGCAAGGGAAGGACAATGCTGCTCGTATTTCAGAAAAAAACCTACTTTCTGCTCCCTTCGACTGTTAGTGAGGCCACAAGTACCACCAGCACCTTCCAGCTGACCCAGTTCTGCAAAGTTACATGCTGGCCTCCCACCAGTACCAGGTCACAAGCAGCTTCCCATTACGCCACCCTTACACAGGGCTTGCACAGGAGGCCAGCGTTTTCCAACTGGGTCAGCCTTTTTGCAACGACCTACCCACGTGTAGCCTCCCTGCTGTCCCCATACTGCAATTTTGATCAGCTGTTTGCCAGGCTGAGCCGTGCCACCCCCGGACGGAGCCGTTAGCTGCTGTCCAGGCACGACCTCTTGGGCTTCACGCGATGCGTGGTGGTGCCTTTGGCTCCGAGGAGCCCAGAAGCCCCTGTGCCGCGTTGCCACCGTGCAGTGTCCCAACCACACATCGCAGAGACGCGAAAGCCAACAGGCACCAGCCAAATCCCACATCCATGCCATCGGGAGTCCCCCCGGCCACTAACCCCTCTGGCACAATGCTTGTTTGACCGAAGCTCCTTTGCAGAAGGCACCAGGAGGCTGAGCGTGCCGCACCTCCTTCCCCAGCTCAGAGCATTATTTCAAGTCTGTCTGGTTTCAGTGGACAATTAAGCAGTCGGCTCTTGCCTGCTAGATTAATATACAGCATTAAGACACTTTTCCTTGTGTCCCTGCTTACACACAGTAATCGAATTGCCTCTAGCAGATCAGTCTTTTGTATATCCCAGACAGCCTTTCATCTCATGGCACGGACTCTTTTCCAGAGTCTCCTTCCTGGCGCACTCATTTTCTGAGTCACTTTTGCATCTCTTCCAGTTCTAAGAAACACATGTATGTCCTTTACGTAGGGGCACTAACAGCAGGTCTTACTGTTTACTGTGTCTTGCCTACTGCAGCAGACACGGATGGTGGCTGTTCCACCCCACCCTCCAGAGCCCCCCTGTGCACCCAGGACAGCTATTCACCCAAGCACAGCAGCACACTGGGACTGTCACTCAAGCATTTCCCCATCACACACCTGGATCCTTCTCAATATCAAGCCAGCACAACAGCAGGAGGCTGCACAGCTGCAAACCCGACC
The DNA here is from genome assembly GCF_023638135.1 of Falco biarmicus. Classification (NCBI taxonomy): domain Eukaryota; kingdom Metazoa; phylum Chordata; class Aves; order Falconiformes; family Falconidae; genus Falco; species Falco biarmicus. The sequence continues at coordinate 3,937,638 of NC_079297.1, forward strand.
AGTCAAGAGGATGCGCAACCAATTAAAACCCATTCTTCAAAAGGGACCTGGGAAATGCACAATCCCACTCTGTGGGATCACTGGACACCTATCACCATTTAACATCCCTCCAGCACCCCAGGGTGTTGTACCTCCCGTGTCAAAAGGCAATCAGTCCAGATTCCAGTTATTCCAAAATACTGGATAACATCAGCACTACAGAAAGCCCAGTAGAAACACCCCATGCACATGAAGCAGTCTTCACAAGAAAGAGAAAAAACCAAACCAAAAGGAGGTACATAAGAAAAACCTTGTGTGGACAGACTCAAGTCATTCTGGATGTTTATTATGATTTCTTGAATACTGAACTAGAGGAGGGAGAGTCTGCCTTCCACAAAGGCAGCTCTCAAAAGCCACTAGGATGAAGTCTCAGAACCACGCACACAAACAAGCCTTCCCAAACACCACCAACCGTCACAGCGTGTTTACCAAACAGCCTCCTGCACGGGGAGGGGGAGCCCTCACACTTGGTGGGGGCTGTCTGAAACGCCCTGGAGCCTTGAGCGTATTCCTGATGGACCTTTAGCATCAGCTTTGTTTCAGCAGCTGAACGTAGACCAGGCCAGCACTCCTCTTCTGCAGGGCACTACCTACCACCCAATTAAAAATACAGCTCTCTGATCTGACTGGTAATATTCTAACCATATTCCAACAGGTTTCCAAATCATTCAGGTGCATAAGCAAATTTTCTCTGTAAGATGTCCATCTTCCTCCCCCCACTCCCAACATTTTTGGCAACCTACCCTCTTGTGTTTTGATATCTGCAAGGCTGCATTCCTCTTGCTCGGCTTCAGCGCTCTGTTTAATGTTCTCTACTTCCAGCCAAAAACTGTCCATTGACAAGTTGTCCAAAGACTCTACCGTGGAATTCGTGCCCTCTGACACCAGGGATGCCAAAGGGCTCTTCAGAGGAAGCTGGCTCATTTTGCAAGGGCAATTTCTGGTACTGAAAGAGGAAGAGATAAGGAGAGAGAGACATTAAGCTACACGTACTCACATACGACATTCACATGCAGCGGTCTTCATTGATTAACGACTGCAACAAAAGCCAAACAGAGGTAAGTGCTAGACTTCCTTTGGTTAGTGTTTAGCACTAACAGACAAGGTTGGGATCAAATCCACCAGGGAATGGGAAAAACTGCTGTCCAAACAAGCAAGAGGATGCAGTATCAACATGGATTTTCCGATGCTGTCCTTCCAGTGACCTCCGAGACACCACCTACCACTCCCACCCTTGCTTCCAAGATCCCCTGCAAACTCGCACAGATATCCTCTACAGTCATGGACAACCGAGATGCTTCAAGCCTGGTGCACACGTGCTGGGATTATCTGGCACGCACAGCAAGCCCAACAGCTCCCCGCCGCAGCAGGCTGAACCCAGCAGCCTTGTCCTTCGTTTGCAAAAGCTGGCACAGCTCCATCTCCTGCATCTCAGCTTGTGCAATAAACAACTCTGATGCGTGAGGCCCTCTTTTCCTGACCAGACCAGATTTTTCAGCTGTGAAACAGCACAAGTGTCCTGGGAAGCCCAAACATACAGAATTTTCTTACCAGCCTGCTGATTAATTCATGGGTGGCCGAAGTCCCAGCCCGGCCTCCTTTGGCTTTCAACCTCCGTGCAGAAAGCTGTGAGGTTCTCAACAGCTCATAAAACAATGCCTCTCCTAAAATTAATTTTAATTTTCTTCAAAGGGTTACAAGCCATTTAAACCCTGCTGTGTATCTTTTTCAAAGACATTAAAAAAAGTGGGGTAAGCAGAACCTACTTATGAAGACACCTCAACGGCTCAACTTAAAAATACTAAATTAAAGAGATCGCACACTACGCTAACCCTGGATGGTTTTAAAACCACCTGTGAACAGCCACCACCACCACCCAGACCAGAACTGCTTTCCAGTTTCACAATAAAAAAAGCGCAGATTGAGTCTTATGCCTTGAAAACCATGACAACACAACACCCTCAAAATGCAATTAAGCCTCCTAACTCCAGAAGGACTTAAAAAGTTATAGATGGGAAAATATCTGGAATGTTTTAGCTCCTTTTATTCTGGAAAGCCATTATTAGCAGTTCTGGCACCAACTTGCTTCTGTTAGAAGAAGCATTTCAAGTCATAAAGGGCTAAGTCTGAAGAATCTAACAACTAAGAGGCATATGTTGTAGGATATTCTGCACTTACATTTACACATGTGCAAGCATATTACATTCATACCTTTTTCTAATATGCACGTAGTCAGTCCTTCTCTTCCAAAGGTCAGAACTAAAGCAATAACCTGGTTCCAGGATCGTCTAGAGCCAGACATGGTGTTGAGAATGAAAATAAGAAGGTTTTTGTTTGCTTGTTTTACAGGAACATAAGAGTGAAAGATTGAAAAGAGCTCCGATGCCACTCAGCCCACCTGTGACAAGGGCAGAGGTGATCTGCTTGTTTACTACCCATCCCCACTTCTCCCACCTTTCCTATTCCTGGATACCCAAATAACAGGCGCCCAGTTGAGATGCCACTTTATAGCCTGGCAGAGCACTTAAATAGTCAATCTAAGATTTTAACAATTTTTTTTTTATCTGCATAGCTCTCTCTGTCCATCTCTCTCTGTTCTACTACACCTACCATCCCAAATCATTATTTCCCCTTTCAAATTTTTACTTACATCTTCATCCAGTAGGAGTTAACACTTTAGATCGCATCCTCCACATTAACTCTTCATCTTTAGTACTCCTTTCCATTTTCTCACATTTGCCAACAGCCTTCTTGTGAAAGGATTAGATTTAAGTGAAGCCACTTTGCTAGCATCGAAAAGACCATTTAATACCTTGCCTTGATATCTCACTAGAATTCTACTACACACCAGGCAACAGAAATCATCACTTGCAACATGAAACCCACCAGGAGGTTTTTAGATTATCTTGAGGGACTTGGGTTTTGGCTGTATCAGCGCTAGAAACGCTGGCAGCCCAACTTGCACTGAAGAGCAGCCTCGCAGAGCACACCATCATGTAGGCTAAGGAAGCACCTTGCCAGGTCTCCTAAAGGCCCTCAGCAGGCACCCAACTGCTCTTCTTGACCTCAATTATTGCCCTATACTACCGTGGGACCTACACTGCAGCTCTGAAATGCACCTTTCCTTCATGTTCAGCTTGGTTTAGAGCCTGCTCATCTAACATCCCAGAAATCTCCATGGATTCATGCTAAAACAGAACTAAGGTTTGCAGATCTAGCAGAGCCTACCCTAGACCTGAGCAGCAGCTTGCACAGCCTGCGTCACACATAGCTATGACAACCCCCTCCCCACACCTGCCTGGAAATAAACCCACAACAAAACATTAAGCCAATGTAAATACAATCTTCAGCTTCTTCAGAAGGGTGGCTCTTGACTTGCTCTGGATGACTTGTCCAAATACCAGACCCTGAATGCAAGTTTTAGTTCGGGAGATACTACAACTAAGTGGAGTAACACTTATTTAAGGCATTAGGGCGTATTCCTGGTGCACATATGAGAAGGGTCACGCCATCCTTACAGCCCAGGTTTCAGGCTACAGCTTTGCCAGCAGTTAATTTTGATCTACCAGCACCTTCAGTCCATATGGAGACAACAGAGTACTGGTGCCAGGATACAGCTTTGCCAGACAACAACGGGTACAGTACCGTGATCCTACTCCAGCTTGTGCTGCCGTACCACCCACAGTTATTTTCCTTCCTTCCACAGCTGGTAATACAGATGAGCTGGCAGTGCTTGCACCGAAAAGCTCCACAGGAGGCACGCTGTATGCCTACTCTTGGAGAGCAGTATTTGAACTACTTGTGTCTCAAACAGCCCAAAAGCCATCCTAACTTGTTTTCGACCCCACGGGCTGAGGCACTGAAGCCTATCTCACCAAGGTGCAGGATGCTCATGCCGCACAGCAGCAGCAGGATCCAAACCCCAGCTCTACAAGTCCTAAGCTAGCACTGCTGTTCCTGTCTCACGGAACACCACAGCAAAATCAGGCCTTCACCTTTAGAAAATCTTTTATTTTCTGGCCTTTTTTTTTTTTTTCTCTTGAACACAGGGCACAGTGCTTTACAAGTACAACCACCCAGGTGGAAGGCTAATTTTAGATTCAGCGCACCTAAAAGACTGTTCTTCCTCATTGCATTCCCAAGTCAACGGAGGGCAACCTGTGACGTATAAACATAGCAACAGTTTAGATTGAAAGTGTAGATTGTTGGCTTTAAATGTTAATTGCTCAGTTGTGACTGGGCAAGGAGTAGGTGGAATAATCAAGTTCACATAGTTGCACTGTCAGTGTAACAAAAAACTTAAGATTATGAAGTTTTAAAAATTAACCCCCCCAAAAAGCAAACTGGCAGAAAGATCCAGCTAAGGACAATGGTAAAGGAATGACTCTGTGGAAAGGCTGACCATCCTAGTGTAACCTTCTCGGCTCGTTCAAGAGCAGAGCCAGTTTTAGTGGGGCTCAAGATCCATTCAGCTGACTCGCCTAACACCTTCAGTCGAACCCTGACTTAACCTTTAATAACACAGTTATGAGAAATGAGGCTGGCATGGACCTTATACAGTTAATTTTCTTATTATTATTTCTTCTGTAAACCCCCTCTTTGAAGGGCACTGGTAGCCCTTAGCAAGACCTGCACAGACTGACTCCGAGTGACAGTGGCTCACCCATCCTGGGCTAGGATATGCAGTCTCAGAGTAGTTTTTTGATCTGATCCTAGATACTCTTAACACATGACAAATACATTGCAAATACTCATGCAATTCTTGGCCCTCTTGAATATCAAAATAAAATAAACACTGTTGCTACGCATTTGATCATGCCAGGTTTGAATCATTCCCAGCACTGAGCTTCTCAAAGGATCCCTAGCTGCCTTAACTACCTCACCGCTTGCTCAACATCCTTCCCTCATTGAAATACCTCTCGAACAGATGAATAAATAAAGAGGTTCCATCTCAAGCACTTCAAACAGAACAGAAGGTGACAAGTGTAAGCCAAGAAATGGAATTCCTTTAATATTTGTTCCAGAAAAAGCTAAGATGAGAAAAAGGCAACGGGAACAGAATAATTAAGTTATACAAGGCAGCCCTTCCATACAACAAACACCTAGTTTTTAAAGACATTTCCAAAGATCTGGAGCAAGCACAAAGGCCCACATGAAACAAAGAAACAGATGGAAGGAGTCTGAATTAACCTAAGCGCAAGTTAGGAGCAGCACACCAAGGCACAGCATCATAGCAATTCAGACCACTAGCAGGAAACACAAGCACTTTTGAAAGAGGAAAATATAATAAATTATTCTATCAACTGGCTGCAGCATTTTGACAGATGAAGACACTAAGTCAAGGAACAAAAATATGTTAGCGTCACAATATGCACACAACTTACCGGCTTTCAATTTACTTCAAGGTCGAAACCGACTGATGGGTGGTACTAAAGCACAAGATTAAAAGAAACAAACAACAAGGTCTATGTGGTACAAGTCTGTCTTCACGTTGCTTCCAAGTTCCTACCTTAAGCAAGCAGCCTAAACCGAAATGAAGAACAGTGTAGTTAATTCTGGAGACAAATAATGACCTAAAGATCAGCCCACCACAGTTCATGATGATAGGTTTCCTTGTTTAAAAATCACATAGTAGGAAGAAGGCATCCAGAAGCAACAGACAGAAGTATTTGAAAAACTGGAGCAAAATCTGAAGCAGTAAGTCACATATCTATAGCTATATATATATATAAAATATACATAACTATAATACAGATACCTATAATATGTAACTATAATATAGGCACCTATAATATGTAACTATAATAGATATCTATATGAAATATAGATACAATTTGTTCACCGAAAGTATTGGAAGTTTAAACCTCAGTCTTGCAAAGGCATCAATGCTAATATAAGAACAGGTCCCTGTATTGAAGAAGTCAAACAGCTGGCTGTCAAAATCCTACATGAAGTACACATAAGTGGCTATTTCATCCAGACACACAGAATTACACAGAACTGTATTCCCAGCACAGATGGCAAATTTATCCAGGAGATGCTTTGTGGACAAAAGCTCCACAACTTTTCTACCAAAGATCTAAACCAAAAGAAAGCTCTACTACAAAACTTTAATGCCTGCCTTTGTTGCCCTTACAATCCCCCAGATTTTGTACACAAAGCACTACTGAAGTTTACTTTTAGGAGAAAACTGAAAAGCACATGGCTGCTTCACATTCCTTGGACCAGAGCATAAAAGCCAAGACATACAAATTATCAAATCACCGCAGCAGCAATGAACAGTAACTCACCCAATTACTCTTACCATGCTTTACTTTCCCTAGCTTAACTAAACAACTAAAGAGCCAGAATTAAAGCAATCTTAGAAGCAGGCTGCCACTGCTGCCATACATCTTGGAGTACCTCTAACCATTGAGGATTTGCTCCTATACCTAGTAGTTTCACCAAAAGCATGCCCTACGAGAAGTCACCGTGCCTTTAGCCCAGGCTATGCCATACAGTGCTGCTGCCAGCCGTCACTTATATTCACATAGATGCACTTTATCAAAGACACTGCACCCATGGGACAGCACACTTGAAGGTCGGTCGGTATAGCACCAGCAGGAATAGCGAAGACGTCACTACTACAATTTGCTAATAAGATTACAGCTTGTTTTCAGTAACACAGCAATCAGTTCATCAAGATCTTCTATTATGCAAGCAGCTCAGGGAGCAGCGTCATGTAAGGTTGTTTTGAAGAAGCCTGTTCTGCAAGTGATAAAGAGGACGTGCCAGATAGCTCCGCATGCGTGGAGTAATTCGTACTCCACACAAGCTCCAGCTTTGCCCTGCTCCAACAACAACAAAGCGCTCCCCAGCTTCTGTCCTGGCATCCCCAGCGACGCCAGAAAGACAAAACAGCAATCCTGTGCCCAGTGCTTTGTGGAGGGAAAAACGTGAATCCTGATGCCTGTGCACAGCTTAGCGCCTCCATCATTTTCTGTGCTGGACGCGAACTCCAGAGGTTACCCCCGCCACAGCACTGGGAGTTTTAAATAAAACATAGGTTATAACTTACCCGACAACAAGTGCTTCTATCAAAATATTGAAGGGCAGAGAAACTCCATCTCAACATTGCTGTCTCAGGCCTTCATCTGGAACAGATGTGCCTGCACTGGGTCTAATAAGTGTCTAAAAAAGCAGCTAAGGGGTAGCGAAAGCTGCCTGTAATTACAGATGTGTCTGGAGGTGTCTCAGACCAAAACTCAGGGCAGAACACACTGGATTGGTAAGCCCATGCAGATACAGCCACATTAAAAATATTCAAAGCCACGTTTAGCTTAGTCTGTTAGCTGGGTGTCTGTCCCACCATGCCAGGGTTTGTTCTGGCTGCAGAAGACATCAGCCACGCTCTCTGTAAGTGGCCTTTTGTTTCACTGTAAGGTCACTGCAGACGAGGCTGCTGTTCACTTTCCCTGCACCGGCAGGGTAAGCCAAACAGGAAAGGGCTTTCGTTGACACGGAAATCCGGCTGCGGGAAAGGGGTACCTGGCCAAAGCAAAGCTTTAGTAGTACTGCCATCTTTAATGCAATTACAAATTGATAAGCCTGATCTACGGGATGATTAGATGAGAATCATTAATTAAGAGGTGGCATTCCCATCTCTATTTCCAACCTCACACACTCCACTGAATCCACAGTCATCTAAACACACGGGCTTCGTCCATCCAGCAGCCCCAAGGACCTGGGCTGCCATTCACATCCCACCTGTTGGCACAACACCAGGATGCCAAACCCAGAGACCCACCAGCGTGGGGCTGCAGACCCCAGAGACCCGCCAGCTACAGATGGGGGCTCCCACATACTTGCTCTTACCCACTCCTCCTCCTCAGCTCCCTGTGGCTGCCGCGAGGCTGAGCCTGTGCACAGGATTCCCACCAAGTGGCAGGCAGGGACTCGCTGCCCTTCGGTGACTTGGCTGTCACAGCCTGTAGCACACGCTGCCCGGGGTTTTGCCGAGGCCAGAATGAGTCAATACCTCCCAGTTACTAAACGCATCCTTAAAACATGCTACCGTTACGTCAGACAAGATGCCCTTACTTCATTTCCATCACTGCTGTGACTTCAGGCGAGATGCTCAACCTCTAGGGACCTCAGAGGGACAAAAGGGGTGAGGGACCACAGGGCTTTCAGAGGAAAGGCTGCTAAGTGTGTCTGAATCCTTTATAACAGGCTGTGAACTTACGATTGTTCATGAACGCAAAGGCTTTTTACAAAAGCAGGTTCACACATACTAAATATTTGTTCTACAACTTCATTAATGTTGAACTTGGAGTAAAATCAGGATGACAGGATTCATTTTTATTTCTTCTTGTAGCCCATTCTACCAGCTACACCATTACAGCAGAGAATCAGTAATGATAAGTTGCTGCTCAGCTGTATGGGAAGAGGAAAAAGACTTTGAAGAGGTCACCAAGAGTAACTCGCTGACCACAACGTATGGAGGGGTTGCGAGATGTCCTGGCATCCAGCTATGCATCCAGCTGTGTGTGAGAGGTTTGGGGATGCAGGAAGACAGGAGGGACAGTCATAAGCTCCTTGCTTGGATTTCTCCGGTAAGAGTTATTACACCCAGTGCTTGGCTATTACATTGCCATAAAAAGCCTGCCCTTGGTTAAGATTTATAACTATTTTTATAACTAATAACCAGAGCACTGCTGGCAAGCCCAGAGCCACCAGCCCCAGCCACAAGCCACCTCAGGTGCCACAAGCTTTACAGCACCGAGAGGAGGAGCACGAGGGAGGAAGAGCTGGCTCAGCAATGGCTTTTTCTCAGCGGTGCTTTGGAGGCATGACACCTTCGCTGCCGGGTAAGCCGGAGTCTTAATGGGAACCAAACGAGCATGCCACAGTTACTGCTGCAAAAATAAACAGTCATTAAAGTCAATTAATTAGAAGACCAGGATGGCTGGCATATCATCACCTTATTGTATAGGCATGTTTTAGGTGGCTTAGCTACACATATACATAGGGGATGCGTTTCACCTGCTGGTGAGTCCTGAATGAACAGCTGCCCGTTGCCAGTTTTTAACTAGGAGTTAAATATTTTGGTAAATGTTACTAGGCAAATTTGGGGTTCCTGCTGCAGTGCCTGGCCACAGAGCTGTTTGGCACCAGTATGGCCACCGGAATTCAACTAACTTGTGTGGCAAAAACCTTAGAGCTGTTACTGAATATTTTGATTTTTACCAAAGCAGCCCTGCAATACTCAAGGTGTTAGTCTAGTTCTCTTACACATGGGTAATTTTAAAGTAATTTGCCATATCATTCCTGTGTCAGTCCCCTTAAGATTATGATTTTTTCATATATATATATATAAAATTTTTTACACCTCAAATTTTGACTAGGATCTTTTAAATACTTCCTTTCTTGCTTCTACACACAAAGTAAAAGCAAACTAGGAAAAATGAGAAGCCAGAAGCATGAATATGGGAGCTATGGTTAGAAACTAAATCCCTGTGAGTACATACACACAAAACCAACAGGTTTCGTTTACTGCAGCAGGGAAACCTTCTGAAACTTGCTGCAACATCTAGGCTGAAGCAAATACATGTTAGATGAGTCTGAAGTCACCTAGCATCCAGTAAGCACACACACAGTACTGTGTTTGTCAAGCAAAGTAGTGCAGTTTTCAGTTCTATCTTTTAGTACGCACGCTTTGCATGATATTTATAAATAACCAGTTCTTAACCTTCGTACAGCACTACAAATCACTGAACAGCCCTCAAACCCCGTGACCTGCCAGGGCAGCATTACCACTGAATCACAAGGGAACAGCCTGCATTTTAGCCCCCCTCAGCCACACATGCACCCCCAGGTCCCACTTCCACAGCTTGCTGTGCTTGCCCCAGTTAGAGAGTGAATTAGGGGAAAAAAAGCTGGGGGGGGTGGGGTGGAGAGGGGGTTAGTAGGCTTTATTTCAGGATCAAGGCAGTCGCAACACCGTTTTAAAGAGCATGTTATAGCCTGCTTACCTCTGGAATCTTACCTTCTTTCCACCTACCCTGCCTCGCCTCTCAGCCCTGCCTTTGGCAGGGAGAGCGGCCACCCCCCCAGCACACACACCCCCAGCACCCCGCTCCGTACCTGCCACTGCTGCCTGGCCAGGCAGATGCCAACACCACCCAGGGCCTGGGGATCCCACTTCTGGCCACCCCGGAGCTGCACGTGCGATGCTTGTCCATGTCCCGATGGGAGAAGAGCAGCAGCCAGCCTGGCCGTGCCCCTCTGCCCACGAGCCTCGCGGCTGATAACGAAGAGCTGCTCCTTGTCACCCCCGCGGTGCTGACTGGAGGCCCGTGAGCATCCTTCTCCTCCCTCCCCGCATCCACCCGCCTGTGCGGACAGAGCAGGAGTGGTGTAAATCCACCTGAGCCTTCAAGGCAGCAGTGCCCACGGCTGAGCCGCCCACGCCTGGGACGTGGGCTGAAGGACACAGCCCACAATCAGCATCCTGCGCTCGGAGTAAGCAGAAAATAGCAGAGAGTTATTCCCAAGCCTGGGCTGAAGCTGAGGCTTGCTAAACATTAACTCAAGCCTCAGCTGCGTGAAAAAGTAACTCCCAAAAGCAGCACCGGGAAGGGGGAATCAAACAGCGTATTTGCTCCTAAAAATTGTGCTTCTCTGAAGTAAAAGAACATGAAGAAAAGCACAAAGTATCTGCCTGGGGATTTGAGGGGGGCAGCAAAAACCATGAGTGCTTATTAAAAAAGCAGATTCAGTGTTTCCTGCCATAGTTGAACGATGAGCAAATCCCAGCTGGGTGTAAGACAGTGGTGTTGAAAGAGCAGCATAAACCCATAACACCCACAGAGAATATTTTGCAAGATCCAGATCCTTCTCTAAAACCTCATCAACCAACCAACAGACACACGAGCAAAGGGTTAAAGCCAGCAGATTCCCCAGCCATCCCTAACAGGTTTTGTTCTTTCCTTGTTACTCCATCCACTAAACCTCCTTTCACAAGGGGTAACTTCCCTCTCATTTAACATTCACTATTTTTAATCCCGAAGTCAAAGGGACAAGTCATTTCTTTAAAGTTTCCTTAATGAAGGCGTGCAAAGCTTCTCCAGCACAGGTAATAACCCTGCTCTGTGTTTCCAATATTCCCAGTAAGACTGGATGTATGGCTCAGCCTGCCCTGCCTCCAACAGCTCAAAGGGCAGCAGTAGCTATTTTAGAGACAATCCCTCCTAAAAGCCTGCAAAGAAGCCAGCTCGGTTTTGTTTCTTACCCCTTAACACAGCTATTTTTCCAGCCACCGCTTTAGCCCAGCTGCTTCCACCCCACCCCACGAACGCGCAGCCAACCTCCCGCGGAAGGAACGCTGCCCGACTGCCCAAGCTTCGGTCCCCCGGGGCAGGTAGAGGGAGAATCTGGGATGTTTACAACTCTCCACACTAAGTATGCAAAAATATTAATGGGAATTTCCCCAACCCCTCAATCTCTTTTTCTCCTTACCCTCAATTCCTGAAAAATTTTATTCCTCCCCCCAAAATTCTGGACACTTGTGACACAAACCAGGAGGAAAGCCCGCCGGCGAGAAGGAAGGTGGGTCTTGCTCCAGGTAACTGAACGTGGCTGTGAGAAAGCTCCTCTGCCCAGCCGGAGCTCGAGCTGGCTTCCCCCGTCTCGCCCCGGCTCCCAGTACACCCGCTGTACAGTGGTGCACAGACATTTTGTGCTAGATTTCTTAGATTTCTTATATAGCTTGTTCACTACAAGTGGCCCTAATGAGAATCCTAAGGGATCAAATTCCAAACTCGGGTTATCCATTTAGCTCGTCCTATCAGCTCCAAACCCAGGCAACCGGCAGAACACACCAGCTTGTGAAATTCAGTTATAACCAAAGCTCACCATGAGCCACAGCTTTACAACAGCACTGTGTTATCCATAGGCAGCAAGCACATTGTCATAGAACAGGGTCAGAAGGGACCTTAGAGATCACCTAGTTCCAACCCCCGCCGCGGGCAGGGACACCTGCCACCAGCCCAGGCTGCTCCAAGCCCCGTCCAGCCTGGCCTTGGGCACTGCCAGGGACGGGGCACCACAGCTGCTCTGGGCAAACCGGTCCAGTGCCTCACAACCTCACAGTGAGGAATTTCTTCCCAATATCTAATAATAAAAATTCATCCAATGATAAAGACCTTAGCAAGGTGCAAAAAGCAAATTAAACCAATTCTGATGCTTTTATTCAGGTACACAGACAATGGTTGCTGCAAAGCTACATCAGACAGAAGCTTACATCATCACGTGTGACCACCCAAACTGCCCAGGGCTGGAGACATGGGAGGGGAGAGCAAGGAGAGATGACAATGAGAATATCTACAGGAGGAAACGCGGCTGCTCTAAGCTTTGCTGTTTTTACAAACTCGGGAAAGCGTTCTCTCTGCCCAGGGAGCACCTAGCCTTTCCAAAAGCCTTCCCACCAAGTGTGCCTTGCCCTGGAACAAGCAGCTGGGTGTCAGGCCATCCCTTCTCCTGGACACAAAAGCACATCTAAGCTGCCAGTACTGCAAGTAGACGGGCACAACAGCCCACAACTATATTTCTTTTATTTTCAGCTACGTTCCTTCTCATTACATTTGATAACTTCAGCCAGCTGCTTGTACTTTTTGACTCACAGACTTTCAGACAGACAGGCTGCCAGTCCCTCATATGAGCGAGCTTCATCTTCACAGGTTTCTAATGCAGCAGTAATAATTCAGCCAGGCTTTTTGCCCAACTGAGACAATTTTAAAGTATCCAGAATGAAAACAGAATTCTTTAGTAATATATTCAGCTTGGACTACTCATCTAAAGCAGTACACAAGCACTACTGAAAGTTTAAGATCTCTGTGGATAATAACAGCTGCACTACTACCTACAGCCTTTCAGACTCCTGTCTGGACTTTGGTTATTCATATTATTTGAGAGAAGCAAGCTTATTTCCTAGCTTGGGAGGAAAAAAAAAATAAAAAGAGGTGGAGGAATAGGACATGAGGCCAGCTGAGTCTGCATTTTCGGACAAAGTGAATCAGGATAAATATTCCAGCTCTAGTTTCGAGCTCTCCAGCATGTTTCATGCTCCAGGACAGTCTTCCTGGCGTCATTAGAGATGAGCCAAGCTCACTAGGACGAGATCATCTGGATCACAGGAGCTGAATCTTACTCAAATATGGAGACAAAGAGACGTACCAATGCTCTCAGCAGCCAATTAGTTCAAATGAAATCACTGATACAGATCCAGCGCTGTTATCATCACAGCTCTAATGCACAAGTTATTTCTGAAGGTATCTACACATCCTGCCAAACTGACACAACTTGGCTCGCTCAGTAAACCTAATATTTTTCAGGACCAAAAAGGAGGGGGAAAAACTTCGAACATGCTTTTGGATAATCAGGAATTTCAGCTGGGCAAAGCAGGTGCTGGCTGGACACCTAAAGACTACAGGAATTCTCTGCCAGACCGCAGGGATCCCAGCAGGCTGGGAGACCTGCCTCCAAACGCTGCCTGACAGAGCTCAGCGTCAGTGCAGTCAGGTCAGCTTGAACACAACGTTCATAAGCTGCATCACAAGATGCTATGGCAGCATTATGTTTTTCAAGTATCCCCAAAGTAATCTGTTACCACGAAAACCAAATGCAACTAAAGACATGGCAATGTGAAGTAGAGAGGAAGAACATGAATGTAGCTGAAAGCCCTGTCGTGTAATTCTTTTTTCTCCAGCAAGTTTATTTTTACAGAGTACACAGTATTAGGAAAGCCTGAAAATAATATATCCCCCCTCAACCCCATCAGATAGCAAGAAAATCCTCAAGCAGCGTTACCTATCCATCACATGGACCCATTAAGATTAAGAGATTATTACAGTTTCTGAGTCACCCAGGCGGTGAGATTACCCAAGTCCCAGCTTGTTCCCAGTCTGCCAGAGAGGCAGCACCCAGGCCGCGGCTCGGGGCAAGGTGCTCCATCACAACCGCATCTGGCTAGCAGACAGGGCTCCCAGCAGCCAGCCCCGCACAGCCACTGGCTCTGCTCTGCCCGGAGCCCGGGGACCAAAAAAGCACCTCCGGGCTCAGCAGCTGTCAAGCTACAGCCACAGCAACGCTCAGCCCCTGCAAAGTGCTTCTGCCCGTGACTGCTTCACAAGGCGAGACCCAGTGTGTCAGCCTGCTGGGAGGGACACAGGCATGCCCAGGGGAGCTGGGGTGTCAAGCCCAGTGCAAGCGCAGGGGCGAGGCACCCCCCTCCCCGACTGCCCAGCATCGCCCCGCGACCCTTCCTGCTCTACCCACACCGGGGTGGCTCAGACCCCACGCTGAACGGTCAGACCTCGCCTTACTGTAAAACCCAACCTGCCTGCGGCCGCGAGCTGCACCTCAGAGCACATCGTCTGCTTTACTGCACCAAAGCGTCGTAACAAACAGAGGATTAGGACTTCAGGCAGCAGACAAACAGCAACAACAGATGCTCCTTAAGATGAGATTGTTTGTACGCAGATGGCTGTTAATCTCACATTAGAAAAAAAAAGCACCAAACCCAAACACTGGGCAAAGGAGGGATCCCTGGTATCTGGCGGGATGCGATGCTGTAGCAGGACTGGCTGGCTGGCAAAGCCAGCACCACTTCATCACGTTTGCATAGGGCCAGCAGCTGTGAGCAGCCATCTCCACCAGGCAGGGCAGAGCTGCGTACACAGCTGCCTCAGCTGCACGCCCTGCTTCAGTGTCATGGCTTGGGAGAGTGAAAGAGGCAGGGGGGTGCAGGGAGGATAAAAAAAAAATTGTATACTTCTTAGACACAGATGTATATTCAGATAAGTGAACTGCAATGTTGCTTAAACCTAATTGCTACTGTAAATGTAATTTAAACCACTCAAAACATTCCCCTTGCTCAAGGAAGAGCTGTAACAATAAGAGGAAGCACTAGGACACAGCAGCTATTCTTAATACTCAAAAACACTTATTCTGATGAATAACCAAGACTTACTAATTTAAATTGAATATGTTTCTGCCTCCTGGGCATTTTCAGGTGGTATAAAATTATAAGTCTTAGCAGGTTTCCAAGAATTACCTTGTTTACCTCCTTATTCAAACACGTGCCTGATACCTACCAGGTACCGTGCCATGCAAAACTGTACCTTGCTGGACACTAAAGGCAGAACGAAGTGACTGGCACCAGACTAATAACCAGCAAGCTGCTTGTTCACTTCCTTCAAACACCGGGAGCTATTACCACTGCAACCAGCTGACTAAGTGCCATAAATGCCTTCTAAGGTGTGATGGGAGACAGGCAGATGGGGCAAAGGATCAGCAGTCAGTGCCCTCCCGGGCTGCAACAGGTAACACCATCTCATGCCAGCCCAGCTGCACCAGTCCAGCTCACGTGGGACTGGAGCCCGCGCTGCAGAGCTCACCTCCAGCACCCCCTTCAAGGAGCACTTTGCACCTCCTTAATGTTCACAGAAAAAGGAATATGCAAGAGCTCAAATTCCCAAGCTCACATCCCAGCCCATTTTGCAAACCCCATTTTGATTTTTGCAAGTTGGATTTTCTGTTCCCTTCTGGGAAATGGATGGCGCAACAGAGCTACGGATAAGACGAGTGTCAGAAATGGATTATCTTACTCTGCTGCCCCAGTTCTCAGCCCAGAGACGTGATAGATTAGGTTGTCATCTTGTTTATTTCCTGCACCGTAATCACAAGCAGCAGGATGGGCTCCATAGGCTGAAACCACTGTGAGTCAGTGTGTTTTTGGGCATCCATAAGAGTTACTGCCCAAAGAATGCCAAACATCCACTCCTGAAAGAAGTCATGCCCATGGCACGGCCCCACGCTCAGTGCAGAGCAAATGGTTTGGAGCTACCAAGGGTATGAGACAGCTGAACAATAGCTGCTGATAGCTTGACTCAGATAAGCTATCAGGGAGGATGGTAAGACAGGGGGAGGAGAA
The DNA here is from genome assembly GCF_023638135.1 of Falco biarmicus. Classification (NCBI taxonomy): domain Eukaryota; kingdom Metazoa; phylum Chordata; class Aves; order Falconiformes; family Falconidae; genus Falco; species Falco biarmicus. The sequence continues at coordinate 3,953,650 of NC_079297.1, forward strand.
AAGTAGGAGTGACTGGTCATAGCTACACAACTAAGCTATTTATTAAATTTAAAAGTGAAACACCTAAAGACCAGAGTGCGGACTAAGTACAAGTGCAGTTTTCAAACCAATGTCTTGTTTAGGGTTTTTTTGATAGGTTTTAGTATCTTACAGTTTTAAAAATCTCTCCAGAAGTTTTTATGTTGGGTCAGACTGGCTGAAACTACTTCAGAGATCAGGCTGGAACCCCTCTGTGTTATCGAAGCTTGTCTTGTTGAATGATTGCAATAAAAACTAAATATCTAAATACTCTGAATTCAAGATCCAGAGAAAAATACTTACTAAATAGGTCCCCACACATGTGGGTGTAGGGCATTTATTTGGGGATGAAATGCCCCCGTGCTCATGTGTGGGTAGGACATCCATCTGCCTCTGAGCAGGGGAACAGAACAATACCCCCTCTCAAAGGGAGCGGTGTTTTTACAGATCCCGATTGCTCAATCAAGTACTTCCAAAAATAAAAATAATATGCAATGCAGCCTAGTAGCAGAAGTTCCTATTTAGCAGTCAGGCAATAGTAAGTGCCAATTATTCCACTCATAAGCAACAGTTGTGCTTGTACTCAAAAGTCTCATCATTTATCCTAACACATTTCTGTTCTGCTTTGTCATCTCTTTAGCAGCAACAAGCCCACATCACAAGAAAGCCAAGCTTCTCTGTGCAGGGAGATTACAGGCAGCCCATAATTTGTATTTACGGGCATTCTCATTTGTCCTCTAGAAGAGAGCTGAGACAAACAGAACTGGGCTGCTGCTTTAAAGGCTCAGAAGTTAAAAACTCAGCTGTCACTATTTTTGCTACGCTGGCACCCTGCTCTGAAGTCACCATGCAAGAGCTTGTCTGTACTAGTTTTGTCTATAAACGACGCAACAGCTGGAACAAAAGTGGTTGAGATGCTGAACCTGATTGCACAATACAGCTCACAGCTCTTACAGAGCTACTAGGAGTCAAGAGGTTGTTAACTCATTAGAAGAGGGCTTGTTTCTCCAAAATATTAAAGACAAAGTTTAATCCCACGAGTCTTCATGAAAACCAGGATGAGAAGATTTCAGGCATCATCCAGGACTTAGGGGCCAATGAGGGGATACAAGAACTTGCTGCAGACATTCCCGAACAGCTTTGTGGTGCAGGATTTTGAGGAAGAACACCACAGGGCAGGGTGAGGTTAGTGGTGCAAGATCTTCTCAAAGGTCAGTCAGGGACCAAACTAGTGCCTGTAAATCCCCACATGCTGTTTACTCTTGTATAAAAACCCACTGCTGTAAATGCGGGGCCAAAGAGGACATCAGACATACAAAGTCTCAGGTATCAATGTCAAGTGATGTCGCAAGACAGATTTTTATTTTTCAGTTTGCACCTGGTGTGCAAGTTCAGAGTAATGGAGTGCAGTTGCAAAGGAAAGAAGATGACACCAGTTGATCATCCACTGAATAAGCACTCTTGAATCCAATATGTTAAAAAAGAAGAATTTCAATTCAGGCTCACAGGCGAGTTGAAAACTGCAAAGATTTCATAGAAGTAAATCTAAAGACACATATACAAGCAGACAAACTATAGCAACTATGTTTTACCTCACAGCTTTAGTTAGTCTGATGAACTCTTGTAACCCAGCTGATGTTCAGGACTGTATGTTTTAACCAGGCTGGTCTAAGCAACTAAACTTTTGTACAAGGGTCCTTTTCTGACACAGGCATCACTTGACCGGCTGCTGACGCAGCTCCTGCTCAGGTTTTGGCCCACACACAGCTAACGCTGATAGAGCTCAGTCTGACCTGTGCTGGGAGCAGCACCACTGGGCTAAAGCAAGAGCTACATGTACACCAGGTACAAGGGAAAGGGGGACATAAGACCTGCCATCCTTGCAGCTGTGCAAAAGCAACTGTTGGGCAGTTTCTGGTAAGACTGAAACTCTTCAGAATTAACTGGAACAACCCGCAGGAATGGTAGACACCAGACTTCCACGATGGAGGATGTAAGCCCATCACCTTACACAAGCAGCTTTCAAGCTGACCCATCAGCATCCACACTGCTGAAGCTCCCAGGCTTCCCCCTGTGATAGTTATACAGTGACAGAGGAGGAAGGATAAGCATGCTCACCATCAGCTGGGAAACTGGCTTCCTCATAAGCACGCGAGTTAGTGAATTTGTGAATCAATGAAGCAATGAATTAGAGAATGAACAAGCTGCACAAGCCCACCAAAAGAGGACTGAACCCTTGTTTGTTTCTTACCTAATAAGCTCATGCAATAAAGTTGGACTCACAGTGTACATCCTCCTGTAACCTTGGAAAGGTCCAAATGAACCGTGACACTTTACTACTGTCAGGAAAAGTACTCATATAGGGTGAAACGATATTCACAAATCCCCAGCTACCAACAAAGCCGCAGCTTCTTGACCTTTATAAAGACTAGTTTTTCTTTCCCATTTGCCTTGTTAACTATGAGGTAATGCTAAACCATTACAAAATTGCACAGACCTCGCTAGCAGAGTTCAGAGGAAAGCCTTGAAGCAGCAATTCCTGGTCCTACTTAGAGATTTACTTCCCAGTTAGGCTTTCTTTCAGTTAACACATCATTGCAGCTAGAATAATCTTCGCAAAAAGCCGTTCTCCAAAATGATTTTTCCGGGATGTGTGCTGGTATTTAATAAAGCCTTGAATTCTTGCAACAATCCCAGCAGCTCTGTGCTTGCTCCAAACTTTTCCTGGCATCCAAACATCCGGCAGCTCCCTGCCTGCTTTACGTTGGCCAAGAGCGTAGGAAGCGCGAAGTGAATGAACTCTGAAACTCTTGGACTAGGAATATCGTTAGGAGGACTGCTCCCAGGAGGTATCCTTCCTCTCCTGTTAGTCAAAGGAAATGCTCCATCTAAATACAGCTGTTACCTTTATCTGCTTTGACCCTTCTTATGCAGAAGCTGGAGTGAGTCCAGGATTCTGGAATATTTGACCAAAACAACAGTATCTCGGATCAGCTGCAGGGATGTATATATTGCAGCCTTATGTCCACCTTCCGCTATGAGGCATGCAAGGATTTCCTTCCACTGTGTCAGCCCTGCTGTTTTCAAACATTAACATTGTCTGAGCTTTACCTTGACCAAGAAAAACAACTTTCATCAGCAAAGCTGTATTTATTTGTTGCCTAAAGAGGATATCCTTCCAGTTCCATTATACATTGGTCACCTGCTATGGACCTTGCAAGAGTTACAGGCTGCTGTTCCCTCAGGAGCTTTTACCGGCACCCTCAAGGCAAGAAATACTGTTTCCATGTCCAGTGTTGGTCACTTGGTTAGGGTTGTCAGGAATACCATCAGGCAGGAGAAACGGGGGTTCAGGCATTGCCAGCACGCTCAGCTGTGTACAGAGACACTGAGAAACCCGAGTGTCCCCCAGGACCCCCGCATAACTGTGAATGTGGCAGCAGTGGAGAAAAAGTTTTGAATGCAGTTGAATGGCAAGAACCATCAACAAGACAGCCTCATACACCAGCTTCAAAGCCATCACACAAAGTCATTTTCCCAAACCAGCAGAGCTACAAACAGCCCTCCAGATGCCCGGCACCCCAACACGCAGCCTTCCTTTCCTCGTGTGCATGCTTTCTGCACACACCACAGGTTTACCGAGAACTGAAGGTTAAGTTAAAATACATCTGTTACACCACCTCCTCTGGGAAACAGGCACTAACTGACCTCACCTAACTCAGAAATGAGCCCTTGCAGAGAGAAGAGTGCAGAGGAGGGAGTGAAGACTGCTCTGCATTTGTGTCATTCCACTGTTTCTTAGTTACAGCGATATCTCCCATGCTTCATTAGGTGACCCGGGCAGGGATAACTGAGAAGTATAAACCAGTAACTCCTGGTCAGGAGCCCGCTGTCGCTGATTCATTAGTACACAGGCTGCCTGCTATGCTACTGTGGTCGAGCTGGCTCCTGCCCCTGCCCTCACTACCTCCCTGGGCAGCCTCTTCCCAATATACACGTGGCAGTAACATGTCGACACCAGCCTCCACTGCTAACCCCAAGCCCACCATCCTAGAAGGAACCTTCTACAAAAGGGAAAAACAGGACAAACTGATAAGTACATCAGTGCCCCAAAATCAACAAACAGTTCACCCCCTGGAAGTGTGCTTGGGTCTCAGCCAAGCTGGACGCCGAAACACGAAGGTCTCGGCTGTATGTTGTATTCAGGGTCACTTCCTATGCTCAGGCTCCACCACAGGACGGGAGTGTACCTGTTCATTGGACATCTCACAGACCATAATCCACAGTGATCGATTCAAGTAGCCAGAGACATTGCAAGTTATCATAGATGGACAAAATTTCATACTGTATAAAAACTAAACAACTCTCAGGCAACTAGTGAATTAATAATAGGCTTGCCAGGCATCACACGTGAATATGAGGGTCCTGACACTTCTCCCTCTAGCAATTTGAGAAGACATGAAAGAAAGACCAGAATATTATTTTAAAAGGTCCTCCAGTGCGGGTTGCCCTATTATTTTGCTGTATGACAACAGCAAGGTTCCCTTCATACATAGCTAGCACCGAGGATTTCCTGAGAAAGATCCTCATTTTGTACAAAAGACCCAAATTTTGCAGCCAGCTCAATGGTACAGGCACTAGCAGCACAGGGGCTGACGGAATAAACTATGCAGATGGAAACAATTATTTAGGAGGGGAAGGACTCCTGCATGCATGGAGCAACATCTCACTAAAACTGAAGCCTCCCACCGACACATTCCAGACCCTTGGAGTAATCTGCTTTGGGGAATATGCTTTAAACTACATCAGCTTTTGTATATCTTTCTCCAAACTCCTTTGCAATCGCAAAGCACACTCCCCTGCAAACTGACCTAACAGTCTTACCAAACAGCAACAAATACCAGAAAGTATTATAAACATCTGAATCTAAAACCTATTTAGAGGCCAAACTTTTCAAGCAACAAGCTCTGATTTCAGACAAGCTTTTCATGATGCAACACACCTGGAAGGCCTTACCCACACAATTAATGATGCTGCAGTCAACAACTTCTGCCCAAAGTCCATGGCATAAAATAATGAATAAATCATACAGGTCATATTTGATGTGTAGAATATCAAAGTGCTTATATAACTCAAAAATCAGGTTTCTTAGATAAAAACAGAACTACAGAAAGGAATAGCACTAACTGATTAGAAATATCTAATTAAGGGTAGTCCTTTCAAAGCAACCACATTAAGAATATTTCATATACGTTGCAGGAGAATAATAATCCCAGCAGGTTTCAATTAAGACTCACTGCCATATGGATTTTACATCTGCAGCAGGAAGGCTCAAACACCGTGTCACAACTAAGACATTTTTATGTCTCCAACTGAAAGCACTTAAACTGCTTGGAATAGAAGCATAAGGGCCATAACATCCCTAATTAAGCAAATAATTTGCTCAACTAAGAGCCTAAAAGACCTACTAAGCTAGAATATACTGTATTCTTGGTCATGCATTTCAGCCTCTAACTTTTAAAGAATACGAAAAGCTAAGAGTGCTGAGCACGTACACTTGCAACCATTAGCATCCCCCTCGCCCAGCCAAAGGAGAAGACCCCAGTGCAAGCCACAAGGATTTTTAATGAGGCACTAAAGGGATGGGGGGCCCTTTGCTGCGAGCAGAGAAGGGCAGTGCTCCCTGGAGCCGTTCACATGCACTATCACAAGCACAGGTGAAGGGCTCCTCAGGTCACCACCTCAGCCAACCTCCTGCTTAAAGCAAGATCAAAATGGAAGCCCAGACCAGGATGCTGAGGGCTTTGGCCAGTTGGGTCTTGTAAAGAAATGGGGTTTGTGGCACCTCAGCCCAACACTGCCCTGTACTCGCAGGGAGGGATGTTCTTCTCTAAGGCAAGCTGGACCCTCACCCATTTCAATGTATAAAGCTTTGAAGAGTGACACGATTCTCCATCCACCTAATCAAAGACGCTATGTACTAGAAAACAACACTTATGGGTTTTTCCTTTCAGTATCAGAAAATGTTTTAATGAAGCCAAGAGCTACGCTGCGGCTGCTGCGCCCTCTTGGGGCACACGGGCCCACGAGCCAAACCAAAATAGCGAGAGTTATTTTTCTACATGCAGCTGGACCCAAGAACCCCCATTCCTATTTACTAAAAACACATGTGGGCCAAGTTAAATCATCCCATGACTCGTCCGGGAGAGGGATGTAAACAGCCACAGCTCACCCAGCTGTTACCAAGAGGGGGCCCGCTGACAAGCTGGGGATCCCAACGTGCTGCACGACCTTATCCCAAAATGCTGTGACATACTGCTTTCAGACATGTTTATCACTTAAATCCATCAAAACACATCAGGTCACTAGAGTTTACACTAGGTTAGGGTTTGGGTCTTTTACCAACTTCTTCCAGAGTTTTGGGCTAAGGGGTACCTAGGTTTTCCGATGTACAATGCTTCCCAATGGAGTCTTAATGTTTAACACACCCCACCCCTGTAACATGCTGGCAAAGTAAATGCTTTACGAATAAGAAGGTGGTGGTGGGGGAAAAGATTAAGTGATGTGCAAAAGGTCACAAAACTTCTACGGTACAGTTTGTTATATAGACATGCAGGCTTCTGTCTCCCAGGAGGCTTAACCTGAGCCAAAAGAAACTACCAAAGTGCAGTTCTCACTCATGCTGTGCTCATTTTTTTGGTTTTTTGTTTGTTAGGTTTGGTATCAAACTTTTTCAGCTAAGAAATCTACACACTTGCTACAGTATCAAACTGCCCTGGGACAGAGGGTGCTGGATGCAAATGAGAAATAATGCTTTGCACCAGGTGAACAAGATATGAATTAAATCCAAAACTATAAAGAAAGCCTTCATTTAAAAAACAAACCTAAACCACGTATTTGCAATCACTGCAAACAATCACACTGGCAGGAGCTCTACTACAGTACCCGAGTCCACAAGCTCCAACACTCCTGCCAACGCCCAGAAAACACCTTCTGCACACAACAGCAAACAGAAACTAAAGCACAAAACTCACCGATGCTACTCAAGCGCTTGCGGACTACAAGGCAGCTGAGAGGCGGTGCTACATTCGCACCGTGAGCTCCAAACGCTCAGCAGAGGTAGGCACGGGGGGCAGGCATTTGCAGCTAGAGTCAGGGAATAACGTGTTTTAACAAAGGTGGACCACAACACGAGGTCTACACGGTTCAAACGGAGTCCCCACGTCCGCAGGTCTGGGCCCATTCTCCAGGTCAGCCTCACACATCACCAACCCCTCGCAAGAAGCACAGACCCACAGCAGAACCAGAATGGCCTTTCCACTCTACCTTTACACAAATCCCCACACAAAAGCTTTACTCTCAACAGCCAAATATTTCATTGTGTGTTATTCCTCATAGCTCAGAGACAGAAAACCCAGGTGTAAACCACCAGTGCCACCAGCATAGCTGTGGTACTGGGGAGCTCTGCAGGAACTAGCAATCCTTACAGTAGGTTTCTGAAGCAGGTTTTGTGCACTGGCACCAGCCTCCTGTTATTCCAGTGCCACTGTACGGGACAGACAGCCAAGACTACAGCTGCTCTGGGTGTATTTACACTATTTTTTTTAATTTTTTATTTTTTTTAATTAAATGAATTAAAAATATAATAAAATAAATTTTTACTAAAAACTACCCAGGACATGCATAGATATATATATATACACACACATACACACACAGAGTCTGGTATCGCCAGGCTTCCGAACATCCCCTTGCAACCCAAGAAGCAGCAATATCCTGCCAGACCTTCAGTTACTGACTCACCTCAGTTCATCTACTTCTTTGCAGCAATGATCGTGGTAAAACGTGTTTAAGTTGAATTGTGCCGGTTCGGCAAATGCCTCGCGATAGTAAGATTTCTTGTTACACCGAGATGAAGGGTCGAACGTACTCCAGCAGCCTGACCAAGTGAAACCCCACCGAGACAGGAGGCATGCCCGGCGACTCAGCCACAAGATGAAATCCTCGCCAAGGTGTTTTGAGGCGCACACAGACTCGGCAGAAAAGGAAAAAGGAAAGGGAACAACCGGGAGCCTGCCAGCCAGCGCCCTGGGCGGCCCAGGGGAGCCAGCCCCGCGGTGGCACCAGGGGGGCTGCAGCTGGAGCCGCTCCCCCGCCGGGCGGGAGGAGCCAGATTCTGCGGGAAAAGCAGCGATGCAGCCCCGAACCACACCAGGGCACGTCCCGCACCCGCAACCCGGGGCAGCGCCGGGGGCCCTGCCGCCCCCCAGCACAGCCTACCTGCTCGGGTCCGCGCGGCAGCGGGAGCGGGGAGCCGGGAGCTCTCCCGGCCCCGCAGCCGCTGCCCCCGCCCCAAACCGCCCCGGAGCCGCGGGCAGGCGCGGAGCGAGGCGGCCCCCCCGCCCGTCCCTCCTCCCTCCGCAGCGCGCAGGCGGGCGGCGGGCGGGCACGGCCTCCGCTTTGCCGGGAGCCCCGAGGCGCGGCCCGGCCCCTGCGCGCGCTCCCGGGGGAGGGGGGGGGGGCGGGGGCAGCCCCCCTCGGGGCCGGTCCCCAGCATCTCTCAAACACCCCACCGGTCGCTCTCCGCGAGCGGACGCGTCCCCGGAGAAGAAGCGCCCTCGCCCCCGCTACCCTCCGGCACAGGCGGAGGTTTCCGCGGCAAACGGCTTGCTTTTTTTTTTTTAATTTTATTTTTTTTTCTCTCGTACTCGTCCCCCCAAAATAAAGCCCTTGCAAAAATAAAAATGTGGACAAACAAGTTTTATTTAAAAGCATCCTGCTCTGGACAAATATTTGGGCATGGGGAGGGAAAGACAAACACAAACAAGGCATGCTGCGGAATTAGTGCAGCCCAGTGTTAACTAGCACACCGAGTGCCCGTGCAAGACTCTGGAGACAAGAGACGGTTACTTCACACGAGGAGCAGAGACAAATGTTTTTCACAATGTGCTCTTCGGGATGAAACTTCCTAATTTGTCTTAATTTTTTTTTAAAAAACCCACAAAACAGTTTATTGAATGTGTGCATCAGTGCCAGGAGCAAGCAGCTGTTCTGTTCATAGCCTGACGACCGGATGAACATTTAGGCCACAAAATTATGGCTCATCCCAGTCCCACCAACCTCCTTGTGGTCCCACCAACTGGTTAAATCAAGCTGTCAGTGAGTGCCTGTTCAGGCTGCAATCTAACCTTTATCAGCCAGGCAGCTGAAAGGCATATCCTCACCAGAAATGAAGGAAATTCTTGCTCAGTATCTACTAAGGTCTTAATTATTTCTTGTTTAAAATCTTGTTTCTAATTAACCTCTTGTTAACTGGAGGTAGGCTTGTTTCATTTGTTAAACCTGAGTGTTGAAATGTTTCCTACTTTGAGAACTGACAAGTTGGACATCAGAAAAGCGCTGACCGCAGTAGGAATAAAATCTTCACTGGGCTGTACCACATTTAACCTCCAGTATACACTGCCACCCAGAGTTATTGCCCTGATCTTATTTGTTTGAAATCAAATATTAGTAGGGATGAACAGAGAGTATCACTGGTGCCAGTGTAGTGTTTTTTTCCTTATAAGAAAAGGACTTCACCCCCCCATCAAGTGGAAGAGGAGCAGGGTACACACCCAAGCACTGTGCAAGAGGCTGGGTGCTGTCACCCATTTAATATTTAGCCAGTCGATACTGTTCACTCTGAAAGTAGCTGTAGTGATCTGAGCAAATGTTGACTTAGTCTTGAGTAAGTTTCCTCTTCAGAGAATTAACCTCCCTCTGCAATGCTGCAGTATCCCTCACTGATGCCAAGCGGGATTGCTGCTAATGGTTGTGGGACTACCTGCTTTATTTTCACCCTGAGGTGGTTCTCTGAGCATCACCATTCTGTTCCAGTTTCTTCCCCAAGACTGAAGCCAACAGCCCTCTGCCCTCCAGCCTCAGAGAATCCAGGATTTTCACAACTTTTTCACCCAGCAAAACAAACAGCTGAGCCACGTAGATAATCAGAGAGGATGGCAGCAGTTGAATCTTCAGGACATTAGAGATCTGGAGCAACTGGCAGACAAAGTTCCAGGTGAGAGAAGAAAGCATGGTGCACAACAGCTGGTGAAGAAAAGGAGGAACAGAGTTGTCATGGCAATATTTTCAGAAGAGATTACATTTTCAGTAGGATATAAATGATTTGAGACCACAGGTTCTCGTTCCTTCCCTCACCTACCCAACACAATCAGCAAAGTATAGACTCCTACTCAATAAGAGCATTATGTCCTACAAGAGACAAGTTTAAACCCCAGTTCTTCAAACCGCTGTGTTTGAATCAATACTTCCGTATGTGAAGAGCTCTAGGAGAACCAGATGGTAGCCTAGGCAAGTCCAAGCTCATTCTTAGCATTGTTTTTCTAGCCTCTGAACAACAATGAAAAGAAAAGAGAGAAAAAAAAAAAAAAAAAAAAAGACTTGGTAAGGCCTTGGTGGTTTTAACGATGTCAAAAATACTCTGACTTGAAATATTATTGATTCCATGGCAAAGCTCAGCTTCAGGGTGTGCTAGTCAAACAACTGCAGCAATTTAAGACAATACCAGTCCTTAGCTACTCTAGCCTAACAAACGTTACCGCTCCAGCAAAACTGGTAGAAGTAAATGTGAGCGAGTACCTCGGTTGCTGCAATTCAAAAATCCCAGCAATGTAAATGGGTAGACAGGACTGTGAATAGTGACAGTGGAGGCACAGGGCAGCTTTCCCTTCTGAGCCCCTTCTGCAAAGGAACATATAGTCAAGGCACAGGGAAAGAGAAGACACACAGGACACTAAGCCCTTCCACTGCTTCAAATATACCTTTTGGGATTAGTATAAAGCCTAAGAGGATTGGGACAGCCATGTTTGCAAACAGACTTCTGGCTTCAGCTCTTATTGAGCAAGTGAAATGTATCTAAGTTTTAGTCACATACTCCACTGTAAGAAACCTGAAGTAGCTTTTAAAAATACATAAGATCAGCCATACATAACAGGAGAGTTTCTATATACAGTTGAGGTAAATATCCTAGAGGAACAGGTAGCAATAGCCACTGCTGCAAACACAGTTCTCAAGGACTTTAAAAAAGCATATACATACATGTAAATATACACACACACATATTTATACAGTACACACATATGATAGTTACTCTGCACAATTTTGTTACGTTTACCTCATCTACAACAGGAGTCATTCCAAATAGGGAAGATGGAAAAAAGTCTCATTAGTCATTAACCAAGCAGGAACCAATCTTGCAGCTTTCCCTTACTCAAGAGGCTGGGGAATCAGGGAGAGGTGAACGAAAATAAGAGCTGAGGCACAAAAGCAGCAGATACGTAAAGAGGTAGTCTAGGCGTGCTACTCACCATCATGACGTTACAGCAATTGCTCTTCTCAGCAGAGGAATACCTTACATTCTGGCTCTGAGACCAGCTGTCTGAGATTACAGCAAAAAGACTCTGCTTTTGGCTTTTTGGATTTGAACTCAGATAAGCAGGCTTGGGCCTCAGTTTTTCCACAGATCCACTAGATTGTGTCTCCTCTTGCGTTTCTGTACTGGATGTGTCATTCTGGCTTTCTTCCTCTGTTGGTTCGTTCTCAGATTTAGAGTCTGAATCAGGCTCATCAGAAGATTGTTTCTTTATTTCTTCTGCATTGGGCATCTGCGCTAGAAATAAGTTAAAAAATAACATGTAAAATACCCATACATGACCTTTTCTTCCTAGCTGCAAACACTGTGTGTTCCACCTAGGGGGTAGGCAAGGCTCTTCTGAATCTTTTTCAGTTGAAATAAAGGATTTCCACAACCAAGCAGGCAATAAGAGGCCTATACAAGTTTTGATTTTAACCAATTAGCTCTTAATCAGCAACTATATTAAAAGAAGAGCTGAAGGGTGGGTCATTTCTTACTTATGCCTGCTGTAAACTAGCATAAAGTACGTAGATGTCCCTGAATTATTTAGAAAGTTACTATAGTGAGCACTGGTTCATTTTTCTCTTTTTAAAGGAATTGAGAAATTTAATGTCCTAATCTTGTGAACACACTAGTATGTAAAAAAATTAGTCTTATGAAAATGGAATTTGGAGCGGTTGTGGATTGGAGGTCTGGTGCTAATAACAGTTATTGTAGGACAAGAAATTGTGAAGGTAAATGCAGTAGGCATACCTTGAAAGTCTTGTTCAAAGCATCAAAAAATTCCAGAGTTACTTTATCCCTGCAAAAGGCTGACACTCAACTGAAGTGTCACTATGTAGCACAGCTACCTTCTGCTTGTGCAAAATGGGTATTTTAGTCTGCTTTACAGACGCCAGCGTAAGTCATGCCTATGTCACTCAGAGTAGCTTGTACAACTGTTACAGCCTCTCATAACCCACACATTTTAATTACTGTGTTCAGTTACCCACAGAAATGCAATTGAGTCTGTCTTCCCTCTGTATACGTCACTACTGAAGCAGAGTGTATGGAGGGAAGATGCTTTACTACTGAAGCAAGCAGAGGCTGTTATGAGTTGTGCACAAACATGCAAAGTGGGAGCTGATGGTACAAAATCCAGTGCACATATACACGCAGGACAGGAAAGAAGGGAGGAGTACAAGCCTTCGCTGTGGTGAGTGCCTCCTGTTCCTCTGCTGTCTGTGGTTATTGTCTCGTTGCTGTTCCTATGGGATGTATTATGGGACTGGCTACCACGTTATTAAGTAAGAACAGAGGGCACAGAAGTAAAAGTTTCTTATTTTCCTTCCTAAAGCTGTTGTGCAATGGCAGAATCACTGCTTTTGGCCTTATGATTGATTCATCAGCTGGGATTGCTTATGCTCCAGCATTAGAGCAGACTAGCAAGGTTTTAGTGTCATGAGTACATCAACAAGCCTATTATTGGCCTAAACCAAAGCCTGTTATCAGTCACTGACATGTTAAAAATAAGAATCAGTGATGGATTGGAAAGGGGCACAAAACACGCAAATAAATGAAAATGCACGTCCTGTTCCCTCCAAAAATTTTCTATTGGCCTCAGCATTGATAAAATGATCCCTTAACAGCTCCTCCAGTAACACCCCCACCCCACAGGAAAAGACAAGTGTAAGAGAACTATAATGCTAGAGGCTGAAAGTGTTCAAAATCAGAGGGTTGGACTTGCTCTCTGGGCGATCTTTTTACAGAAATTTACAAAAATTACTTGTCTCTTGCCTTTCTTAAATTATCTATCAGAGAAAGGGAGAGGGTAAGGCAGAACAGCAGGCAGCAGCCTGTCATCTTATAAGCATTTTCAACAGAAAAGCCTAATAATTTGGGTCAGGTTTTCCACATGCCACCAACAGTACTAAAACACCCTTTAGTTTCCTTCTGTGACAAGTAATGTTAGACTAAAAATAGCTAGCAGAGTACTTTCAAGATAAGCTAACAGACAAAGCCTTTATGCAGGAGCATTTTATCTGATCAGCTGCAGAACTTACCTTCATTAAGCAGAAGCTGTAGCCAGATAATAATCACGATCAACAGCATTACAAATGGCAAACAAAACCAGAAGAAAAGAAGAGGAAAGGTCAGTTCATTCACCAAAGGAACCAGAGGATACCTCATTGCTTGCTTCAGGTTACACTAAGTTTACAGCAGCTTGCCTGCTCCGCTTTTCTAACTACCTTTTAATAACTCTTATTGCACCACTGTTAATCACAAGAGGGCGGCTGATGCATAGCATGGCTAGCAAAAGGGACAGCCCTCCTCTATGCAGGGAGGGGCTAATAAGGATTACAAAAGCGATAAAAACAACTGAGAAAACATCTGATTTGATTGTCCTTCCTTTGCCTGCTACTTAAAGGATAAATACAAGTTAGGAAGCTTTCAAGGTTTATGTTAAAAAAATAAAGGTATGTTTATGTCTTGAGATAGGGAGAGGTAACCAAGCCACTTTAAAGCTGGGTAGCCAGGGTTGCTTTTGAGAAATCAATAGAACAGGATCAACCCTGCAGAGATGTGTAGAGGATGACTAGCTAAAAATTACTTCTCCCAGGCTCTCTGATTTGACATGGAGCACAAATATGTCCCATATTAATCTAGACTCTATTTTTAGCCTACTCTCTCTGTTTCTATCTACTAGTTCATCCATTAAGAAAATAAACCTTTGTATTTTAATTGCCTTTCTATCTCACTTCCCTCCAAGAATGGCAAGCTAGCATGTTTCATAGGGTATGTGTCTATAAACATATTGCTTAATAGCAAACATGTTCAGTAGCGATCAAAGTAGGAAGAGATATGTGACTTTGTAATTTGATATTCACCACACACAGTTTTTCTCCTTCAATAAAATAAAACCATTATCTATCACTTACCTCACAGGGGGTTGTTTGACTAAATTAATTGTTTGTGTAGCTCTCTGTAAACCTTAGAAGAGAACAGCTATGTAAGTGCACATTATGAATGATTGCATGCATTTAATGTTCTCGCTTGTGTGCATGTGTTTGTTTTTACGTAGTAACAGCCCCTTGAAATGAGCCTTTTAATCCCAAGATCTAAATGAACTTTGCAAATTCTTATTAATTCATGTTAATCACACCCCTGTGTGATAAAAGAAAGCTATTATCCCTACTTTGTGCATTGGGTAAACAAGTGAGAAAAGCCATTAATGACCTGAACTTCAAGGATGCTAAATATGTGCAGTCCCCATGCCACACGGCGGAGGCTGCAGGTTGGTGGCACTTCTGAAAAGGCGGCTGCTGGGGGTTTGTCTGCAAATGCAGCGGCGAGGCGCAGGGTCCCGAAGCTGGGATCTCTTCGGCTTTAGAGGCGAAGTGTTTGTCATGGCCATGTCACTGGCCCCCCACGGGGCCCGGCCGCCCCTGCAGCCCCCCCGCCTGCGGGCCCGCTGCCCGGGGCAGGCCGCGGAGCAGGAGCCTCCGGGACGAGGCGGGGGCGGCCCCCCACGGCCGGCAGCCTGTGACGGGCAGGGAGCTGCGCACGCTGAGGGGGCCTCGGGGAAGGGTCTCCCGTGGGCTTCCCGTCGTCCCCCCGCAGGTCACAGACACCGGGGGGGCTCCCGGCTCCAGGCTTAACTCGGGAGTGCCAGCGGGTGTCCCGGAAACGGGAGCCGGGGGGTACTGCACCCCGCTCCGCCGTTCCTCCGAGGGCCGCCGCCGCCTTGCCCGGAACGCGTGTGGCTGCCCGCGTTCCCGGCCGGAGGGAGCCGCCGAGGGCACAAAATGGCGGCGGCCTCGCGGGTGTTCGCGTTCCGCGACGCGCGGTGGGCGCCGGACCCGGTGCTGGAGCCCAGCGCGGCCGTGCGGACGCCGCAGCCGGTGCCGCTGGTGATCGATAACGGCTCCTTCCAGACACGGGCGGGCTGGGCCTCCGCCGACCCCGCCGTCCCCGCCGAGCCCCTGCTGCGGTTCCGCTCGCTGGCGGCGCGCAGCCGCGGGGCCCGCGGCGGGGCCGGGGCCGAGACCCAGGTGGGCAACGACCTGGGGAGCCCCGAGCCCCTGCGCTGGCTGCTCCGCTCGCCCTTC
Organism: Falco biarmicus; assembly: GCF_023638135.1. Classification (NCBI taxonomy): domain Eukaryota; kingdom Metazoa; phylum Chordata; class Aves; order Falconiformes; family Falconidae; genus Falco; species Falco biarmicus. The sequence continues at coordinate 3,969,169 of NC_079297.1, forward strand.
GACCGCAACGTGCCCGTCCAGCTGGAGCTGCAGGAGCTGCTCTTCGACCACGTTTTCCAGCGCCTCGGCGTCGCCTCGCAGGTACGGCTGGGGGGGGGGCGCCGGCCCGGGGGAGGTTGTGCCTGGGTGGGCGGTGGGAACGGGGCTCCGGCATCGCCCCTGGCTGACCCAGGACGCTGTGGTGTTGGCTCCCTCCTGGCAGAGGCGGCCGGGGTGGCTGGGCCCTCAGCCCTGGCGAGCCCGGCCGGGGCAGGTGCTCCCAGGGGTGTCTTCTGAGCCCCACTGTTCTCTTAATTTCTTCACGGTTTTGTGGTAAAATGAAGGGATACAGCTGTAGGGTGAAAGGCTTGGACTGCAGTGTCTTGTCAGGCTGTGGCCAAGAACCAGCGCCCAGGATCAGTTTTTCGAGGATGTTAAACGTTACTAGTTCTGTGTAGCGCTCGTAGTAGTGGTGCTTGTTGTCTGCTTGGTTTGTATACGCTGCCGAGTTGAGAGTTGCTCCTCAGACCGTTGAAGCCTCTTGCCTGCGTGACACCAGTCTGAAAGCTCTACCTAGTGCTGAATTAAACTTCCACCAGTTTTCAGTCACACTCACCTCACTGCCTAGATTTTGGTTACTTGGATTTTTGATAATTTATATATGCGTTTAAAGATCTATTCTCTTCCACCCTTAGGAGTTTGGTTTTTTTGCTGAAATAACACTGGAAGCCTTGCTGTAGACAAGACTTTGTTGTCTACCCCCTTAAGCACTAGACATAACTTACGTGATTAATAGCCTGCGCATAAAGTGCTTTCTCATTGCTGTTTTGGAGGAGTTCTTGCTGGTATTCAAAAGAAGCAGCAAGGATAGGTATCCCTGGATTTTTCCCTCATACCTTTTCTCTTGTCTCTTACAGGGTTGTGTTGATCATCCAATTGTTTTGACAGAAGCAGTGTGCAATCCTCTGTATTCAAGACAAATGATGTCAGAGCTCCTCTTTGAATGTTATCAAGTGCCAAAAGTGTCCTATGGCGTAGATAGCTTGTACAGTTTTTACCGCAACAGGAGGCAGAACTGGCCCTGCAGTGGTTTGGTAATATCTTCAGGTTATCAGTGTACGCATATTTTACCAGTCTTGGAAGGCAGGTGAGTTTTTGGTGTCGTAAGTACAGTGCAGCCTCCCTTTGTCAGTCATTGACTTTTCAAGACATGCAAACACCCGTTCCTCTAGCATTAAGTATTCCAGCTCCTACAGTATAAGCTCTTATCAGGTCTTAATTTATACTGACAAGTTAAAACTAGGTCTGCAGATTTTGTTAAGTTCTGTTGAATTTTGAATTGAAGAAGCAGTGCTGTCCTTTTTAGTTACTGTTCGTGCATAGATCTAGACTTTCAAAAGTCCAAGGGGATATCTGCCCCAAGTAGGATCAGGCATTAAAAAACATATGTTAGGTTTTAAAGCAGCTTTGGGATAAAAGAAAGTAGTCTGTGAGATTTCTGCTTTGTTCTTGAAGCTTTGTTCTTGAAGCTTTGACAATTTTGGTTATGCTGCTATGTTGCTCTACTTTTTTTTAAAAAAAACATACCTTTTTTTAATCTCCGCCCCCCCCGTCCCCTTTTTCTTTAGTCCTTACTGCAGGCAAAGGCTTTGTTAGATTTGGTAAACATCTCAAATTGTCAAGGGTTACACCTGGCCAACTGTGAGATGTTACAAAGGTGAAAGGAACTACTTCTAGCTCCACTGACCCTCACTGCCCTTTCTAAAATAGAACATTTCCTTGCTGTAGCCAAAATCATTTGAGGTCTGTGTTTTTTTGGAAGCAGAACAGAGTGTTTCAGAAAGTGTCTACAGTAAACAAAGCAGTGATTATGCTTGTTGCCTGAGAGAAGCAGGTGTGTTAGATTCTCTGGTAACTGAATCTTGAAATACTTATCTGTGGATATTCGTCTGTCTACTTGACCATATTAGAAATTAAATAATATTTGGGAAAGCAGGAGGTCTGTTTTGGGCTGAACTTGGGGATCTCTCCAGCCTCAGTTGTGCCTCTTTGGGTTTTCAGGTTAGATGCTAAAAACTGCAAACGTATTAATCTTGGAGGGTGTCAAGCAGCTGTATATCTCCAACGCCTCCTTCAGCTGAAATACCCAGGACATTTTGCTGCCATCACTCTCAGCCGCATGGAGGAAATACTGCACGAGCATAGCTACATTGCAGAGGACTATATAGATGGTAAAACCAGCTGTAACTTACCACTAGATAGTGTTCATCCAAACTTAGTTTTGTTGTCTATATCCCTTGTTCTCAAGCTGGCTGGGATTCTGGCAGAAATACTCTTACTGCTATTTTACTTTCTTTGTAGCTGTCTTTCTGATAATCTGCCTTGTGGGAAATGCTTGACAGCAGTTTTGAATTTACATTAAGATAGAAACAAAATTAAATTACAAAAAAAAATCTGATTAGTTCAGATCTCTCTGTGAATAAATATGTGAGTTATGGCAGAGGAAAAGAATTTTAAATTAGTTTATTTTGTTAGTTACTTTATACTTCCACAAAACATTAAATTGATTAGGATGATTTCTGTATCTGGCTATGTTTCGTATCTGCTTTAAGGTTTCCAGAATTGCAGAGGACACTTCTCATGACTTTTTGTGGATTAAAAAAGTTTTAAAATTTCCATGGTGTCATTAAGTAGTGGCCAAAAAAGTGTTTTCTTAAATTTGTCACTTATGAAAGAGCTTGCAGGAGTCCTTAGAAATGCATGAGAATTCTCCCTTACCTTGGGAAGACAGAAGGGACATTAGTGTGCGCTTCCCACTTCTTAATACTTTGTGTTTCCTTCATGCTGGAGATCAGAGCGCTAAGAACTGAACTGTGTGCACCGAGCATGTGATGGGAAGGTAGTGCTCTGAGGGTGTGGTGAAATATGGGGGCAGCTGCCGAGAGGTGACAGAATCCCAGCCTGGACTGGTGTTGCTTTTTCTTCTAAGTCTGAATTTAGCGTGGAAAGCATACAACATACAAATCATCATTTTCAGCCTGGCAAAATAATTATTTTGCTTTCAAAACATTTAGAGCTACAGAAGTGGCGGTCTCCAGAGTACTATGAGAACAACGTGCACAAGATGCAGCTGCCTTTCTCTAACAAACTGCTGGGAAGCACACTGACATCAGAGGAAAAGCAGGAGAGGCGGCAGCAGCAATTACGTCGACTTCAAGAACTCAATGCACGTCGTCGAGAAGAGAAGCTGCAACTTGACCAAGAGAGGCTGGACAGGTTACTATATGTGCAGGTAAAGAAGGCAAAGTTTTCTGTGTGATCTTTTGGGAGGAGGGCAGGCTGCCTTTGCAGCTTTATGAGAAGGTCGTGCATCTCTGTAAAGGAGCTATGACTGTCCTGTGTATTTTCTGATAGGAGCTTTTTAAGGTTACTTGAAAGATAAAAAGGAGAGATTGTTAATGTAGCGGTTGCTTTCAGGTTCTGAACAGTACTACTTTTGAGAAATATTTTGAATGCTGCCAAAGCATGCACATCATAGTATCTAGTAATGATGAAGGCAAAGGGTCTGTAAGCATGCAGTTGACAGATAGTTGATTACCCTGTGCTGCTCATTACAGCTAACTCTGATCTGTCTGTAGGAACTCTTAGAGGATGGTCAAATGGATCAATTCCACAAAGCTTTGGTGGAGCTGAACATGGACTCTGCAGAAGAACTTCAGTCCTATATCAGCAAATTGAGTTCGTCTGTTGAACAGACGAAGCAGAAAATCCTACAGGCGGAAGTCAATATTGAAGTAGATGTTGTGGACAGCAAGCCAGAGGTATAATATTTTCACCAAGTTAATCCTTTTCTTATTTCAGAGAGAATTAAGTTTCTATGCTTGGAAATGAGCCCTTTCAGACTTTTATTGAACTAAGCTTTTCCTTTAACACACTGCAACTCCTTGCTAATTTAGCAACTGCCTCTCTCTTATCCAGCTTTCCTATGCAGCTACAGAAAATGACAGCTTTGATTGTATAGAGTATGCCTGAAATCAGTAACCCTTCGTCTGCTGTTGTGCACTGTAGTTGTAGTTATATAAAATCAGTAAGTTTCCTTAAAAATTTCTTGCCCATCTTTAAGAAGTTGGAGAAAAAAGAAAATAGCTGTAGTGGGTCAGAGAAGGTATCACTAAAGATACCACTGCTTCCCTTTGTACTTAATTGTGGCCACATGTGGTGGCAGCCGCTGTCCTTATTTAAGGTTGACTTGCTCAGAAGTTCTAAATGCAGCAGGTAACATAATGGTTGTGTTCATACTTTAAACCAACCTTTAACTCTGCTTTTTGCACTAATTTTGGTGAAGTGGACCTGGTATGTGAAAAAGACTTTTTTCAGTGCCTGCAATTAAATGACATGAAGTCTTACGTACTTAAGCCTCAAGTGGTTATAATCCTAAAACAACCATCCTTAAACATCAGTAGCCTTCTATTAAAGATACAAAAGAACCTATCAATCTTTTTGTTAAAAACAGTATTTGTTTCCCTTTCTGTTCTCCCCTTTCCAGTGCAGAGAACTTTATGTAAACAACTAGCCCTTTGCCTTCATTCTGGCTGTCTTTTTTTTTTGGTGCAATTAAGCAGCATGTCCTATTTTTGTTTACTTAACAATAAAATAAAAAGTTTGGTACACTTGGTTTTTGGAGCCGTCTTGAAGACGAGAAGCTTATTTGTCTGCTTTGCCAGACTAATACAGGCCCAGCACATAGCAGCTGCTTCTAAGAGATAGTCTAAAGCTGTTAGTGCATTTACTTGTAATTGCCTTTCTTATAGGTTACATAGAGCATTTTTACTTATATCTGTCTTTGCTCAGGAAAAGGTAGAGAGAAAAACAGAAAATTAATGCATAGAGGAGAATCTTTTAGAGAACTTGAGTTGTAACGAGAACTAGCAGGTGAACCGGTATCTTCTAGGTGTTTTGTTTTGCCTATTCTTGTCAGTAAAGCTTGTGTAAGAATCAGGATGACTGTGTTTGAGTGAAATTGAGGTGGATGATGGGCTTACCGTTGTGGTAAAGAATCATTCTACCTTCTGTCAAAAGAAATTGTTCTAGAAAAAGATAATTGAAATACTATCGCGGCCTTGTAATTTTGTTCAGTGGTTCTGCCTCTGTTCCAGCACGTCTGTCTTCGATCCCACTCTCCTTTACCAGGTGTAGTCTCAGACCTTGGAACAAATCTGCAAGCCTTGTTGGGCCTGTGCTCTGTGAGAGCACCTACAATTATCACCAAATCCATTTGTGAAGATAGGCCATCCCTCTGTGGCTGTGTAGAGCACTCTAAAAGATAATTATGTTGTCTTAGGGTCTGTGCCAAGTCTTCAGCTGAGTCCTATGTTTCTTTCTGTTGCTGTTTTTGTTGGGTGGTGTGGGGTTTTTTAAGACATCAAAAGAAATTGATGTAAGCCTTAAGTGTTGGAGAAAACGCCAGGTGTCTATTGTTTGTTTTTTTGTAACAATGTAACTGCTTGAAGTTCAGTTTCAGCAATTGCTTGGGTTTTAAATGGATATAAGCTAGATAGTTTGTTTGAATTAGCTTAATCTCCTTGTATTGCTCTTAGACATTGCAACAAATGTATCAAAGTTAAAATAACAACAAAATCCCAAAGGTAACATTGTAACACAAAATTAAAGGCGATCATTAAAAAGTTGCTTCTGTTTCACAACAGTGAAGTACTCTAAGGTTCTGAGTGAGCTTTGGGAGCACCTTCACATCTGTGTGAAATACAAGGGCTTTTGGTATATCCTGTGTGCAAATGCTAGGTGGTTGAAACTGTCAAAAATTGTGTGGTGGCTTTGTAGCTAGCAAATATTTGTTTTCCAGTCCCACACAAGCAAGGCAGGGAATTTAATGGTAGTTACAGAGCATTTAGAGGTGCTGGGAGTGCAGCAAGTATTAACCAATTTAAAAAGCTATTTTAATATGTTTTAGTATGCTATGTTTAGGACATGGCTGGCTGGGATCTTGGCAGTCAGCCTGCTGACTAAGGCCTTAATTTCTGAGCTGGCATTGCAATAAATTTATTGCAAGTATTCGGTTTTTATGCTTTGAGTGAATATCTATCTTAATTTCTGTTTTCTGGGTTGTTCACCATTTTAACTTCTGTTGCCAGTGCTGGAGAACAGCATATTTGGTTTCAGGCATGTTTAAAACTGAGGTTTGAGGAAATGAGTGTTGAATTTTCCAAATGTGTCACCAGAATTGAAGTCATATGTGTGCCTAGCACACCTGAGCTAACCTACCACAATATGCCTTCTCTGTTTCCAGACTCCCGATTTGGATCCATTAGGCAGTGAACAGTCACTGGAGGATGTGGAAAGTATTAATGAGTTTGAACCTTTATTTGCTGAGGAACAGCCCGAAGCTGAGAAGCCTGTTGCTGCAGTGCAGGTTTGATTTCTGTATCTACACCGAGTGCCAGAGGTTGCTGCTTCCTGGTTGTCCAGCTAGTCTGCTAACATTTCTCCAAATACAAACATTCTTTGCCTGCTTTTGGAAGAGCTGCTTAAACCATTTGAACAGGACATGAAGAGAGGAGAGGTCCTTGCAATCTTACTGATGGTTTAGAACAGGGGTCCTCAAACTACGGCCCGCGGGCTGGATACGGCCCCCCAGAGTCCTCAGTCTGGCCCCCGGTATTTACAGAAACACCCCACCACCCCCGCTGGGGGTTGAGGGGGGGGAACCAAGCAGCCGCAGATATCTGACTTCCTGCCACTTAATCTGTGTGCCGGCCTCCTGTTTAAAAAGTTTGAGGACCCCTGGTTTAGAACATGAATACACCTGCTTGGCTCACTCTGCAGGCAGTGCCTGTTGTAGCAGTACCATGTTATTAGGGGGAAAAAAGTTCCGCTCAGTTTTTTTTCTGTGAGCCTAATATTGCATCCCAGTGGACACAGGTTTCAACTTGCGAGGTTGAGCCTTAGGATTGAGTGTCATGAAAGAGAAAAAAGTATAGGAAAAGTCTAGCTTCCTTGGCCTTCTGGAGCCCTTTACAGCATGGCCCTTTATCTGTGGAAGCATTAAAGTCTGGTTTTTGTACAGAATTGTTTGGAAACTTTGCTTGTTCTAGAATATTACTGTTCTTTAATGTAACTTCTCACTACTACTCAATCTCATCTTTTCAAAGCCTGTGTTTAACCTGGCAGAGTATCACCAGCTTTTCCTTGGCACTGAAAGAATTAGGGCTCCAGAGATTGTCTTCCAGCCCTCTCTGATAGGAGAAGACCAGGCTGGTATAGCAGAAACCATGCAATATGTCCTTGAGAGGTGAGTTTACAAGGCTACTTGGCATTTACTTCAAACAAGCTAGTCTTGTTTTGATACCAGCTTTTGCAATACTGGTTACTTAATAATTTGAGAAAATACATTTGAATAGTTCTTTTTGGTGGGGTTGAGCATTGCAGTTTAGACATGCCTTCCTGTTCTGAAAACCCCATGTAACTCTGCTTGTCTGAAGTCACTGGTCTCCAAACTTTTTGAACAATTATCCCATCAGTGAAAAAATTTTGAGCACACATCTTCAATATATCTATAAAATACATACAACTACTAATGAACCAATGTTATGTACATTTTAAAACATACACAAAAAATAGAAATTAAAAAAATGAGAAAAGTGAAATACTTTTAATTTATTTATTAATGGTACAAAAAGTATATTCTTCCTGCACCCCAGTGGATTGTCTTGCAGACACCCCAATTTGGAGACTCCTGGTCCAGCTTGTTACAGAGGAAAACAAGAAACCCTTGTAAATACCCATTCTGTGAAACAATGAGCTGGCAGTCTCTGTTTTTGCAAGACCAAAATCAGAGGTGACATTTTTAAGTTATGATACAGGCATGCTTGCTGGACAACTAATTCCAGACAACAGAATTGGCAAGATGTCACCCCTGAACTGTATCAACGTATGAGATTGCATTTTCTGAAATGTAAGAATTCCAGCTCTACTGAGCTGTTGATTTAGAGGGCTTTAAGGATTTTCTTCTGCCACCCCTGAATTTCCAGAAAACAGATGAATGCACGTTTTCATGCTAGAGAGATGAAGGAAGCTTCTCAAAGTGAATCCTGAAGACAAGTATTACCCATAGTTGTTCAGCTCATAGAAGAGATGTCCTTGAGGAAGACTGAAGCTGGTTTTTGTTCCTTGTAGGTATCCAAAGGAACAACAAGCTATTCTTGTCCAGAATGTTTTTCTCACTGGTGGAAATACAGTGTACCCTGGACTGAAAGCCAGGGTCCAGAAGGAACTCCTTGAAATGAGGCCATTTCAGTCATCTTTTCAGGTACCTGTATTGACATGATGTGTGCTTGAACAGCCTGTTCATCTGTGTTCAAAAGTATTTTGGGTTGGGAGAGGTGCAGAGCGGGTGTACTTAAAACATGAGAATGGAGACGTGTTTCATGACGTGACACGAAGTTAAGCGAAGATACAGTTGCTTTTTCTGAGGACATTAGAAAGAGTAGGGTGGATCCCTTGGAAAAGGAAAACCTGCTTCAGCTGAAGGATCATACACAAGTATGTTTGGCTGGAAATTTGCAGATTGCTTAGGATTGGGACAGTTACTATGTGGAACAAGTGACCTTTGTTAGGAGTAGTTGCTGGGAGAAACTGTGCTTCAAAACTACGTTACATGTTCAGTTCATTACATGTAATGGTTGGCCGAGACAGCAGCAAGAGAGATTCAGTGAGTATCTTGCAAACCTGTGATCCTTTGCAACTCTTTTTAGTTGCAAGCACAGTACAAGCTGGGGAAGTCCCAGAGTTTGTAATGTGTTTTGTAAGGAGACTTTCAGGAGTGTCTTCCTTGCTGTTCTTAGACCACTGTGTCTCTTCAAATCTACAATCTTGCACATTAGTGCAGATATGATCTTGTGATTCCACAACCCTTGTTTTGCACAGTTATTGTATGTAGCTCTGAGTCACGTGCGACTGACAGGAACTTAGTTACAGCCATATACTTGGTAGTTCTAGGAAGGATATTGGTTGCTAAGTTTGGAGTGTGTAACTTGTGTCTGTGGGAAGAAAATGAGCCCATTTTTGTCTGCTTTTAATGTTGCTGTTTGTAACTGATTAAGAGCTTGCTTCCTTTCCATTAAAATATGGTCCATAGTGTGGTTCCCGTCAGAAGTCTGTCACTTCACAGATACCATGCGTGGGATTTACATGGTGTCTAGTCTAGCAAGCCCATAGCTGAATCGGGAAAGCACTTTGTGCTACAGTAATAGAAGTAGTTTAACTGGAAGTATCAATCCACACCAGTGGAAAGAGCATGTGTGGTTCTTTCCCACATACTGTGATTTTTTGAGCTTGCAGTATTCCTCCCTGCTGCTACAAGCAGGGAGGAAGTTTTGCTGGAGTACTTGATGCTTCTTTTGAAGTACCACCAACTCTTCCTGTACTGGTTTCCAGCTGTGAGGGCTGCTGGTAGTGAATGTGATACACCCATGTGCTTTCTCAACCTGTAGAAACAAAGCAGGCTCGTGGAGAATTGATCTCAAGGTGAAAAAACACTTCAAACCCATTCCTAACATTACTCTTCCCCAGAGGCACTGAACAATCAGCTCAGATTTCTGAAATTCAGTGGCTTGTGTCATATACCACTGTAATTAGGGTAAAAAGGGCTTTTCTCTCCTGTGTTGAATTGACACTGTTGTTCTATTTTCCTTCCATCCAGGTTCACCTTGCTTCCAGCCCTGTTTTAGATGCCTGGTATGGGGCTAGGGATTGGGCAGTGGAATACATGACCCGTGAGGAAGGCTGGATAACCAGAAAAGACTATGAAGAAAAAGGGGGAGAATACCTCAAGGAACACTGTGCTTCAAATGTCTATGTTCCCATTCGCCTCCCAAAGCAGGCCCCACGGACAGCAGAGGCGTTAGCACCTAGCAGAGCGCTGACATCCAGCACAGGCAATCCTTGTGAGCAGGTGTAGCACCGTGTCTGTCACAGACCCTCAGATGGAGATAACGGTGCAGAGACAAGGAGAGTTCCTGGTGTGCAGCATGAGCTGTGCGTGGAGTGCAGGCCTCAGCCTGGCCTTGCTGGCTGCTCAGAGAGTGCTCAGCTTCTTATCCGCTCACTTGAACGAGGAGGAGAAGTGCTGGGGCATCCACCGGTGTGGTCGTGGTAGCACTTGGACCGTGTGCTTGGACTTAGTGCTGCTCAGACATAGAGTACGCATCAGCAAGAAGGAACACAAAAGAAGTGCATTCCAGAGAAAAATACCATCTTATAAACTCTCACAGTAAGACTCAGGCGGTTTTGAGAGTATATGGCTTACAGCTTTTTTTTTCCTTTTTTTTTTTCTTATTTCGAATTTAAATGTACTGGTTCTATTCTGCTTTTGTTGCATGATCCAGAAGCTGGGCTTGTATCGAGCAGCTCGGCCCAGCAGGCGTCTCCCTTGCTCGCTGCCGGGAGCGCTGGCTGCCGGGGGGCGTCTGTGCCGTTCCTCCTCCTGCACTCCTGTCTCGTTTCATTGCCTGCCTGCTGCAGACCTTCTGCTAAACTTTTTTCAGGTTATCAAGTCAGGGATTTCAGATACTTTTTGACTTCATTTATGTCAGTAATGTTGATGTCTTGGTTGAAACTGGAGACCTGGTTACCCAAAGCACTGTCCAGCAATAAAGACAGAACCTTCCACAAAGCGCGGTCCCGAAGGACTGCCAAATCTCCTGCAGCCCTTCAGTGTTTTCACAAGGCAGCTCTTGACTGATGGGACTTTATCACAAGTTGTTTTAGCAATAAAGCAAACTTTTTGCTTTACCACTATCTTATGTGTTTCAGTGATTTCACCTCTTTAAAGACTACAGCAATAAGGATGTAGTTGATTGATTGTACCTTACTGAAAAATGCAGGTTTGCAACCAGGCCCCTGTCCTGCTGCACAGCGTGCTCTATCTTGAGTTTGACTGGGGATTCAGTTGTCACACGGAACAGTTTGCTATTGCTTTCCCAAAAGAATAATCAATACTAAATGTTGAACTGAAACCTGTACAGACTTCATCACTTTGGCAAAACCTGTGAACTACTAGGCTGGAAAAGTTAAGGCTATGGGGAAAATATCCAGACAATAACTGGTATAAGGAAGGTGAAGAGGTGGTGGCTTGCTGTCCCCGAGAGCCACAACTCAAGATAAGTTATCACCTGGCAAATTTAAAGCAAAGGACATGAGGTGCTTGTTGGTGTTGAAGTGAGGTGTTTGTTGCCACAGGATGTGATACACAAGTTTCTGGATTCAAAAAGTATTACCCAGATCTATGATTTAAAAAAAGAAAAATCTGCTGTCAAATGTGGAGCTGTCACCTGTGCGTAGGAGGTCCTGCAGTTGTGTGTTCTTTGGCAAGTGTGTGAGGGAAGTGTTGTTACAGACCCACTCTTACACAGTTCCTGTGGCACCCAGCACTGGGTGTGCTCAGTGGGGTACGGGTCTCGGTGGCCCTTTGGCTAGGTCCTGTTGGGCAGGGGAGCAGGAGGAGTAGAAGGGAGCTTGCTGGCTTCAGGTAACCTCAAATCTGGGCTATTGATCCTCTCCCTAGCCACCTGGAGGCGTGCTGGTTTTCAGGACCATTAAGGCAATTCTATGGGTGGTAAAGAATGTGGAAAAACGTGCTGTGCTTAAACACAGCAAAGTTACACCCCAACATGTCTTTTCTGATCTCAGTTCATACCAGTGACCTGGAGTAGAGTATATGATGTCCCCTTGCTGTCTGGCCCCTTTCTGACACATCTTTAGCTGTCATGGCAGAGTGACTACTTGAGAGAGAGAAATCTGTTCCAGTACTTGGTGCTGGTTGCTAAATAGGTAAGAGGGTGTTGTGCATAGAAGTGTTGCAGAATGAAGGCCTAAAAGGGCATCCATAGTGGATGGTTATATTACTTTTAAATGTTTGGCCGAGTTGTGCCAAACACTTCAAAGCGGGGCTTTCTGATTCTGTACAGAGGTGCCAGATCGGCTGCTCAAGCAGCTTCAAGGAAGCATGATTTTATAATCTAGCTATTAGCTGTTCATTTGTTACTTTATCCCCACAATAGCTGGAGTAACTAATGAACCTGGGCAACGTGATCACAGTCACAGACTTGAATGCACTGGTGCACATTCACTTGCTTGGAGTAGCACCATGAAAAGCAGGAGGAACGTTGCAGAACAGGATTAATTTTACCCATATAAGTTCAGTTTCCCGATACGATTTGCTGTGGTGCTACATGGGCATTGGTGCTGGCAGGAGAAAAACAAGAGGAGTGCGTGGTGTGGAGGGCAGGAGGGTGCAACCCTGTTACTTTTTACAGTAGCGTTGGCCAGAGTCCTTGTGAAGCTCCACCACTGTGACTGTTGTGGCAAGGTTTTCTCACACCCACGTGCAGAATCGGCACAGGGCTCACTAAACCCCAAAGGAGCTTGGGCTGTTTCTTCTGTGCATTGGCTTATGCCACCTGGGAGGGGAGCAGGCTGACAAGGCGCTTGCTGGGCTCCTTTTTCATGGGACTTGTGGCTGCGTGAGGAGCAGTAGGAGGAATTGTTACAAAGAGAAAGCAGTGTACTGGGTTGGGGCGGAGGGGAGAAGAGCGTTCTGTGGACGGGAAACTTGAACTGACGCTGTGAGGGCCTTTGCCAAGTGGTCGTAGGGCTGCTGGTGGGTGAGCTGCTGTGCAGTCAGCCTCAAAATCTGTAGTGTGTTTATCCTGGCGGGTGTCCTGCAAGCTGACAAAGCGCAGTTGCCAGTTCATAGGTGGCCAAGTGGTTCCCATTTGGTCCTCAGTATATTAAGTTCGAAACAACCTGTAACCGTGTTACACAATTCAGTTATCACCTAATTCAGGTCAAAGAATACAAAAGTACAGGTTGCAATTTAACTGGCATGGTGAGCTCGGTCTATTTAATCTAAAAGAGAGCTCAAACTGGGTTTCACCTTTGCAGGGTCCCTAAGACCTGCTCCGAGTGGAAACACCACGTCAGTGAGAAGCCCTGGAGACTAAACATAGATCACGTGTCTAATGTCCCAGATTTCCGTTTGAGCTGCATACGAGCCTTGCTTTTGGTCTTCAAGGCTTCTTATGTTTCCTGTGCCACAGCGACTTCAAACACTAACTGTTCTTTGCTAAATCTCTGCTAGGACACCAAGATTAGAACTCTTTGCTCCAGTTATTAATCTCCAAAATACTTAATGTGCTGTGTAAGACGGCATTTCAGAAGAAAGAGAAGATGCCCATGAACTGTCACTTAAAATTTAGGATTATCCCTCCAGAGACAGCCTGCAATGATCCTCTAACAGCTAGTCATAAACCAGAAGTTTTGAAGCTTGTGTGGGATGAGCAGGGGAGGGGAGAATGCTGTAATGGATTTAACATTATCCCCAAAGTCATATGGTGGGATTTCCACCGCGGTTCGATACATCAGGCACAGAGCAGCTGTGCTGAATCCCATTGCTCGCTCCCACGGCTTTGTGCAAATAGCAAACCTGTCCCTGAGCATCAGCTTCAGCAAAACTTCTCAGTCTTAAGGGGCTCAAACCCCCGCATGGTTTGCCAGAAGTTCTTCAAGCTTCTCTCACTGCCTCTTTTCAGGTGCTCGGTTTCCTATATTTAGTTGTCAAACACCTTTTCCCCACCTTGTTCATCACATGAGCCCAGCCCTACCTCGTAGGGTGGCAAAGTGCCATAGTTTCAAACCTAGGGGTGGTTTTGTGTGGTGGTGTGGTTTTTTTTAATTGTATTGGGCTTTTTACATCCTTAGGGATCTTTTCTTCTTTTTGAGCAGTGGGCTTGATTTCCATTTCCTAATGCAGCAGAGACGATGACGAGGGTACTGCACGGAGAGTCAGGTGACCTGAATCCATTTTCGTGTCTGTTTACTCACGACACTTCAGGCTGTTTGCTCTGATCTCAGTTCTGTGCCTCAGCATCTGTAACGGCAAAGCTAACCCGAGCACGGTGCTAGCGGAGGGTTTCGCAGGGTGCATAATGACTGTAGAAGACAGTAAGGGACAGTGGGAAGCCTGGAAAGGGGTTTTTGGGGAAGGAGGGGAGGTCAAGCAAAATCGTGGAGAATAGGTCCATCTATGCTTAATACACAGCGGGCCAGGTGGAAGGTCTGCAAACCACTCGCTGCCTGAAGGAGTACGTGATGGGGCAAGGATCATGCCGTGCAGGTATGCTTTTGTTCTTAAGCAACTGCTATTGACCGCTGTCAGTTAGGATATGAAGCAAGTTGGATTTGTGGTCTGACTCAGAAGCTTTTATGCTCTTAAAATTCCCGGGTTTAAGCAGGGCAGTACTTTTTTTGGCTTTTTATTTATTTCAGAGCTGAGGTGAAGTACAAAGCAGCTTCTCCCTTCATCTGTCGGGAAATAAATGTGCTGTGCTGATGGGGAGAGCATCTTTGATGTTGACAGTGAGGTTCAGTGAAGGCATCCAGGTTCCTGCACTTCTACTGGAAGCTGTAGCCATAGTCAGGAGGAAACTTGTCCCTGGGGAATTCTGGTGCCTTGCTCTTGGCAAGTCTTGCTGGACAAATGACCTTCCCAATATGCAAGGGAAAAGTGTGGCTTTACTCAAACCTCTGTCAAATGAATTCCAGAGGAGAGACACCTTTGGAAATCATCCTAGCTCCTCGTGTTTGAACTACTTGGGAACAAGTTGGATGATGGAGCACTGGAGAGCAGGAAGACCACAGTGCATTGGGTACCTTCCTTTCTGAGATGAAGGGCAAGGGTGTGTGGTGGACCTCTGGGTGGGAGAAGTTTTGAGGGGTGATGGCAACCTGCAGCCCCAAAAGCCTCGTTGCTGCCATGATGGCACATGGGGGTGGCACACAGGGCTGCTGTGTAGGCATGTTCCCAGGTGCCGTGGTGCGCAGGAGGGGTGGGAGGCTGTTGGTTGCAGCTAAACCTGATTTTTCTCCTTTTCTTTCCATCGCTGTTTCTGCACCTCTTTCTGGAGCATCCTCCGTGCTCCTAAATGGCTCTGTGTGCCCAGTAGGAAAACTGTCCCGTTCAAGCATGGGAGGCTGGGGACTCACTGCCTTGTCTGAGGCTTGCATGGAGGGAAGCTTGAGTCTGTGCAAAGAGTTTTTGGGTAGTCTTGTCCTTCCACGAAAGATTTTGATGTGGAGATTTTGTTCTTTAGGGTGTTCTCGCTCTCTTCAAAGGAGAATAGTTAATAAGGAAACCTAGCCTGCCTCACTGACGTTTCTACATTGGAACAGCAACCCAACTGCATCCAGATAAGAAACAATCTTGTTGATCTGACCTTCCTGCTCTGCTTTGAGGGTTAGCAGGGACTTGCATAGGGCTCCTCCACACAGCTTTTAGAAATAACTTCAGTAGCGGCTAGAACGACCACAAGTCCCCTGGGGCACACAGGGCCCCGTTCCTTGGGGGTGACCTCCCCGTCACCCCTTTCACCTTGAGCAGCAGGTGCCTTCCAGTGTTTTGTCTGCTACACTTGGATAAATCCACCTGATCTAGAAGCCATCAGCTAACGTGCTGTCAGCGCTGCAGAGGCAAAGCACCTTAAGAAGGTCCCAAACTGTTCTCTTAGGTGTATCCACAATGACATGTCCCTGGAATTCCACCATGCGCGCGAGGAGGGTTGTCACAAGGTAGGTGCCATCTGCTAGCGCTGGGTTTGAGCTATAAGTAAGCTTCTTGCATAACACCTTGCATAGCTTGTCTTTGTCTAGTATTAGGAAAAGCACCTCTGATTTCTGAATGTGGCAGGGTTGGGGTTTTTTTGTCATCTTTTAACTTAGTTTTGTGTCCCTTGGGTTAAGCATGTGCATTAGCACAATGTTGCTGGCTGGTGTTGCTTCTCAGTGCTGGGAAATATGTTTCATATCCTGATCTTTAGATCCCTTTTTTTTTTTTTTTTTTTTTTTTTTCCCCCCCCACACTACAGCTTGCTTAAAACATATCCCACTCCTCCTCTCACCCCAGATTCCTGCCACATACCTGGCATTCCTTCATCCTTAATGAGAAGGAGGAGTGGGGGATTTCACGCTCCTGGAATTTTAGAGGAATACTAAGTGGATTTCTCATGAAAAGCCCTATTTAGGGTACAAATCTCCCTGAAAGATAGTCCCCATATGGCAAACCTTGCTTTTGTTGGTAATGGTGAACAGAGTTTTGAGTTCCTTGTTCAACAGCTTCTTTCCGTTTGGGTCTTGCTGTAAGTATTGCCATTGATGGAGACCACATTGGAGCAAGCTCCTGCTGTTGTGGATAAAGCAGAGGAGACTTGCTTGCGAAGGTCGGCAGGGACACCTGTGCAACTCCTGGGCTGTTGGCACTTCAAGTTTTACCAGTGGCTGCAATGTGGACAAAATCTCCATATAGACAAGGCAACATAAAGGCTGTTAAGTCAAAACAGTTTTCTTCCAGGCTGTCATTAATTTACCCAAATAAACATAAAGCTGTGTTGGATCAAAGGTTCCTCCAGCCTGCTCCTGGCAGGGACTTCCAGGAGATGTCGAGGGAGGAGTATAAGAATAGGAACAGTAGCGATATGTGTGTAAAACAGGAAGAAGATTGTAAATAATTACAGCTGGTTAATACTACGTAGCCAGGGAGGCATGCGAAGGCAGTGCTCCTGGTCTGTCTTTAGATGTGATCCATCACCATCACAGGGCTCTGCCCTCTTACGTGTGTTGAAAGGCCAGGTTAAGGTGTCTAAATTACAGAGCTCTGCAAGGTTGTGGATTTTGGAGCAGCAACAACATGCCAGACTGGGAACATCTGCTTTGGAGGCACCGTGCCGTGTCGCGGATATTCCTGAGCTGTTGCCAAGCTGCTGTGGTAGCCCCCAGCCACGCTCCAGCGGGGAAGGGCTGGGACAGGACATCGCACCCAGCCAGCCCGGCTCTGCCTCCTGCTTTGGGAGAGGGGCTTTGCTGCAGCTCCGCGGGGCACCAACGATGGCAGCAAGAGCCCAGGGTCCTGTTGCACGGCGGCCCTGGGTTGCTTTCAGCCACCCCACGGTGGCAGAGGGCCACGGGCTGCTCTGGCTGCTGAGGAACAATGGAGAGGAAAGCTTTGATTTCCCCAGGGATGGACACCCCCCTGCTCAGGGGTGGTGCAGATGGAAGGAACTGGGGGCCAGCAGCTTGGGTGGTTTTTTTTTTTTTTTTTTGCTTTTATCCTTTGTTAACCGCTGGTGACTTCTTGTTGTGGGAACTGCTGTGACCTCCCTGGGTTTTGTTTGTGCGCTGGGGCTGACATTGTTCGTAGCAGCTCTTTGATGCTCGGCCCCGGGAGCCGCTGGCCTGGGAACAGGAAGGTTGAGCCCGGCTGCCCACAGGCTCACTCCGGGCTGGCAAAGGGCTGGTGCCCTGCCATGGTGGCATCGTGTGGCAATGGATCTTTGCATCGCCCGGCAAAGGCAAATTAGTCACATACTGTAATGGGCTGTCCCCAGGTTGGTGACTTGTGCCCAGATCTGCCCTCCTTGGCCACAGCAGCACCCCGTGTCACAGCAGGCGCAGCCGATAGCTCCTGCTCAGGTGGGAGCAGCCGATGGTGCCGTGCTGCCAGTGGCTGGGGAAGATGCAAAGAAGAATCGGGCATTTATCAGAATTTGTCATCTTTTTCTAGGAAGCGAAGAACTAGGAGGCTGCAGAGCTTTTGTACTGGGTTCAACTGCAGATTCATGCCAGGAAGAGCTGGGACATGCTCAACATGGGTGATCTGTGGGAGCTTTGCTCAGGCCTCCTGCCCGCGGTGTCCTGGGGGTGTGCTGGCCGCCCCACTGACCCTCTTGTTGGAGCTGAACTGGGGCTGGAAGGGATGATTCCCCGGCTCCCGAGGGCTTGATTTCTCAGTGTGCTGTCAGACGGGCACATCCGTGCCTTTTGCGATAGTTCCTGCTCGCAGGAGGCTTTGTTTCTGCCCCTCGCTGCCTAGATCCATTTGTCTGGGTGTTGAATGAAAATAGCTTTTATAATGATGCAAAGATGGAGGGAATAATTCACATTTATACTACCCCTGAGCCCATTCTTTGAAATGCATTTCAAAAATCACAACGAATACTATTTTTCACCACACAACAGCTTCCCCAGGCAGCAAAGACAGCAATTCCCAGGAGCCATAAACCCCTTGAGCGTGTTTACCCAACTGAAAATGCACTTTATAATATTGGATCACCTTCAACCTACTCTGCTATTTTACATGCTAGGATCTGAAATACGTATATGCAAGCTCTGGTTGTGCTGTGTGCCTTACAGAGAGATTGGAAATGAGTCCTTAATTGCAAATTTAGTGAGCTGTGGCTGGCAGTTTTTTACAAGCAGTTGTCATTTCAATCATGGGAGCCAGCAGTCACGAACAATTGATTTTTATCAGGTATCGAAGTACACCCTCACAATCTGGGAAGTAGGGCTCATCGAGAGAGGGTTTATCTCAAGCTCCAGCCTTTATGGGGGAGGTTTAAGTAGATGGTCACCATTTCAAGGAGGACTTGAACTTTCAAGTATTCTCCAATACCTGCTGCTTGGCCTGGCAGCAGAGGGGCTGAGCTACACCGAGCCACG
This sequence comes from Falco biarmicus, assembly GCF_023638135.1. Taxonomy (NCBI): domain Eukaryota; kingdom Metazoa; phylum Chordata; class Aves; order Falconiformes; family Falconidae; genus Falco; species Falco biarmicus. Next base: position 3,987,709 of record NC_079297.1, read on the forward strand.
TGGGAATGGAGCTGGTTCATGTGTGCATGTCCCTGTTTTGCAAGAAGCAGGTAACAAAAAAACCCAATAACAAAAAAAACACAAAACAAAAAACCCAAACAAACCCAACCCAAAACTCCACTGTTCTGATTTTGAACCCAAAGCAGTGATTTGTTATTCCTCACAGAAGGAACCCACCACCACTTATTCTGAGCAGCTATACTGACAATTTCCTATTTTTCTTCCTTCTGGAAGGAGGCCATTGAACTGAAGGAAGTCTTTTCCTGAAATGCGGACAGAAATGCTCCAGGGTTTTCTGGCTCAGGAAATCATTCCTGAATTCTGAGGCTGACTTGTTTGGAGCCATAGACACCAGAAGTCCCTACCAGGCTGGTAGAAACCCAGTGAGGCAAGTCCGGCCAGAAGAGATGATTTCTGTTGCTCCAGCCTTGCAGACTTTATGCCCTTGGCGTATTTTTGCTTCGCGGGCTTTGTCAGAAGATGCTCAGCCAGACTGCCCTTTCCTTTTTAAAGAAGGCACTGTAGATTAAATTTAGGCAATAAAATAAAAATCTAGTTTTGTTTCATAGGCATCCTAGAAACTTGGAAATTAAAGCAAAAGTATATATATTGAAAGTGTTTTGCTGCTTTGTGTTTCTACTTGAAAATAAAAATGTTGTAGCTCCCTAAATGTTGCATCAGCTTCTTTTGAGATGTATAATTTAAACATTTTGAACTTAAGTGCAAGCTTTTAATGTCGTAATTTCTCAATACCACTGTGACAACTGTTTAGACATACAAGCCATTTGATTACAGTTTTATGTTAAATGAGGAACCATAATTAATACAATCATGTTTAATTTTTTCCTTACTGAATATAAAGATAGAATAATTTCTCCAGAGAAAAAAAGTTTCCTCAAATGACTAGATGGAAAGATTAAAAAAAATAATTTAGCTTTTAAAAAAAGAAATTCTAAGCTGTTAGATAGGAGTGGAGCAGGATATAAAATGCAAAATGCCTTGCTTGTGACTGGGGAGAGAATCCTGGGGAGCCTGAGTCCTGCCTGCTGTATCCTCCTTCCCGGTGTCGTGGTTTAACCCCGGCCAGCACCTAACCCCGCACCGCTGCTCACTGCCCCGGCGGGGTGGGATGGGGGAGAGGGTGGGAAGGGTGGAAGTGAGACAGCTGACGGGCTGAGCTAAAGGCAGTTTAACAGCTGCAGCAAAAGCCGCACAGGCAAGCGGGGCACAGCAAGGCGTTCATTCCCCGCTCCCACCGCAGCCCGGGGCTCAGCCACCCCCGGGACAGCCGGGCTCCATCGTAACGGGGGCTGGGGGGCCGACGGCATCACTCCGAGCGTCCCCCCCTTCCTCCGCCTTCCCCCAGTCTACGTGCTGAGCGTGATGCCACACGGTCTGGGATGTCCCTGGGCTCAGTGGGGGTCAGCTGTCCCGGCCGTGCCCCCTCCCAGCTCCTTGTGCCCCCAGCCTGCTGGCTGTGGGGTGGGCGAGGAGCAGCAAAGCCCTTGGCCCTGTGCGAGCGCTGCCGAGTGGTAGCGAAACACCCCTGGGTCATCAAGGGGGGTTTCAGCACAAATCCAGAACGCAGCCCATCCCGGCTACTAGGAAGACAATTAACTTCAACCCAGCCAAAGCCAGCACACCTGGCTGCAGGTGAGGTGTGGGGGGAGCCGCGGGATGTTCCCAAGTTGTCCTTTCTCCTCCTTCCAGCACCATTTCATGGAAAACACAGAATGAAAAGCCTTTGGTTGTCAGAGGTCTCCAGAAGACATTCTCCACTTTTCACAACTCTCTCCCATTTTTGCCTAAGCTACTTTTACTAACCATTTTAGGAAGCAGAACATTTGTAGAGAAGTGACCCTTGGCCTGGCCTCCGAGCAGCTCGCAGCGGGCGCACATGCCCCGTCTCAGCCCAGGCTTGTGCGAGCCTGAGCGCTCCGAGACATTTTCACCCACCTCCAAGTACCTGCACATCAGTGTCAAGCCCACCACTGTGGCCATCCAATTGAAGGATGGTCTGGAAAGGTGTGTTCGCGTATTTTTGCACTCGTACAAGCCTGGGAGACCCCCCATACCAGCTGCCCTGCCCGCGGGTGCAGCAACCCATGCAGATGGCACCCCTGCAACACCCCAGTAAATCCCATGGGCTTCACAATCCTAGCAATGATACCCCATGCCTTTATCTTCCATCCAGCACATCTTCTGTCATCAAGTCCTCGGGCCTGGGAGCATTTATCTTCTCCGGGTGGAAATTCAGCGCTAGTGACTTCAGCAGGAGCAGAGTCATGCAGCTGAATGTCCTTCATCCGCACCCCGACACGATGTGCCGTAGCCTTGTCTGCACATTGCTAGTTTGCTTCCAAACTCTTAGCCACCATCCCCAGTTTTCGGTGCAATATAAATACACTTGTATTTTCTCTTTCTACGTAGCTGCATGCTGACACCCGCTTGCCCACCTCTTTGGAGGAGAAGGCCACTATTTACGCTCGTGTTTCTCTCTCAGGATAATACAGCTGAGCAGGGTGTCACCAAGAGGGTGTTGAAGCCACTTGTGTTCTAGAACATGACCTTCAAATTGTTTACTTAAACTTCTGAGCATAGAGGGAGGAGAGTTTACTTCAAGCTATCTGTTTCTGCAGGGCTGAAAGAAGAAATAAGCACTTATTTCTGCCCGTGGTTGCTCCCGGAGCTGATTCCCAGGGGTACTTCAGTATTAAGTATCCCTCCCAGATCTCTGACGACATTATTAGCAATAACGGCCAATTAGGTGTACCGGGAAGGGAGGAAGAGCGATGAACAGAGATATCAATTTTAGCACTAGCAGAACAAAAGAAAATTGGCGTTTGCTGAGCAGAAAGGATTTAAGACCCTAGCAGGGAAGGGAGGAGAAGGAAAAACTGTAAACCTTTAAAGAAGGAACTATAGAAAATATTTAACAACGCTTTTTAGGGCTTGCCAAACAAGCACAATGCATTACAGCATTTTCACCTGCTGGCTTACAGATTTAACTTTTGATTCACAGTTATATAATGTGTTTTGCAGCCAGGGTTTAAGCAGGGCCCGGAGGTAAGTGGATCTGGGGGCTATTGTAGCATTGGGGAGAGGAATGTGGTTCTGCGCTCTTGGCAGAGGTGGAAATTTGCAGCAGGTCAGGTCTGGGCTGCTGAGGGATTAGGTCAGTATCTGCCCTCCGTGCTGCCTTAAGGCAAACTGAATTTTTCACATATAAGGGAAAGATGAAGAACAACCCCCCCCTTACAACTTAACTAATCACCTGCTGCTAAATAAGGCAGTATGAGTTATTCACCACCTCCACTCTGCTTTATAACATTACTGCAGTAATTATGTGCCATACTTGATTGGAGCGTTTCTAAATCCTTGCAGAATAAAAGGATTCTGCCCAGCTGTGCCTGTGTTGGGTAGTTGGTCTGGTGGGTTGGAGTTCTCAGGGGGTGGCTGGCTCAGTTAGTGGGGGAGGTGTGGGTAGGCAGGGGGTTGGCACTGGGGGATTGGTTTTGGGGGGTGGGAAATGAGTCTGTAGGATGTGCAGCTGAGTATCACAGCTTTATCTCACAATGGTTTTGTTATTAACGAGGTAATCTCAGAAACTGTGGGTCTTGATTTGTGTTTGCTGATGGCTGCTGTTGGAGAGGTAGGCAAGGGGCTGCTTCATCCAAAGCAGGTACTGGTCCTCTCTGTCACTTGTTGCTTTTCCTTCTGCACTGGGGTAACCCCAGGGCCACCCCACCCCAGGTGCTCCCAAGGAGTGCTCTGACTCCTGTTAAACCTCTGGCTCAAATCCCTGCTCGGTTTGAACTTTGTGGGATGGGTGGCTGCTGAGGGTGGGGGTCAAGTGGTGCTTTTGCTGGGCAGGTGTTTCTGGCCTCTGGCTCCTGCTGAGCGGAGCTGCCAGCAGAAACCCTGCTGGGGCTGCAGGCTCCCTCTGCTTTGCCTGAAGGAGGTTCACTCCAGATAATAAACCACATTTTTCCAGACAGAAGGCAACAGGGAAGAAAGCTGCAGGCACGTCTGAGCCAATGTTCTGGTAACTCTTGAATTAAGAGAAGGCTTAATGATGACTCTCAGTGTTACTGTAGCTCCTCAGAGCAGAGTTCCCAAGAGAAGAAGAGAGGGGAAGCATCTCACCAGCGATCACCAGCATCAGGGCAACTGACTGTTTCCCAGCTCGCAGCTGGCTGAAAATACTATGTAGCATGGAGCCTTCTGTGTGATGCTCTATTTCTCCTGAGGCTGTTGATCTTCACCTCCAGACACCCTCCCACACTATTGCTGTAGCTGTGTACAGCCAGGCTGAGCGCTGGAGGTGGATAAGGGTGATGAAATGGGAGGAAAAAAGTCAGAGAGCTGCTGTAGCTTTGCTTTTCTCCTCTTGCTTTGACTGGTCTGTCAGTGTGGACAACAGCCTGGTGGCCCCACAGAGAATTAACGTCCCTATTGCAACAGCTTCGGCAGCGCTGCTGAAGCCAGCGCCTGTTTCTCACGGGCTTGGTGCCAAGTGATGCTGGGAGGTCAGGGACCTGTCTGTTAGTGGTGGTGTGGGTATGTTAAGGCTGGGGCTGACACAGAGTGTTCAGGTTGAACAGGTTTAGTCAGGCGTGCCCGTGACCTGAGCACTTTCCTTTATGGCCCTGCCAGTTTTCCTGGGGACGGCTGGCCACCGCTGCTGGAGGGAAGGGACTGTCGTCTTGCATGAATGCCTGTGAAAGGGGGACGCTGCAGAGGGCACAAATGAACTATTCAAGTTCTCTTCCTGCTACCAGTGCCCTCTGTTCTGGATGCTGGCTTGATATATAATGATGTATCTGATCGTGGGTGTTTTTGGTGACACAAATGTGATTTGATGGCCTTCTGGCCACGTCGTGGGCAGCATCGGCTGGTTGGACTTTAAGGAGGGGAGGTGAATGAGTCCCTCAGTGGAGGAGAGGTGGAAGGGTGCTGGCTGAGTTCTTGAGGGATTAATGCTGCTGAGGCTTCGTTACGTTGTGTGCAAGGCTAGAGCACTTGGAGCCTTGAATAGGGATCTTTTTGGTTATTTTTAAATTTGCAGCGACCAGATGTTTCCTGCAGCACTGGGCTGAGATGGTCAGAGGATGAATGAGGCTGATAGCCAGGGCAAGCCTGGGGCCAGCCAGGCACACACCTCCAGTGTGTCTCCACCTGGGATTCCTGCCAACCCACAGCTGTGTGCCTGCAGCACCCCCGGCAGGGGCAGGTCCCATGCCTGTCCAAGGTTACTTCAAGAGCTCTTGGTTATCTCTGAATGGGGCATCCCCCAGGCCATAGTGCCACTTGCCATAGATGAGCCAGGGCCAAAAGGAATCATGCCAGCTTTCCTAACACTGCTACGTGCCGATGTTGAGCGGAGACAGTGAAAGCATCAGCTTTCCAGAAATAAGGAATTTATAACAACCTATTAACTCAAGTTCTTGTCTTAAAAAATGAGACAAGAGCTGCCTGCTTGAATTACTAAAAAAAAAAAGACAGGAGAGGATTTTTCTATATCTTTTCCCACATTTTTTAAACTGCCAACAGCACACCTCAGTGCTGCAGCCCTCACAGTCCCAGGGGAGCACTGCAACATCTCCCCAGCTTCAGGCTGGGCTCTGAGAGGCAGCTTCCAGGGCTTTCTTCACATACTGGGGCACAATGCCACCAAGCCAGGAGGTGGCCAAAGCCTGGCAGCCTGGTTTCCAAAGGGAGTCCCAATATCTGCATTCGTGAGAGCTGCAAGATGTGACTGTTTGTTTGTTTTTAAAGAAAGTCAAACCTGAAATTTGTGTCACACTCCATGTGTATATGCATGTTTATATGTATACACACACCTGACTGAGGACTTCAAACCTTCCACGTACAGCAAAAGGCAAGATTTTTGCCCCTCGCCACAGCAGAGCTGGTGTTTCAGGACTGGGCATTACTAGGTGATTTATAAGCACTCAGTCTGATGAGACAGGGCTTCTGTTGCTCTCTGGGGGAGCAGACTTCAGCCACTCTGCATTGCTGTAGGAAGCCTTACTTCCTACTTCATTTCAGATTTGGATTATTTTTTTCCCCCCACTGCTTCATGGTCAGGGATGGGAATACCTGCTTGATATATATATATATATATGAATACCAATATTATAACATCAGACTGCTGTAGTTGAGGTATCACAATTATTTCTTGGAGCATGATTTAAAGCACATCCCAGGAAATAACTCATTGGGAATATTCACCACAGCTGTGAGACTTTCTGGATATAACCCTGTATTTCTGGTGACTTCACTTATGCCTCCCCTTCTGTATGTCTCCAAAACACGATCACCAAGAAAATTTAAGACTCTACCAAAGAAGCTTAGCTATAGTGTTTTACGTTCTTTAGTGTCCTGAAATGCTGAGTAGAGGCTTCTGAGGAAGAGCTGGGTGGTTTAATCCACCACACCTGAAGGCTTTGGTGGCTGTTTTGAGATCCTTCATCTCAAGCTGGCAAACTTTGCTGTGGAGGTCTGTCAGCACCAGGCAGCCCAGAAGTCACCCACTTTAACCACTGCAAGTGCCCGTTGGGAATATTTTTAACAGGGATGCCAAAGCATCTTATCCAACTGAGGAACATCTTGTCTGCACTCCAGCCTGCTGAGAGCCAGCCAGGGAGACACCAGTCCCAAAAGTCTTCCTAAACTCTTCAGTAAAGAATCTGCAGAGTTTCTCGTGAGTATGAAAATATTTTAACTCCTTAAGAAATTAAGAATACTGAGATTAAGCACCACAAATTCTCCCTTCGTTCCTTCTCCTCCAGAATAATCCTTCTCAAAAACCCTTAGAAAATGGGTGGGTTTAGGGTGGTTTAGTTAGGCTTGTGAGCACTGGGGGCAGCCAGGTCCTGCTGTGAGCTGAGCCCTTCCCTTTGGGGTGTTTAGTGCCGCACGTCCCTGGTTCAGCTTCTGCTGGTAAGCAGCACTGAGTCATTACACCACTGACTCTGCACTGAGTGTGCAAGAGAACTTATTCCGAAAATTAGGGCTTTAATCCTTTGCCTGTGGGTGAAAGTAAAAAAAAAAATAAAAAAAATTAAATGCAAGTTGCATGTACGTTGTAATCATTTTATCCAATGTTATTTTATTTTTCTGTAATGCCATCTTCCCTTTTACACTTCTATTTTCCTGGGAACCTGAGCAGTGTGGTAACTTGCTGTTTATGTCCTTGCTAATGAGTCAACACCTCTAACACTTTCAAAACGAAATAGGCATTTACGTTGCAGATGTCTATGGAATGTCAGTGGCAAAGGCTCGGTTTTGATAACCTCATCCCTAGTGGTGTGAACTTTCATCCGTACAGTCACCTTTACAGCCGTTGAATAACTGTGTAGTTAAACTCTGTCACCATAAACAAGCAGCGGTAGTGCCCTGCAGGGAAGGGGGGATGCGGGATATCAGTAAAAACTCTAAGTGAAGCCCTCTGCGGTCTGCCTGGTCGGGTGGCAAACCGAGATGGAACTAGGAAGTTAGCTGTATTTCTTAGGAAACGGAGGAGACCAGATCTCGCCTGTGAAACAGCCATCATCGTGCTCTTTGTTCCTTTTTTCTTTAGTATTTATTTTTCCCGTAAGTTCATCCTTGTGTCAAAACATATTAGAAAGACAAACCTTATAGGAGAGTAATATCTGTTGCCAGACTAGCTGGTGCAACGGGCAACCAGACCTTTTATAAGCACTTGACCTCTTGGAGTAGGAAATTTCCAATTAATATTGATTAGAAATAGTTTTTCTCACTGTAAATACTGCAGCACAGTATACACTGTCATCAGAACTTTTCTTGTTACAGCTATAGTCTTGATTTTTATTTACTCATTAGGATCTCAGTGGAAAGATGGTCTTTCATTTATTCTATAATATTAACAAAGCTAGTTAACTGGAATGCATATGAAAGCGATTAGGAAAATCTTGACCTGCAATAGATGCAGAGCCATGGTCAAACTGACTGCTGAATTCACTAAGAAAGAAGAAAGCATTCCTCTGCCTTGCTAAAAGCTCAAAGTAGGGGAAAATCTGGGATGCTGCTACAAAATAAACCCCAAGCTGGTGGCAGGAGTGACTTGTGTGTTCCTGTAACCATTTACGTACAGCGCTCGTTCTCTGTGTGTTCTGCTCTGGTACGTTGTCTCAATACAGCATTAAACCAGGTCTCAATAGCCTCGGGGAGGTGGGGGGAAGAAATCCCAGTGTTACTTTTAGTGCTGAGTTGTGTAATACTGACTATACAATTAAGGCTAAATACCTTAACCTTGAGTCTGTGTTTCTAATGTCAGGTAACCTTGATAAAGGTCTGAGCTCCTGGTGCCTCCTGATGGGTCTGCTGGTGTTGCTTGGTTCTCACTGTTCTTATTTGCTGATTGTTTAAATGTTCATTTATGGATTTAAAGAGCAAAGGCATTGTTTCCTTCGGAAACACTGGACATGCGTGGTAGGCTGGACTCCAATACTGCCAAGAGCATAACCCTGGTTATCCGAGTGCTGCTGCAACAGTCTCGGGCATCTGTACAGTAACAACACCAACAGGGCACCTGACCAGGAAAGCCACCCTTCTTATGAAGGAGAAAGTTCTAAACATGGAATGTCTGTGTTAAAATCCCTACAACCTGGTCCCTGATTCTCGCAGCTGTATGTCCCAGCTGTAGCTTTTCTTGCATGTGGCTGCTCAGGCCCTGAGCCCAGTCCTGCTAAAATTAATGGGGGGACTTTCATTAACTGTAGAAACTAGATATGGCCCTGAAAGATGGACAAAGGCTTCTGACATTGCTGCTCCTGGTGAGGCTTTTGTGCTTTCAGCTATCAAATGTGTACTCTGCTGAGCAGCGTCATTAAAGATGCATGAACTGTCAGGATCCGTTTCCTGATGGGGCAGGCGCGTGTGCTGCCCAGGGCTCTGAGCAGCAGCTCCAGCATTAAAAGTCTCTTTGTGCTCTTGTGCCTCACAAATGGTCAAGATGTGATGAACTTGGAGCATCTTTGAAGTCAGACCAGCCAGGTACAGCTAGCCGGTACACTGGTGTAAGGAGTTGCTTGGCACCAAGGGAGCGATGCTGGCTGTTCATGGGCTGCTCCTTGGGGTGCTGGTCCAGCAAACCAACAGTGTGCGGTTGCTCTTGGGCGAGGAGCAAAACCTGAGTGAAAGCACCAGCGCCGTGGGAATGGATGGAGAGAAGGTCCCCATGAACCGGCTTGTCTGGAAACTGGAAGATGAGGCTCCTCAGACAGCAGAACCAGGGGGCTGAGTGGGCTTCAGGATGTAGCGTGGCTGGTTCATCTCAAGGGTTATGTGAGGCAAGTCCCAGACCACACCGAGGGCTGGTTTATGGTTCAGGAAACCTGTTCACTGTTTTTTCCATTCCAAAGGGCTCTGAGGACAAGTTTCTTTCAGAGACTGGATTCAGAAATACATTGAATAGTTGTATATGTAAACAGAAATGCCAGACACACCCTTAAACACTTCAGCCTGTCAAATACCTGAATGCCACAGAGGATTTTGTGGCTAAATGTTCTGGGCACTTAGTGTAAACCAGATTATCGTACAATATTTGCTTAAACTGGGGAGAAAGCCACAGACAATGACAAAGCACTGATGAGTTTCAAAGGCAGTGCACAAGGGATGTTTTAATTAATTGCCAATCAACAGCTGTCCAATAGAAGGTGGAAGGCCCTTTAATGGGGCCGGTATGTGAGAGCTGGGTAGAAAATGTCATGTTCTCCTCTGGTAGTGCTCTGACCTTCCCTCTAACCACCACAATCCTCTGCAAAAATGACATTTGCTGTCAAAATTAGTGTTGCTCTTTATATTTACCACTGGACTTAATAAAGCTGTTACATTCCTGTGATCCCCAGATCTGTTTGATCTGGGCTATTTCCATACACTTTTTTTAACAGATTTAAGAAACCAGGGGTTAAGGAAACGTGTAGTGCTGGAGGTGTTTCTTAGGGTGGTGTAGACCCCATGTTGCTGATGTACCAAACTTGCCAGCGCAGCTCTGCTCTGGATGTCTGTGCAAGTCTCTGCTTTCTCGAGGTGTAGACCCCCAGGCTGAAGAAGGGGAGCACAGAAATTGTTTTCTAAATCTCATTCAGCTTTGTGAAAAGTAGGTGAAGGGTCACCCCTGTTCCACAAGTGAATTATGGGCTGGATGATTTCTTCAAGGCCAGAAACTGAGAAATTGAAGGACCCTACCAGGAGCAATGAATTCTTTCAGTCAAGAGAAGAGAGTGGATGTGGTTGCAAATAAAATGCTGTCTTATCTGAAAGCTAAACCATCCTTCAGTAGTCCAGCGCTGAGATGTTTTAGGAGCATCTTGCTTTGCCTAAAGTGATCTTTTTCTTCCTTTCTTTGCCTTCAGCACTGACCTCAGGGATTTTTCAGGTAGCCAGAGGGTCTTGCTTCTGATTCAAAGTCCTTTTGAAGGCTGTTTTTTAAGGTTCCCCTCCTCATGAGTTGCTGTCACTTTTAAACTCCCTTAGACAGCATCTATTGCTAATGTGTTACACAAGGAGCTTGTGCAGTACCAGAAGTGTGCTGTGCTTTTTTGTTGTGACTGTAAGTTGTATCTAGCCCTTAAAACATCTTCCCCCCTAAAGCTTCTCACAAGCACAAAGATAGCAAGTCAAACAGACTCACTTCTGACCTTCAAAATTTCCAGCCAGATGCAAAGTTTTCACCTTTCTAATTAATCTTCCAAACCTGCTGTGAAGATGGCAACAGGCACTAACTGCCATCTGAGGACTGGAGCAAAGAAACAAGATGCAGAGCTGTGATAATGTCAAAAGTTTGCAGCCCCCAAATCATAGGCAGAAAGAGATGCTGTGCTGGCCAGGTTGTCTTCCCCCAGAAACTGCTGGAGGTGGCACTACCCCACAGGTTGCTCTGCTCTGCTGCAGCAGGAGGGAGGCCACAGCAGCGGACTTCAAGCATTAGAAGAGATGTAGGGATTAATTATGAGATTAAAGCCACTGTTACTGAAGGTCTGCCGCTGCTCTGGTGGGCTCCGCTCTGCTGCAGTGTAGTTCCCACTTGTTACTGCAGCGTCTGTGTGGAGTTAGGAGGAGGACACCACCACCAAAGCAATCCTCCCCTCCCCTCCCCCGCCCGGCAAAGCAAGCCCCCATAGGAGTTCATGCCAAGCACTCAAGTGACCCTACGGGCACGCTCACCCAAGGCAAGGGCACTGGGAGTACCTGTCGTGAACGCTCTCGGCACCGGTGAGTGGGTGGGCGAGGGGTGGGCGAGGGGTGCCCATTCCATCAGCAGGAGGCAGAGGATGAGGAGGAGCACGCTGCTAATAACAGCAATGCAGATTCACGCTCGCTCGGCGCTGGGCAGGCGGCCAGCTCCTAACCACAGGGATTTTAACTTGCAACCTTGCGAGCTGTGGATCTGTGCCCACCACTCCGTAGTATTTCTTTCCTGTCAAGGCATGAAATTTTTCATAGGTCAGCCTGGTCTTGGCTCTTTATGCGTTTGGAGAGGTTTACTCTCCAAACCTGCTCCTTGGCTTTTGTGTCTGCAAGTGGTCTGCCTGGGAAAGCCCTGGATGTTAGTGCTGCAGCATCGCTTTGGGTGAGTGCTGCTGCTGGAGCTGGTACTGAACGCTTCGTTTGTAGCGAGTTGGCCTTTGTGCCTACAGAAAAGAGGAGGAGTGGCAGCATTTGATAAAGGTAAACTGTACAAATCTTGGGGGCTGATTAATCAATTTTTTTCTTCTTTTGGTATATTGACAACGTGCAAACTGCCATTGGCACCGTCCCAAGTCTTAATTTTTCTGTAGCAGTGAGGATACACTTGGATAACTTGTTGGACTGTTGGGAAGTCGTTGTGCCAGTTTACTGGCTCATGCCCGGTTTGGCATAGGCTTTCCAAAGGCTGATGGAATAACGGTCCACGAGGTCAAGGCCCCGCCTGCCAGCCTTAGCAAAGTTGGTTTTTTGCTGATTTGATGCTCAAGAAGGAAACACGAGTTACTTTTGACTTCTCTTACTACAACACTTTTTGTTCTGCTGTACCATGCTGGAGCCAGATCTATGCACCCTCTCTTTTTGCCTCCTGGTTTATTCTTCACCTAATCTTTGATTTTCTCTCATGACCTTCTACCGAAATCAGCACAAATATCCCAGATCTACCCCTCTGTCTCTTTTAGTCCCACATTTCTGCTGTTACTTTCAGCTTTCTTTTGGTGTCCTCTCTTTTCTTACTGATTTCCTTCCTCTAATTTTCCTTTTCAGTCAGCCCCCAGTTATTCCATGTGCCCTTCTGTAAGATATCTGAGAGCATTCCCATGGCTTCAGTCTTTCCAAGCCCTTGAATCCGGTGTTTAATTCTTTGGGTTTTTAACAGAGAATAATCAATGTCAGTGCTCTTGCTCTTGTGGCTTTCTCTAAGATAGTGTTTTGCCACTGGCAACCCTCTGGTTTGAGCATCATTTCCTTTTCTTGTTCCTAGTTGCTTCCTTCTAGACAGCCCACACCTCACAGCTGAATCACTCCTCCCCTGCCACCACCCCACCACTCATTTCCTCCCACTCTCTCTGTTGGGAACCTCTTGCCCACACCATTAACACTGCAAGATTGCCCATTTCCTTCTGTTTCCCCACCTCCATCTCCCACCCTCATCTCCCACACCTTCCCAGTGCTCTCCGTGCCTCCCCTGCCCCATTAGCTTTACCTCCTGCCCTGGGAAAGCCCCAGTGCTTGAAGCAGCCCGTCTTCACCAACCATGACCAACTTCTGCCTTCACTTCTTGTCTCATGGCTTGTTTCTTCTCCCCAGCCCTTGCTGTGCTGCCAGATGTTGCCCACGAGCATTGCCCAGCGGTGCTCCGCCACGCAGGCACCGGAGAGTAGAGGGCTCCTCCGCTCTGCAGGGGCTCCTGCTTGTTTGCGGTAGGTTTAAGTATGGATGTGGTCTACCTGCTTGCCATCAGCCTTGCTTCTTAGTGACAGCAACTCTTAGCTGGATTGAAATACTGCAGGAGACCTTGAAAGATCATGAGAAGAAAACTTTGCCAGGGAATTAAAATGGAGGAGTTGGAAGTGTAAATTGGAGAGAGGAAAAACGGGGCTGCAGCACCTTCAGCTCGTGCATGGGGCTGCTGGCACAGCTCTTCCTCCGGCACTCGGCTCCCGCTGCAGCCTACCTACGCTCAGCTGTTCTGTTTTGACAGGCTGTCACCACGTGAGTGTACGATGAAGCAGCGATTGCAAGCGCACGTGCTCTGTACACCTGCAGAACAAGGACATGATCTCTACTGTCCCCTCGCTTCTACATCTTTAAACTCCCAGCACAGCCCAAGACTGGCAGCTCCTTCTGTGCATCTGAGTTACAGGGTCTGCTCAGTGTCCTTCAGCCATTGCAGCCTTCTACTTATTTTTTCAATCCAGAAGATTCAGTTGGTTGCCAGCACCTAGTCTGACCGCTGAGTAACTTAAGTATTATAAAAGCACAAGAGAAAAATCCTGTTCTTAGACCTGGGTGAAATCTTTCCAGCAAATAGCGTACTTCCTAAAGAAAGGAATTTGAGGGTCCAAAACTACCTGTGAGATCAGATTGAACACTGGATCGGGAAGGAGACACTAGGAACTGCATCTTTAGAAATGCTAGATGTTTTAGTAGTGCTTTTTATGAAACTTGAAATATCCTTCCTCTTAACCTAGATCTCTGTAATCTTTTTAATCTGTACCCAATAAAAAAGAAAACTTGATACAGCCAAAATTCACTGCATTAGAAAACAAACAAACTGTATTTCTATTCTAGCTCCAAATTTTTGTATTGGCAACTGAAGCAAGAGCTTTGATTTGCCAGCAAAAATGAGGATGCCGTGGATGCCTGCGGGCACTCTCTGAGGCACTCACCCCTCCCGCTGCCCTGAAGGTCTCCATCTTCTCCATTCCTGGGCTCTGGCACTCACCGCAAGAGCCTGCTGATGTGGTAGCTGTCCTTGTCCTCCCAATCACAATGCTCATGCCCACATTTGAACAGAAAATGAGGTGTGGGGATTTTGGGGGTTTGAGGGGTTTTTTGTTTGTTGTTTTTTTTTTTTTTTTTAATTCTTTAACTGTTAAGATGCGTTTCAGCTTTTTACGCTGACTCACTGGTCTGGCACAGAGCCAGTTTATTTATGTGACTCCCTCCATCATTACCATACGTACCTCAGAAAGCAGCTGTGCTTACAACACATTTTAAATAAACAGAGGACTGAATTATGGACTTCAGAGACTGGTCCAAAGTTGCTCAGCTCTCCAGTGCCCTGGGCTAAGGCTCCAGCTGCTAGACTCGAGCTTTGGAAAGCCTCCTCCACCCTGCATAGCCCAGGGCCGCCAAGGTCTCTGGCTGGTGAGGAGCCAAGTCTAGTCCCAGATCGGTAACTAACCCTTAACTCAGTTGAAAACTTTCCCATTCTTCCCATCCTGCACCTCCACCTCTGTGACTCTAGTGAAGAGGAGGACATGGATGTATTTTCTTCTCATCAGCTTTGCTTTCCAGAGTTTTGCATGTACAAACGCAGCAATCGGTTTGTACAGTTAGGGCACATCTCTGTGCCACTCGGTGACTCTTACAACACGGTTCTGCCATGTGGCAGCAGTAATATGTGAATTCTGGACAGAGCTCCCGGACTCTCCTCAGGGTAAACTCTCACCTCCATCAGGCTGTCGCACTCTGGATGCTCTCTCACACTCATGTACAACTGCAAAGATCCAGGTTTTTTACCCGCAAACACTCACCCACACTGTCCTGTTCAAAGGAGCAAGTCCCATTTCAAACCAAAAGGCACTTGTTGAGCTGGAATGTTTCAGTGCAACTTCGGACACCCCACAGCTGGATGGCTGGAGCTGTCTCCCCGATGATCTGCTAGATCTGGGTGGAGGCCCTTTCCCAAGAAGGAACAGGTCCGATGGTGATTAATCCTCCCAACCTTCCGAAACCTATTTCACCCCAGAAAAGGCAACCGATCCCAGACACAGCATCTGACGGCAGCGTGAGGAATCCTCCCTGCTGGGCTCCCCGCCGTGCAGGGCGAGCGTGGGCCCAGGAGCTGCTTGGCTTCTCTCCCAGCGCTGCTGGCTGGCTCTGGCTCCCGGCAAAGACTCTTATCTGCCCCTTTGTCTGCCTGTGAAAGGGGCATGAGGCATCCTTCAGGAATGGTGCTCCGTTCTCGCATCACTCACTGGGCTTTACAAGCCTGACAGGGACGTTGCGTTGCATCGGGGGCGGCTTTGAGTTTCTCCTAAAAAAATGCTCCAGGATCCCGTCCCTAGCACGGCCTCGTTCTGTGGCAAGCGGGAGCCTGCTGCCGGGCTTGGCGATTCACGCTGGCAGAAGGGCAAAAGGATTTCCAGCCGGGATGCCCTTGGCAGACCCCCCAATGGCAGCGCGGGCAGCAGCATCCTGCACCTTGCGCCTGGCCAGATCCCCCTGCTGCAGGGTGCCCAAGCTGCAACCTTCCACCAAAACTCGAAGACCTTTTTTTTTATTTATTAATTTTTTATGTACTGGTTCATTTATTTATTTATTTGTTTGTTTATTTATTTATTTATTCACACACACCCCCCGCTACACAGGCAGCCCCGCCCGCCCCGACGCGGTCCAGCGCCCCTTCCCGAAGGGCCGCCCCGCAGCAGCCGCTCCCGCAGCGCCCCCGGGATGCGGCCGCGCTCCGCGCCCTCCACCTGCCGGGCGGGGCCGGGCTGCTGCGCGCCCCCTCCGCGCCCCCTCCGCGGCACCTCCCCGGGGCGGAGCTGCGGCCGCAGCCGGAGGCGGGCGGGGGCCGGGGCTGCGCGGCGCCGCTGCCTGCCTGCCCGCCCGCCTGCCGGGCCCGCCGCGCTGCGCGGAGCTGCCGCGGGTGAGTGCGGAGCGGGGCGCGGGGCTGGCGCGGCCGGGGGGCAGCGGCAGAGCGGGGGTTGCGGGAGCGGCGCGGGGTCTGCCCGGCCCCCGGGGTGGGGGGTGGGGGATGGATGGCGAGGGGAGCGGGAGAGCTGTGCCAGGCCCGCGGAGCGCTGCGCGGGTGCGGAGCGGGGTCCCCGCCGCGGCTGCAGTCACGCCGCGGAGTTTCGGTAACTCCAGCCCTGCGCGATCGCATGCGGGCTGGCGAGGGGCACCGGAGCACCGCGGCCGCTGCCTTCCCGGCGGGTGCGAGGGACCGCGGGGGGGCTGGGGGTACCCCGGGCCGGGGGCGAACCGCGGAGGGGGCGCGGGCAGCCCCCGCGGCAGGTGTTACGCCGTGGAGCGCTGGCGGGGCTGGGGTGCGCGTTGGCGCGGTGGGGCATCGTGCAGGAGCCCGGACGCTGGAGATGGGAATTTCCTGCGTTTGTTCGTGGATGGGCTTTGCCTATCGCATTTAGGATCCCTTCCCCTTCTGGCCTGATTCAGGGTGGGAGAGATACACCGGGTGGTAGCAGAAGTGTTAAGCCATTGTTATTCCTGAAATGGCATCAGGATTGCAGTTCCTGGTTTCTGTGTGAGATGAAGGTCTTTCTTGGAGAGAGTCTCCTCCAGGTGCTGGCAGACCAGGCAAACTTCAGCCTGAACTTCAGCCCCTTGCCCAGCCCCAGGGGCTGCGGTGGCAGCGGTGGCAGGTGGCGATGCTTTCGGTTGACTCTGTTGACAAGCCAACAAGTTCATGTTTATATCTTGGCTTACTTACCATGAACGGGTCTTTGCTGTGCTGTGATAACTGCTGGAGGAGGAGGAGGACGCTTCCAGCTACAATGGAGTAGCAGAAAAAGTGGCTTTTCACAAATTGTCAAGGAAAGCAGAGGGTTCACAAACCTGGATAAAAGCCCAAACCCATCCCTGAGTCGTCCTAACAAACGCCCAGGGAACCTCAGGGGAGCGGCGGCCCGGGCTGCCCTAGCTCTCCCCTTGACCCAGCCTCCCCGACCCGGTGTCCCGAGCCCTGCCATTGCTGTTCCCTGCTTTTTCCCAGGTGGAAGGGCCAAGCGCTGTTATGGCAGAAAGCAGAAGGGGTTTTTCTGGCTGGAACTGAATTTAGTCCGGAGGGGGATCGTTTTCGTAGTGAAGGATCTAATGCATTAAATCCTGAATGTGAAGGATACTGTTTCATTTGTGTTTTTCCCTTCCTTCTTTAAACTCTACGCTGTGGGTTAGACCAAAAGCTGTGGATGATATTGGGAATACTCTTATTACATTACTTTTATCGGGTTTGGATCATGTCCTGAGATCTCTCATGAAGCTGGGGTGTGTGTGGGGAAAGCTTACTTTCCTTCTGACTGGGAAAACATAAGTGACTATTTCATAAGAAAAATAAGATTTAAAGTGTTGAACTTCAGATATCTATGGTGGATGTGATGAAATGCTGAGATATCGTGTCTTCTTTCTGCCATCAAGACCACGTGTCCAGGCTGCCCATTTCTAACAATGTCTTGTTGTCGAGTCCATCGTTGCAGGAAAAATGACTCTGTGTGAGTGCGCTGGTACCAATTGTACCGGCTCCTTGGTGCTTCTGCATTGCTTCTGCAGCCACTTTGTTGGAGCCTTATTTTCCCTTGGTTTAATAATTAATAAAATGCCTGTTGCCTCAAGGCACATTTCATCCAGTAAGAAGAAAAACATCAACCAGTGTTTACTGGTTATGGAGCCTGAGGTTGACAATGAAGCTTTTGTGGATGAGAAGATGTCTCATTTTTATCTTGCATAAACTCGCATAAGTGCAGGGTTTGTGCTAAAAGTCTTCTAAGGATGTTACTCTTTTCTTATCCCCATCCTTAAAAAGGTCGCTTGCCCGCTGGTGACAAGTGGGTTTTAATTGTGACCTGCCCTAACCTGTTTATGGGTGGTCTTCTCCTTTTCGCTTTTACCTATGCCTGGCTCAAGTTTGGCAGCTCTTGGGTATTTAATGACTGTAAAGATAGCAAAATCAGGTCCTACATCTTCACAGGCTTAGCTTCTTTGGTGTGAAAGAGATCAGTCTCTTTTGGGGCAATAAATTGCCCTCACAAATCCTCTGTCAGATACTTATGAACCACTATCATTAACTGCGTTTTGAATCACTCGTTGAGCTGGAGAGGGAAAATTGGCCTGCAGTTCATCTTGTCTCCTTTCAAACTGCTAAATGATGATTTGGAGAACTTAGTGGGCAAATTATATCACCAGCTAATTGGCCTAAGAAGAAAAACTTGCCTGATATCAAACAAGCTGGCTGCTGCTGTTCTTCATCCTGAAACTGTCTGCTGCCTCAGGTGATGCCTCCAGCTTCAAATACCTACAGGGTTTTTGTTGTGGCGCTGGAAAGGGGACATGGTAAATTCTTTCTGTTAACACCTGTGCATGGTGTCCACTCCACCTCCAGCAGATTTTGAAGTATTGTCCCTTAAAGCACAAAACCTCAGCATTCCAAGCTTGCCTTCCCCTGCGGGTAGCCCTCTCCTCTTCTTCCTCAGAGGGTGAAACTGCTCACTGGGCTGTAATGTTTTTGGAGGACTTGGCTCTGCTGGGGATCCCCGACAGAGCTGAATTTGGGAAGGAGGTGAAAGCATGATGCAGGGACCCTGCTCATTGCCTTGCCATCCGTGTCCCTGCTTTGGCAGAGACCTTTTTAGGAGTGACATGCCTCTCCCCAGACGTGTCTGGCAGCTTGGTGGCCCGGTGCTGGGAGCACAGGTCAGGATTAGCCCCTGTGTGGGCAATGAAACGTGCCGTACAGCTGGCTGGGGCCGGGGTGAGCAGGAGGGTGTGCTCTGCCGGCACCAACGGTCAGCCCGACCTTGCTGCTTGTTGAAAATAATTCAGGGCTGGTGGCTTCTCTGCAAGGAGGGCTGTAACTGCAGGTGACTGCCAGTGTAGAAGCATCCAGGCACAGCAGGTTCAGCCCTCCTTGCTTGAAGAGCTGCAGGCGTGAGCTGGGATGTGTGAAAGGGGTCAGCTGTTGGCTTTTTGCGAGGCTGTTAGTTGAGTTACAGCACCTCCTAGGATGGCCTTGCCAGCTGGCTCACCCTTTAGGGAAGTTTAAAGAGGCTTATCACAATCTTACTAGAAATCTGTCGTCTTCTATTAATCTACTTGTCTCTCTTCATCTCCTTTCCATGTGCTCCCTTTGCTCATTCATCTCGACAGCACCATTCTGCCTGCACCGCTGCTGATCGACACCAGCTGTGCCATTTGCCAAAGTCTTGTTTAGGACACGTTCATTTGTAGACTGTCACTTTTTGCTGTCCAACATGATTTTTCTTTATATATATGTAGAGATACTATACTTTTAAAATGTTTGTTTTTGAAGGTGGCATGCCTGAAAAGGCAGCAGAGCCCAGGTGCTTTGCTGGCTGGGGTGGAGATGCAGGAGAGTGACGGTACCCAGGAGCAGACTCCAGCTCTGAGTAAGTGAAAGCCCATCCTACGCCAGGTCCCGCTCGGCAGTGGGCTCAGTGTGGAGCACAGCTCACCTTGCCACTGGCAGCAGCGTAAGGGACTGGTGATAATGGATGTAAATCACTGGCTGTCTGCACCTTCCCTACTGAAATCAGAATAGTTCCCACTTCTGGGGTAGCGCTGCACTTTCCTTAATCAATGAGCACAGGTGAAGGGCAGCGGAAAACACTGTCAAGGTTTGGGAGGTGAGAGGAATGAACGCTACACCCCGAGTCTCATGGCAAAGCAGGAAAGGGCCCATCAGTGAGAACTGGTGATACTGGACCGAGCTGGAACTCGACAGCACACCTTGGCACCTCTGGTAGCTGGGGCAAATGTTACTTTCAGAGTGATGCGATTCTTGCCGATGGACCTTTTCCTTGCAGGTTTTACAGGATTGTGTCAATACTGGGGTTAACAGCCACATAGACACCAAGGGGAAAAAAAAAAAAAAAGTAGCTTGGGGAAGGCTAATCCTTAATACCCATACAAAGCAAACAAATAGTATATCATTTGACATGTATTAGGTGAGCTGGGAGATCTCTGGCTCTAGAGGCCTGGGTAGGAAATGCAAAGCCTTTGACAAAGGTGGCTTGGCCACCCCTGCTTCCAGCGACAGCATCTGCGTGCTGATGCAGGTAGCGGTGCTGCTGGGAGCCGCTTATCTGCCTCTCCCGTCGACTTTCACAGGAATGCTCTCTCTCCTGCACAACACATTGTTTGCTATCCTTGAATGTTGCTAGTTGGCAGGGAAAGAGATCAGTGTGTTTTTTTCCAGAATAGTCAGCTGATTTCATCCCATGGGAGGTGGTTGAAAAGCAAGAGACAGGTGGGTTGGCATTCCTGCTTCGTAGCCTTCCATAATTCCAGCAGAAGGATAAACTGGGAAGTGCAGTTGCTGGGTACTCTTCTATGTTTGCATTTGAAAGAGCTTGATAGGCTGGGATTAATGAGGCTAAATGGAAGCTTGATAAATGGTAAATTCAAATGAACCTGAAACAAAAATGGCTTTATAAGAAGGCATTTGGGTATGTGTGAAGTGCAGATTGTGGGTTTCATCTGTTGCTGGTTGGTTGCTGGTTGGCAGAGCGCGCTGCCTGGGCTGCCCCCCTGCTGAGGCATGTCCCCCGTTCCCCACCCTGCCGTGTGCCTGCCACAGGGGTGACAGGTCCTGCTCGAGGGGTGGCTGTGCAGACCCTCCTGCAGGCAGTTGCTTCTTTCCTGGTTTAGGTTAATATAACGTTTCCAAATGTGGGCTATGACATCTGCATCCTGGAGCCCCCTGTGTCCCCGTATCCAGGCTCTAATTAAGGATGCTCTAAAAGCAGCAGGCCAGCTACCACGGCCTTGCAGATCAGAACCATTGGCCTAATCTATTTTTGAAGTGAATTAAACTAGAAGAAGGTACTGCCACGCTAGAATAAGAAGCCACCTGGGGAGTTAACCCAGAATACTTGTTCTGCTTTGGATTTGCACCCTGTCTCGTTTCAAAATAACTTTCCCGTCTGTATGTACAAGCTCCATCAGCACAGAATGCAGGGCAGGACTGAAGATCGCCCAGCAGAGCTAGGAAAACATCTTGTTTTTCCCGAGGTCTTCTCTGCATCGCCTCCCAGTGAGCTGCACATGCTCCTTAACATAGGCATCCCTTTCTGTAATAAATCTGCCCTGCTTCTTGCTCGATCCCCTGCAGAGGTCGGTGCTCCTTTCCTACCCACCCCCCTCTGGCTTGCTGTAACCCTGGCTGCCAGCTTCCCGCAGCCACCTCTGCCCTCCTGTCCTGTCCTCTGCCCAGCCTTTGTGCTGGCTGCACCCAGTGACACAAGCATCCCGAGCGCTGTCTCCCCAGAGGTCCACGGCCAGATTGCACAGAGAGCTTTTCTTAGGCTGGGTGGGACCTTATCGCCTTTCTCAGTGAGTCAGTGTGAGCGCTAGGTAAGAGGCAGCATCAGGTGCCTTTTTCTAAGCTGGGGCTGATAACCTGAGCTGGACATAGGTGGCAGGCGTAAATTATTTGCAACAGCTGCCCTAGGTACTGCTCTTGTGCTGCTCTCGTCTTGCATCGGCTGCGAGGAGGAGTGGGGATATTTGCATGATCTTTTGAGTTGTGCTGAGACACTCTGCTGTTACACTGCTCCTTTGGATTTGTCAGGCTTAAGTTAAATGTATATAATTTTAACATCTCATGATTCTTTGGGGGCTGACTCATGGTTTTTTGGCCTGAGTGAATCATAGCTCTTGAACTCCATTGCTAAATTCATTATGCAACAATTACAGGGTTGGAAATGCCACCCAAAGTGCACACAAACAAGCTGGCAGCAATTTTCCTCTCCTTTTCTCTCACCCTGTGTTGCCAAGAGACCTCACCTGTGAGTTTGCTCATTAGCTCTTGCCTGCGCTGTGTAGGTGAGGGTCTGCACGGCACACCGCATCTTGATGCTTTGCCCTTGAGCTGGAAGGGGTAGGAGTTGCAGGTTGGGTGTTTCTGGAAGAGAAGAGAGGGGACAGCCTAGGAGGGGAGGCTGGAGACGCGCAGCTTTGCTCGTTGGTGCCAGTTGCCTTAATTTTGTCACAACTGCTCCATGTGATGTTATGGCATAGTCATGGCATCTCTGATGATCCATATGGGAAAACCCCAAGTATGAGGCGCTGCTCTGCAGTGTCTCCATGTGGCAATATTGGATGTTGACAGCACTTCACAGGCATAAATTCTGCTTGATTACTTGCTCAGCAGCTTAAAGGTCAAATACCCATTCAAGGAGAAAGACCAAGGAAGGTGTGAGCCTTGCGCTGGCTGTCAAGTGTCTAGTAATACCCACCGTCGTTTTCTCTGCTTTGTGGACTAAGCCGAGATTTGGGGATTTGTATAAGGCTTGGCTTTTTATTGCGGAGGTTTTGTGCAAGAGTTCATCTGGTATGTGAAATTAAGAGGGGCTTTGTACCAGGTGGGCTTTGCTTGCCGACTTGTTTAACCCACCAAAGCAGCTGGTGGGAGCTGTGCCGTAGATCTGTCGGTGGGATGCAGAAGGGCCATCTCCACCATCTGCAGGATCGGATCAGGTTTCTGGCTTTAAAATGCCCCTGCTACCTGAATTTCACTTTCACTACCAGAACACTGATTTTTTTTCTGCCATCCAAAAAAACCTGCTTCTCAGAGCAAATACTCGGCTGAGGCACGTACGGAGTGGCAGGCTGGGTACCGGTACCTGGGAAGCCTCCAGAAAGTCTCCCTGAAGAGCAGCCAGTCTCTTCCCTGGGCAGGGCTGGCTGTTTGCACATCCAGGCCTTGGCTGCACGTTGAGACTGCAGGGGAGGGTGGCTGAACCTTGTGCTGGTGGGTGAGTGAGGTTCTCCTTGGTGGTTCTCGGCCTGTGGCAGCAGAGCACTAGTGCTTGTAATCCCAGAAATGGCAGAAGCAAAGTAAGAACTCGATTGACAAGGACAAGAGCAGTACCAGCAATTCTGGTGCCAAAGTTCATAGTCAAGTTAATCTAAAGTATCCAAAATCATATTTTCAGACTAAGAAGTGGTAAATATTTGATGAAACTGAATGTCAGAACAACTGCATTGTCAGAGCAGCAAGTCAGGCCAACGTACCAGCTCTGACTGTGGCCAAGAGTAGATGCAGAAAACACAAAAAGTAGGGCATGTATGGTGACGTGCGGGTTGATAACTGAGCCTAAAAATAAGGTACTTTAGAAACATAAAATCTGCCTTGCAAGCAAGGCAGTGGCAAGCTGCTCTGTCTGATTTAAGACTGAAACTGGTGATGTTGGCACTGCAGAAAGCTGTGCTAACGGTTTGTTAGCATTTTGCTAGCAAAACATTTTGTTTCAATCTGATGGTTTGCATCTAAGATAAGGCAAGTTACTCTGGAGCCGTGCTTGGGCAGAGGTGGAAGTGAGAGGCAGTGGCGGGGCTGTTGGCAGAGATGCTTTTCCTCAGCCAAGCCCTGCTAGCAGCAGCCTGCTCCCTGTGCAGGGTTTCTGCTGATCTGCATTTTAAGGAGCTTTTGTCCTCTTGAAGTATTATGGTTCGACTTTCTAGAAGATGCACTTATAATACTCCTGCAGGCTTCAAGGGAAAACAGTCTTGATTGCCCTGCAGTAGCAGTATCTGGTGATGCCGACCTTTGAATGGGCTGGCACTGGCACCCTATAGCAACTATATGATACTGCTTGTTGGCATGCTGCAGGGAAGCCTGACCTGCTGTGCTGGAGGTCTGTAGTGTCAGATCAGCAGCCTCGGGACCCCCTTGCATGCTGGTGGCTGACCTTGACCTGCAAAGGCTAGCTGGACAGGAAGATGAATTTTTTGGAGTGGTGGGGTGACATGTGCATAATTCAGCAGTGAAATAAGTAAGTCATTGCGGAGTTCACCAAGGTGTAAGGGCTGTGCCTTAGACAACAAATCCAGATGTTTGGGCCATGTGGAGCAAAGCAACTCACACTGTAGCATGGATAATTCATTTTTCCCAAAGCCTGACCTCTTCACCCTCCCAGCAGAGCCTGCGGACACCCTGCTGGTCCCTGCACAGCAGAGGCAGGTGAGCAACACCATCCTGAGTAGATGTACAGGCTCCCTGATGGATGCAGGATGGGTCAGAGAGCACCTTTCTGAATAACTTGGTTAAGATCTTTAAAGGATTATTGGAATGGTTACAGATATGCTCAATAGTGTCTGTAAACAGTAGCGTTGAAAGCATTTTGTTAGCAATAATTAAACGCAACTGCTATTTAAAAAGGTTAAGTCAGACTGTTGGGAAGAACAGCGTCCCTTAAATCTCCCACAAAATCAATATTCCTCCTGTCAGGTATGTAGCAAACACTTTCAAATCCTGGCAGTTGTATTCAAGCCCACCACAAGGCAGCACATCATCCTGACAGCAACGCTGCTTACCAGTCTCTCGGAACCTCTCTCCACGCTGTGGTGGGCCGCTCAGCACGTTTGGCTCTGGCACTTGAGGGCTCTGAGTTGGTTGAGGGTTCTGCCCAGCTGGTGACATCTGTCCCATGGCTGGAGGCAAATGCCTGCTGCTAGAGGGCTACATGGTATTTGCTGCTGTGGTCTGGTCACCTGGGGACCTCTTCTGGCTTCTGCACAAGGTGATGCATCCCGCAGGACCTGACCTTGGATCACTGGGTGCAATGGTCTAGGTGATCAGCTTGGAAGAAGTTGTTGTCTCTTGGTGGCAATGTTGGTACAGCGAACTCCAGTATGGGTGTGCAGGGACGAATCTTCTCTTGCATACCAGCATCATCTCACAGCGTGAACCCATCACGTGTTGTCCCTTCCTGCCATCTGATGGTGGTTGTGGTGGCTTTGTTGGCTGCTGGCATTGTCACAGCAGTGCCGCAAAAGCTGGCAGAGTCATGCTTTTGCTTTGAAAAGAGAAGAGCGAGGCAGGACTCTCCTCTGGTGGTGAAGAAACCAGAAAAAAATCAAAAAGGGGAATGTATTCCCATGGGATGGTAACGCCCTGCTGTGTCCCCCAGCCTGCTGCAGAAAGGCAGAGCCCCGGGGCTGCACAGCTGGGTGGGGGCAGGTGGGATGCCCGCTCCTGTGCAGGGGTGCATGGCCCAGAGGTGACAGCGAGGGTGGCCATCCCCTGGGAAAGGCACATCCCTGTCGATAGCTGAGAGCCTGCAAAGCCCCTGCCACTGAAATATCCCATGTTGGCACAGTTTGAGGTGCCTAGGAGCTGTAAATGGAAAATCCAGGCACTTATCTAGCTTGTTGCAGTGCCAGAATAGGGCAGTTCCCAGGATTTTTTGTTTCCCCGTGGGCCAAAATGTGTGTAAGTGGCTTTAAACAATAGAAGGATTTCTGTTAAAAAGACTGGGGTGCGGACGAATAGGGCTTTAATTTGTACCTTAAGGGAAGGGTGTGGGCTCTTGCAATGGTGTTTTTGCGATTCTGTTGGAAATTAGCTGTTTTTTTCCCATGTCTTATTTTAAAGCCTGTTTTGGGGAAAGATTTGTTGTTGTTTTTCAAATTACAGATCTCTGAATGTGTAGTTTAAAATGTCAGGAAGAGGGATGCAGTTTTGGAACACCCCACACATCTGTCTGTTGCAGGGTTGATAAAAACAGAAGCTTTAACCAGAAAAACAAACAAAAAAAAGAGGTAGTATCCCTGTCATAGATGGGTCAGGCTGCTTTCCCTTGCAGGTGTCTGCATTGCAACCCACACTCACATATAATGTGGTGTGGAAAAAATAAATGGAAAGCCGAATCAGAGACTTACACCCTCAATTAATTTTTTTTTTTTGTTGTTCCACATAATCGGAGCTGCTGCATGCCTTTCCTTCAATATTTAACTGCCTGGCTCAGAAGATGGGGCTGCCCTTGTGCGAGGGAAGTTGGGATTCAGTTCATGTTTGCACAGAAATCCCGTTCTGATCTTTCTTTCTTTGCCTAAGGGCAGGGATCCTGCTGCTCCTCTGATGCTGGAGATAAATTTTGTTAGCAGATACTTTTCTTTGGGAGAGCAAAGGGGAGAGGGGAGTGGTATGTAATGAATTCTTGAAGGAATAAAATTTCCTTCTCTTCAAGCATAGTCTTCTCTAGAGTCCTGTGTGCAGCTCGAGCCTGTCTGCACTGTCGCCGGTACAGTCAGTGGGGAGCAGAGGGGAGAGCTTTGCGCATGGTTTGATGTGAACAGTTCTTATCTAAGGAAAAAAAAAATGAATCGGTACAATTAGCGTGTGCTCTCTGCAGATTTACAGGCTGTTGAATAGTTTTCTCTGTTGCACCAGGCTAAAAGGGGACGGTGTGTTTTGGTGTGTAGTTTGACACCGAGTCCCAAACTTAGTTTCTGATTTTTACCTCGATTCAAAACCATGTTTAGATTTCCAAGCTCACACTAACTGACACGTCCCTCTCCTTTCTCTGTGTTGCAAGCTGATGGCCAAGAGCCCCGGGCAGCTCTTTTTACTGAGTCACCCATTGACCTGAAAGCAGGAGGCAAACCAGAGGTTTCACCCTTGGACAGCGAGAGGGGGCTGAGCAGTTTCTGCAGCTCCAAGGCACCCTCCAAGGGGCACTGGGTGCCCGGTCTGGGGCGATGCCTCATGCTGGGGGCTGGAAGAGCCCGGTCTGCCCATGGGTGCGGAGGGAAAGCCAGCGAGAGCAGAGCTCGGCTGCCTGGTTGCTAAGTAGGATGCTAGGGAACAAAAATGGAGAGGCGAGGAAAAACCCTAAACTTGCAATGAACACAAAAACTATCCACAGAAAAGTTTTGGATTTGAAAATCTACCTGGGCAAGAAGAGTTCAGTGCAGAAAAATGGCAGCCTTGAGAGAGCTGTGTGGAGCAGATGTAGACAAGAGCGTTGTTCTACAGAACTTCTAGATTAAGGTTTTCTAAAATGCCTCCGAGCCCTGCTGCCCTGCACTGGGGATTGGGCTTAAGGAGCAGCTTTGTGCGAGACCCATGTGGAGGAAAGCAAGCGCTGGGCTGGGCTGGCTTTAATGCTCTGCCTTTCTCCTAAATCATGTGTGTACGTTGTGCTTGGGCTTGTGTCCTACTAAAGCAAAGCCCTCCGTGGCTGCGGCCGTGCCCAGCGAACCCAAAGGCTCAGCTCTCCAGCTGTGCATAGGAGCCTGATGCCCGGCGTGTGTACGTCTGGGGACCACTGCCAGACTTGTTTTGCTCACCACTGAGGTGCTGCTGGAAAGAGCAGCGTGATTCCAGGCACACTGGTGTGGGGGAGGACTGCTTGGCACAGAAGGTCTTCTTTATTTATTTATTTATTTTTTTAAGGAAGCCCACGTTGAAATATTGATAGGAAAAAGAATGTATATTGTGTTGTGTCGAGTGTTTACAGGAAATATATAGTGAAAATACTGAGGGGCTTTCCTCAAACAACTGCCAATATTGTTAGGAGTGGAACAGTTGGGAGGAAAAAAGAATGAGGCACTTAAAATTTTCTATTACCAGCATCAGCTCCAGAGATATTTTTTTTTTACTTGCTGTTTCACATTTTTCTTCTTTCTCATATTTCATTCCCACTCTTAGGAAGGAGCTCACTGAAGAGGGCGAGATTATCTAGAACTAGAGATAAAGCGGCCAAACCAAAATGTTTTTAGTTCTCTGGGGAAGAATTTAGCTTTAAATTTTGAGCTTTCCATTCAGCTAGAAATATAACATCGGTTGATGCACCTTCACCACCAAACTTACCTCTGCATCAAGCAGCAATGAAACTTCCTTTACTGCAGATGGGTAAAACAGTGTCTTCACTTTAAGAAGGTAATTGGGGCACAGATTAAATTACTTACTTTGCATACAAGAAACCTGTGGGAAAGCCAAGAATCTCTCCTGAAGCTCCCAATTTCTGATGAGATCTCTCACCCAGAAGACTTCTGTACCTGCTCTTCCTCACCAGCACTCCAGGGCAGGCTGTAGGAGTTGTGCTCTCTAAGGGGTCTTGGCTTTTTTTTTTTTTCCCTTCCCCTCCCCCTTTGTATGTTTTTAAGTGATGTTTCCTTACACTTTCTCCTTCATTCCTTCAGGAGGAACCATTTGTCTAGTAGTGCTGAGCATCTGCTGCTTAAAATGCTGCAGAAGCCTTGAGTGAGGAAATGAGCTGTTTGTTTCGAAGAAACCAGTGAAATTAAATTGTTGCTGCATGATTTTCATAATTTTTACTCCTCCGTGTGGTTAACCTGCGGGTGCTGTGGGGCTCGCAGCAGGGTGCAGGGAGAATCACATGGTGCGCGCGAGAAGAATTTGCTACCAGAAGCAATAGCCAGAGCTGAGGGATGAGCAGGGTTTCACCAGTACCTCACAGCTGGAGCACAGGGCTAGAAATAACAATCCTGAGGTGGTGGTGTACCCCTTACAGCCAGCCCACTGCCTGAAGTCAGGCGAGTGACCTTGTTCTGTATTCATCTGTTAATCAGTGGATGCTTCACCTCTGGGGGAGGGTTTGTTGCATGTTATTTTGGAGGTACTGGCTCAGGTGTGGGGCTGGGGCTGGGGCACCTGCATTTACCGGTGGCAGGTTTCTGACGTCAGCTTTGCTATCATCCCTGACATCCCGGAGGAGATAGTGGTCAGGGTCCCCCTGTGTTACAGATATCCAGACAAGGGAGATGGTACAACCTGTCTGGCATGGTGTGATATTAGAGAAATAAAAATTTTGGTTTCAGAAAGGAAGCCCTTTAGGAGGCTGGAAACACTGCGTTTTGGTTTGCTTACCACTGCAGACATTCACCGTGGGTGTTTTTGTTCTCCTCCTCCTCTTCCCCTGGGCTTTGCAGGAGAGGTGACTGTCCTGCAGGTGAGAACAAGTGCTTCAGGGCCATGATTGCTCAGAGGGACAGGCGACTTTCTTGTGGTTTGAACTCCCCTTCCCAGTTTGCCATGTGGTTGCTGTTGGTAACTGACCCTCTGTCTTCATTTGGAAGCCCCAGTGGCTGAGTCCCCTGTTATAGGTGTGTAAGGCTATAATGGTTTGGGTCATTGGGTGGTCAGGCTTGGTGCAGTGTCCTTGTTGACGATGCTCTAATGAAATGTTTTTCCAAAAGGCAGGAGGCGAGAGAAGCAGTTATAATAGGGAAAGACACCCTGGTTCTAAGCTATGGTTTCTTAGCATGAACGAGCCTCTTGTCTTGATCCAGCCTGTACTAATTATGAAAAACCAACAACAACCCACCCTACAAACCCCAAGAGCTCTTGGTCCCGAACAGAGCTCACTGTTCCCATGAGCAGGCCAGAAGAGGGGTTTGGTTGCCCACCTTCCCGAAGGTGCTGCAGATTGCTGCAGGGAGCAGCCTGCGTGTCGGTGGTGGGGTGGGGAGCGCCTTGGCAGAGCCGGCGCCGTTACGTGCTCGGCAGTGACACCGTTTAGGAAATGACTTGCAGCATGTTCCTCTCTGGGGAAGGTGGGAGGGGGATGCTGCTGCCCTTCTCACCCCCGGTCTGGGCTGCGGGGAGGGAGGGAACGGACCTCAGCTCTTTGTATGGTCAGCCCCATGACACATCCGTGATTTGGACAGCCCCGCTGTGTCCCCCACCTTGTTCTCCCTTGGGGACAGTTGAACTCCTGTGCCCTTCTTTCCCTGCCGTTCCTGCCTGTCCCTTAATCTGTCACCTTCTCGTGGTGGCTTTCTGGCTCTCTCAGGATGGTGTTACGGCTGCTGGGCTGCCATTGAGCTCTTTTCCCTCACCAGGGAGCAAGCAGCGAAGAGCTGCTCTGCTGCATCCTCCAGACCCTGGGGAGATCCTGGCCAAGAGCACAAACTGCCACACAGAACATGCGCCTTTGGCCGCTTTGTGTCACCAAGCAGTGACAGCCCTGAAGGTGATGCCTGAAAGAGAAACGCGGGAATTCTTCACTGGTGCTCGCTGCCAGAGGATGGGTTCAGCAAAAGGGCTGCAATGGGCTGGTCATCTGGCTCTTTGTGGGCAGGAATAGCCCAGACTGGCCTTTGCCCTCGTAGGAAGCAGAAGGGGTAAATGTGGCAATTCCTCACCTTGTCATGGTGCAGGAGTTGACTCTTAATGAAATAAATGAATCAGCCGCCGCCTCTGCAGGCTGCTTATGCGCTCAGATCCCCGCTATAGGCTTTTGTGCTCGGTTTCCAATTCCAGCTGAGAGGAGATTAGCTTGGGGTGGGGAGCAGAGGGCTATTTCTGTCGCTTTTCATGCCACCGACTTGACTTTATGCTGCAGGCACTTCATCTAATCAGCTGGGCCCGATCCTGCGGGTGCCTCCCCACGAGCAACCCAGTGAATGAAAATAATCTCCTTGACTTTGGAAGCGGCTGCTCACTACCTGGGTCTTGAATTTTACCTTGCTGGAAAGATGCACGATTTAGAAGAATTCTCTACTTGCCGAACTATTTCATTGCAAGGTGTCCCACTCGAGGGTTGCTCTTCCATGGTTTGTGTGTTATTTTTTTTTAAGTGGAATAAAACTGAAATCAATTGATGACACTTAAGTGAAGGACTCCTGTAAGTGTTTGTGTTCTGCTTCACCGTCATGCTGTGCTTAAAGTAGTGCCTTGGGGAGATGTGATGGAGGATTTGCAGGGCTTAGCTCCAGCTTCATCGTCTGGTGGGGAGATGAGGAGGCTCTCCAGCATCACTCAGCGACGTGGCTGTCTTAATGGATCCAGCTTCAACCTCAGCAACATTATAGCAAAGTGTCTGCAAGTTGAATGCTTTGTAGGAAGGTTGAGGGGGCCAACTTTGAGTGTGTGCTGGAACAGGAAAACAAACCCGCTCGGTTTGGTCCTTAGAGGTTGGTGCTTGCATCCCACGAAGGTGAAATGGGAAGTGTGTGTACAGGAGATGAAGGACCCCTCTGGGCGGGGCTGGTGGTACCTGGTAGGCAGCTTGTTGCAGCTGCTGACTCAACTAAACTCTGACTTCACAGAATCGCCGTCTCTTCTTGTATTGTGAGTGAGTAACCAATGCCCTGACAGTCCTTATGAGCTTAGCGAGATAGATCTTGCGCGAAGACAAAACACACAGGAAACGCAAACTGTTTTAAAAAGAAACCATTGTGGTTGCCAGTGCTTGCCTGCCCTGTGTAGGGAGTGAGCTTTGACACAGTTGGAGCGGGTCTTTTGTGCTGCAGCGCCGAGAGGACGGCGATGGCACAAGCGGGATACAATAGAGAGTGTCTTGCCTTCCTTTTGGCCCCCGAAATAGCCGCCTGCTGTCCCTGCGGGGCCGGGGGCCGCATGTCTGGCAGGATGCGCTTGGCATGGCGGCAGGCAGATCTGCTGAGCTCATGGAAACTGCTCAGTCAAACACGAGGGACAGCACTTCCCCCCCACCCCCCCTTTTTAAAATAAAACAGAAACCAAAATGTGATGCCTTGCAAACCACAGACACCCACACAGCCAGCTTCTGTGGCGCTTTGCAGGTAAACAAATGCTGGGGCCCAAAACCGTGCTGTCGTTAGACTGACCAGTCTGTGTGAGGAGAAGTCAATGTGCTGGTTTTTTGGTACAGGGAAGAAACTAGGTCATTGGGAAACAGGTGGTTGGAGTAATGGAGCCAAAGTCTCTCTGAGGCTCTGGGGTCTTTGGAGGGTGCTCCGGGACTTGTCTGGGGGAAGCTGAGCTGTGTCCCTTTCAGGAAGACTTCTCAGGGTGACCCCTCTGCTCCTTTAGAGGTTAATTTGCTGGTTGGTTTGAGGAGGTGCTGGCATCTGGTAGGTCCATAAGATGTCTCTTGGTGTTCGTGGACCTCCCCTCTCCATTTCAGTCTCCTCTGGAGGCCGCTCAAATCTCCCTTTCATTCTGTTGTGAGAGCAGAGGAGCTGCTGGAGGACGAGGTGCATGCGGGAAGGCTGAAACGTGGCAAGCAGAGCAAGCCGCGCTTCTCCTCACCTTACAAATCAAAGTCCTGTTGCTCTTTCCAAGGTGCTGTCCTAATACCGCCAAGAAAGCTTCCAGCTTTTTTTTTTTTTGGTAAACAGGGAGATGCTGAAATAAAGTTTCTTTGCTTTAATAAACCGGCAGAATTAGGTCCTCGTTTCTACTTCAGGTGTATTTTGGGAAACATTTGTTCATCTTTCAGCAAACAATGGCAGAAGTGGCCTGGAAAAGGAGCAGGGTGGGAGTGTGCATGGTATGCGGAGAGGCATTTCCTACCCTTATCTCCCCTCCTTCGAGGTATTGTAAACGGGGCTTCAGATCTGCAGCCTGTGTTACTGGGGCAGCGATTGCCAAAAATGATACCTTCCCCGGGATGCCTGCAAGGGGCAGGAGCCGTGCTGTGCGGAGCAGGGTTCAGGAGAGGTGGTGAAGAGCTTTCCAGCCAAGCGCCTGTGCCTGGTAAATGCGTCTGTCCCAAAATTAAAAAGTTTTTTGCAAAGTGGGCTGCATTTGCACTGCTCTTGTTGGCAGGGTTTCTGAGGGCCGTGGTGAGTCCCGGCTCGTGGGGGCTGCGGGCAGGGGTCAGGGGGAGCTGTGGCACGCTTTCCAGTGCTGTGCTAAAGCCATGCGTTGATGTTCTCCATTTTGGGCAAGTGTTTGAATTTCTGGGTAGTATCTCTCTTATGAAAAGGTTTGTAAGGGTTTGGATTTGTCCCTGTGTGGAACTAAAGCGTTTATTTTGCAATGTTAAGTTCTTACAGGATGGAACAAGGGTTTTCTTGTTCAGGTCTATCTGAAACCCTCAAAATAAGGTTTGCAGGTGCTGCTGAAGCTGCCCTTGGCCTTCTGATGGCTATTTACTGGATAAAGCGACTGCCCAGGACCTGCCTGTATGCTCTGGCTGAGTTTGTTTGTTTTTAGTCCTCAAACCAATTATCTTGCAGAGGAAATGATGTGCCTCACTGTCAGTCTGCCAAGATATTTATAGGTAAGGTCAAACATCTGTGGAAGGTCTGTAGCAGTGTTTGGAAGGAGCAGTTGTCTCATCCTGGCAAAACTCACTGGGATGTGGTGGATGTGCTGCGTGGCAGGGACGTTTCCCTGCAGCTCCTCGGAGTAATGCCTCCCTGACTGGGCTGCTTCGCCTCTGAAGAGGGACAAGCAGTGGCTTTTCCTGGCTTGGCTGGAATGGGGTAAGGTTTGGTATCCTCACCACGTCTCTCACCTGGTTCTGGCTACCTCTCTTCTGCTGCTTCTGCTATTTTTCCCACAGAGGCTTTGCATCCATCACTTAGGAGACTGTTGCTTGCTCTGTTTTGGAGCAGGAGAGTTGAGCAAGGAATGGCTTCAGCTGCCCTGTTGGAGCTTTCTCAGGTGCTTGTGAATACTTAAGCTCTCCACAGTCTCCCTTATTCCCCGTCAACTTCCCCCCATCTCCCCGCTTCAAGTTGGCTGAACCATAAGAGCTCTCACCTCATACGTGGTTATTTGCAGCATACCTCGGTTTGGCACGCTCACCTTGCCATTCAGCATGCTTTGTGCCAGTCTGTTTGGAAAGGACTCATTCAGTTTGCTCGTGACATTGGCTTTATTTCAAACACACCTTTCCCTGTTGGACTGCTCCTTAAATCTGGGACATGTTTCCTCCTCCTGTGCAGCAGATGATTGCGTGGCTGCCCATGGGTTGCCCGGTTGATCACTCTGCAGGTAGCACTGCTCAGAGGTCTGATGTCGTGGTCACATCGAGAGTCTGGGGCTGTGATTTAACTGCTCTTGTTGCTGTGCTTGTGGAAGCCCGTACAGCAAAACCAGAATGAGATAGTGTGTGGTGAAGAAAAAACCTGAAGTAAGAGAGAAATGAACACAAACCCCATGGTTTTAAGTCGCTGAGGTGGTTTAAGTGTTAGTAATACAGTAATACCTCCCTGGCAGCCGCATCCTACCCGACTGCCCTCAGCTAGGGCTGGGGTGAGAAGGGGCTGATGGATGAAGTAGAAGAGTGCAGATGCTGCTGCTGGTGAGTAGAGCTTCTCTGGGAAAACCTGCCTGGCCTCAGGGCACTGGACAGGTAGTCCTATGCATCTCCAGCTTCTGGGTTGTTTCTGCTGGGATGGCCTCGTCTGGTGTCAGGGCTGCCCTGGGCTGTGGCACTGCAGCTGCGGTCCCCTCTGCCCTGTGCTTTGCTGCTCAGCCCGAAATGCTTCAGGGAGGCGGCTGCTGGTGTGCATCAGTGCGGCGCAGTCCCGGCTGCGGTGTTGGGGACACCTCTAACAAGGGTGCTGGTTACACTGGAAGGGGCCAGCTGGAGGGAAGGATGAGTCTCAGTGCTTGAATCTGTCCTGAGCTGTCTGAGGAATGATACCAAATACCATGGAAGGTCTTTGCTCATTAAGACTTTCTTCTGCTCATACGAGAGGGCTACCTTGAACTATGGATGTGACTGAATCGTACAGTAAAACTGCTGCTTTATCAAGAGGTTTTTGCTTGGGTGTTGGGAGTGGGTGAAGGGTGGAACCACAAAGGCTAGTGAGAACAATGGAGAGATTAAAGTGCAGTTGAGTGAGCTGCCTTTTGATATGGTAGGTGTTCCCTGTCGCATTTTCCAGTGGGCTGATCTTTGTTGTTTGTCTGCACAGGGTGATGAGACTTGATCCCTCACACTTTCCTCCTCATTTCAGGTTTCCACCATATTCTCATTGGACACTGAAATGGGCCCTTCCCAGTTTGGCCTCAGGATGCTCGTATAGCAGCAGGTAGCTGCAATCCAGAGGACCTGTGGTGGGACATTGTTTCCCGCTGGGACATCCTTTGCTCCCCCTCTCTCAGCAGAAGCAATGGATGCCCATGTGGACCTCCTGACAGAGCTGCAGCTGCTGGATAAGGTGCCCACGCTGGAGAGGCTGCGGGCAGCCCAGAAGCGGAGGGCTCAGCAGCTGAAGAAGTGGGCACAGTATGAGAAGGAGATGCAGCACAAGAAGCGGAAGCATGAAAAGAAGAGAAACGCAGTTAACAGAAAGAAAGTGTCTTTTGAGGCCAGCGTTGCGCTGCTGGAGGCTTCTCTGAGGAACGACTTGGAAGAAGGTACGGCACTTGCACTTGGCGGTTTCTTTTGTCTGGTGTGTGTGAGGTCCATGTAGCGCTGTGGTGTGCAGAGGCATTTGTGTTGACATCCGTGGACTGGACTGCCCTTGAGGTGGTGTTGGTCTGTAGAGTGTTGCTCTCTGATACAGCTATGGGGTTCTCAAAGCACTGTGTGACACCAGTGTCACCTAGATTGACATCTAGAGTGGGCACACAAATGCCAGGATAGGGCAGGAGTTGTGACTGGAATTTGGGGAAAGGGAGGCGGCTTTCATCTCTTTTCACACTTTCTACTTACAGCAGGTGTGAAACACTTCTTTGCCTGCTGGATGCGCCTCTTCTAGTGGGCTTATAGAAGTCTGTCGCAGGGATTTACATGTCAGTATAAATCTCTTCTGTTTCCCTGCAAGGCGGGGATGATTGAGAGCTACATGGATGTATGAATTTTTTTCCTATTCAAAATACTGAAAAGCATGGCTTTGCTTAATGCTTCCTATGGAAGAGAACTGCAGATTGTTCAGAAACTGGTGTAATTGTACCATTTCAAAGTGAATCAAAGTGCTTTGCTTTTGTTTCAAAATCTGAAGGGAGTTAGAAAAAAGAAAAAGTCTCAAAGTCAACCCCTGTTAGCCTCAGCATAGCACAGGGGAAAATCCGTAAAATCTGAGGAGCTGGAGCTCGCTTCTCTGCAGAGAAGTGAAAACATTTCTTGGAGGAGACATGGAGTAGCCTTTGGGGTTGCTGCTCTGCCAGGTAGCGAAATCAGTGTGATCTCCCTGATCCCTTGGCACGGCAGAGGTGAAGGAGATGCATCTCTACTTGCCAGGTTTCCTAAGCATCTCTGCTAGTGAATGTTGCTCTACTTACCAGCATCTTTTGCAAGAAGCAGTACATACTTGCCTGGTATGCGGGTGGAAGGCAAGGACCTTGTCTTGTCTTGTGAGGAGTTTCCTCAAAGTCGTGTCCCTGTTTCTGAGAAGGCCTTTTTTTTGCACTGTAACTTGTCCTTGTGTGTGTGTTTTGCCCCCGTTTGGAAACGCAGCATTTTGGTGGTGGACAGTGATGCCTGCCTGGGTGTTTGCCAAGCCCTGCTGTGTGTCTGTGGTTTTGTGTGAGTCTGTAGCCTCTCTTCGGAGAGCAGACCTGTGATAATGCCCTGGAAACTGCAGGCTTTTAGTTGTTTCTTTCGTGCTGTAATCGTTTAACAGTGGCTTCCAGCTCTTCGCTCCAGTGAACCTGTGTTTCTCACTCTGAGCCGTTGTAGTCTTCCAGGAGAGCCCTGACAGTGAAGCCAGCTAGAGCCCTGCTGTGAAATAGCGTCTGTTGGCATCGCCTGAGATGACAGATTTAACTTGTGTCGCCTCTGCCTGTGCTGGCAGGTACTTGGCAGGGTATGGCTGTGGGTTTTGTACCCAGCTGCCCGCCTGTAAGTGACAGGTCACAGCGCCGGGGTGGCTAACGAGCGTTTCATCATCTTCCTCTTTGTGTGGTGACGGTGCCTCTGCTCCGCGCTTGGGCCGGAGGGTGTGATGGGGCCATTGGGTCTGCGGGAGGCATGGCCTTCTGCCCCTTCTGGCTTTGGGTCTGGGCAGTTGGAAGGAAAGCTGCTTCATTGTCTGCCTTACAAATATTTTTGTATTTTGTGAGAGATGTGCAAATGGCGGAGGAGTTTGCAAACTTGGCACTGGTGGAGGGTAGCGGTGCACCCCGATGGCAGTGAGCAGGCAGGGCTGGTGTGTGTTCAGGCAGAGGCGTTAGCGTTCTGGCATCCGAGGTCCTGTGGATGATGGTCTTGCACCACCTGTGGACATGAATACTTTGCTGTTGGGGGTGGAGGGATTGAGCTTTCAGCTCACGGCTTCGCTCTTTTCCTCCTGTAAGGGAAACCCATTGCTGCAGGTCTCTCTCGGTACTGTAATTGTGTTGGCCTCTTTCTGCAGGCAAACCCAGGTAATGGGCTTTAACCGTCGGTGCCCCTTTTCGATGTGATGCTGGTCACACCAGATGTGATAAAGGCACTTCCCTGCTCGGTGGAAAATCAACCTCTCCGCCCACCGGAGAGGGCAGGGGCAGCATCCCTGGTGCCACAGGTGCTTCCCCTGTGCAGCTGGATTTTTCAGATGCCTCAAGTTTTGTGGTCAATTAATTTAAGCCCTAGAAATAGTGTGTGGGCAGGTCCCGTCCCTGCTCTGCCCTCTCTGTGCTGTGGGACCAGTGTAAAGGGGAGGAGGGGACAGAGTCAAACCCAGATGCCAAACTGGGAAAATTCCTTATTAAGTACCCTTGGCCAAAGTGAGGGGATTTGTGGGCTTTTGGAGGTCCTGGGTGATTATTTTGGTGTATGAATCATCTTTTGTTTCCATGTGGGAAGTGGAGGGGGAGGTGAAACATAAATGATTAAGACATTGAGAAGTTAGCGTGAGGAAGGTTAGAGAGCTGGGGGTGCAGCTGGCACGCGTCACCTCTGAGCTGCCTCTGAGAGGGTGTGCTGTTTCCATTCTTTGTTACGTTTCTCTACTTCTGTATTTATCTTTAACATTCACACCCCTGGAATGGGAAAGAGGATGGAGTTATGCATGCTGTGCAATGAAACCAGGGAAAAGAAAGTGGAGCTGGAGGCGGTGGAGCGAGTGCTGTAGGGTGGAGTCAGTGGGTGCAAAACCCTGCCCTGCTCTTCAGGGAGCAGCCCCCTGTCCCTGAGGACCTGGATGTGCTGGCTTCACTGTCCTTTGCTGTGCCTTGCCCAGATGTAATTGAAAGATCAGCATTTTGCTCAGCCTCCGTGCACTCGCGGGTATCCGCAGCACCTTCCCTCCTCCCCGTTTCCTTCTGCCATCGATGGCACGGCCACCGGGCTGAGCCACCCTGGTTCCCACCTAGCCTCTGTCTCTGCCAATGTGACAGCCTTGGAGAAAAGGACTTCTTCCCTGCGTAAGAAAGAAATGCAGGTTTGTCCACAGGTGACTGGGTGTGATGCAGAATTGCTGCTCTCAGCGTGGTGGTGAAGCAGGACTGAAGGCAAGAGCTCCCAGGGAGCATCAGCACTGGCGTGGGCAGGAGCAGCGAAGGGGTGATAGCTCCTGCCTGCTTGTTCCTTGCATCTTTTGCAGCAGATCTGTCAAAATATCCCAGGTTTAACAAACAAGCTGCTATTAAAAGCTCCTTTGTAGCTCTGCTGAAACCAGGGTAGGGAGCACGCTGCAGACACGCTGGTGGCAGATGCGAGCGGACAGTCACGCTGGGGAGAAGTAGCGATGGGCAGCGACCCCAGACCAAGGGCAGTGGTCCCTCTGGGCTGCGTTGTGCTGGCCAGGACCTTTGGTTAGGCAAGACAGAATATCTACAGGCAGTTAATGGGTGAGCTCCAAGGCAAGAGCAGAGCATTCCCAGTGGACCCGCTCCGCTTTCCCCTGTGCGGGAGCTGGGAAGGGCACGCTGTGGAGGGGCATCGCACACCATGGCTGTTCTAAGTGGAAATATGTTCAAGCCCTTACCCAGCTCTAGGTGTGATCTGAGCTGGGTGCAGGGGGATGGTGCAAAGGTAAGCTCAGTCCATACACAGAGCTTACAGGGAGCAGCAGTGCGGTGTACAACCTCTGGGCTCTTCTAATGGCTGTGAAGGACAGCTGCTTTATTAATGCAATAAAGCAATGTTTTATAAGCTACCCTACTAATTGCAAAGAAATTGTGAGGGCTGCTGAAGGCCATGGCCCTTCAAGGCCACCCTGCAAGGAGATGGACTGAAACTGTGGGGAAGAGGCTGGTCCTGCCATTCCCGGGGCAGCACCTCGTCCCCAAGGCAGCCCCGGCTGCTGCAGGGCTGTCATGTCCAGGTCTTTCTACATCGCTGACCTCCTATAAAAGCAGCCCCAGAGTGCGGGGAGAGGAGCTGATCTTCTGTAAATCAACAAAAGAGAACCCAGAGGTGGGTGAAGCGGCTGCCTGTACAGATGTGTGGCATTTGCTGCCTGGAAGCCCCTTTGCACACCTAGCCTGTTTGCAGGGGGAGCTGCCGCTTCAGTGGCAGAAGCTGGAGGTGTTTGCCTTAGTTGTGTTCTCTTCAGCAAACCAACGGAGAAATAAAGCCCCCGAAGGACTGATTCACCTTCCAGCAGTGCTGGAGGTGCCCTGATTTCTCCGGCTCTCAGATGAGAGCTGCCTCTCCGCGGGCGCCCGCTGGCCCCCAGCCGTGGCTCTGGGAAGCACTGCTGCAAAGTCCTTCAGCTCCCACCTTCTGGCACTGCATCCTGCAAGCAAAACTTTGTCACATCCAGAGTGTTGCATAAAACAGCGTTTCTGCAGAAGTGTAAGCATGCAGATCCTTATGGCTGGTGAGCCAGAAAGTGAATGACAACTCAGATTTGATGATCTTGGACTTGCCATCCAGCAAAATGGTTCCTGTTAGCAGAGCAGTGGGTGCAAGTTGGGGCTCACTGGGTCCTGTGCTGATACGGATATTTCCCTGGGGAGGGTGTAAGTATTGCACAGCTTATTTATGTAAATACACCCCCATGTTTGCCTTCATGCCAACCCTTAAATCTCCTGTAAATGTGCGATAATGACGAGTGTGGTAAACCCTTTCAGGAGCCATCCCCAGGCAGCTCCTGCTGCGCTCCCTTTGCACCTTTCTGGAATAAACCCAACGTTGTCGTTTGCAAAGGCACTTTAAAAAGAGGCCCTAATTAGTGTCTATAAATTGCTTTCTTTAACCTTTCCAAGTTGATGTGATCTGTTCCCTTGTTACTGAAAACCTTTTATGAGGTGCCTTAATTTTCCACCCACATTATTAGTCTCCTGAAGCTTTTTACATGGGGTTCCTGTGTCCAAGTCTATGAGCAAGTGCATTTATCTGTCTGAGAAGATTTTTCTCCGGGGTTTCATGCCCTTCGAAGGGCTCTGAAAAAAATATCTCTTTTATTGCCAATAGTCTGAGTGCGTATCTGGGTATTTGGGGAATGATTCAAGTCAGAAATGAAGTTTCTGTTCAATAGCAAAGGTGGTTCTTGAGTTTGAAACTCCATAGGTGTGGAAATGAAAGCCATCGTCTTTGGGAAGCTGCGTGTGGGAGCCCTTGGCAATGATGGATTTAGTTAATTTTGTTAATGGCGGTTGGTATGTCTTCCAAAAGCAGATTCACATATTTGGCCACATTTAACTTGGCTTTTTCACGCAATCTGGATGTGATGCCAGTGCGGGGTGGCTTGCATATGGCAGCTAACTAGATGGCATCTGGGAGCACG